>NC_090804.1:46149777-46473110 GCF_036512215.1 Solanum lycopersicum | reverse complement strand
CTTAATCCAGGCATGTAATCATAAGATGACGCAAAAACATCTTTGTAATCAAACAAGGCCTGGATTATATCGTCCTTTTGATGTTGAACATGTACACTTATCTTAGTCTCTTTAATAATTTCCTGATCCCCCAGATTTATCGTCTCAATTTCACTCATGTTTGGATTTGAGTTATTTTCAAAATGATTGAAATCCCTCCTTACTTCTTCAAATACTCTGTCTTCATCATGTTCAATTTCTTGACTTATTATTTCAATATTAGGTCGAAGATTAGATTGGATATTAAGATCTGGCGAAAAATTCTGCATGCATGTCATATCACTATAATCGGCATAGAAAGAACTGTATAAAAGAAAACGAACAAATATATTAGACTGAAATAAAGATGCAATTACATCCTATTGAAAAGGGAAATAGAATGTTTGAAATAAAACGACAAGATAAAATCCGAATTACAATCCTTGAATGAATCGGATGATAAAAGAAAAAACAAGACAGACTACCAAGACTCGTCTTTAACGGGGAGAGGGGTGGCCTCCCAATTGGTTAGATTGACATCAGGACCAATGAATTGCACATCTTTGTCGCTAGTGCCTTCTCCGAGTTCCACCATATCAACCTCGACAAATAAATCTTGAAAATAGTTGATCATTTCTTCGCTAACTTTCATCACTGGCTCTGGAAAAGATGATTGATAAGATTCTGTTGCGCGGGCTTTGATGAAAGATTTGTAGATTGGTTGTATAGGCTTGGTAAGTGACCATACATCTCTCTTCTGCTTCTTTGCCTTCATTTTGTCCTCGACTCTAGGTTGGTAGCCTAAGCCAAAAGTACCGATGCTCTTTGGTAGACTCACAGGATAAGCTCTTCCTTGCAAGTAGATTCCTAAGCCTTTACCCGGCTCAAACCCATGTTTCAGCAATTCATTCACCACCATTACAAACGCGATGGACATATTTGGTTTTGGAATGACACTCCCCTCGGGGACATGCTCAATAACCACTACCTCAGAAGACTGATAAACTAGTGCCTCATTCTCATTATCCGCATTGATAAAAGGGAAGGAAGAGTCTTTGTTGATTGACAAATCCCCCTCACCATGAACAATTACCTCTTGTCGGTCGTGTTCAAACTTAATCATTTGATGCAACGTTGAGGGGAAGGCTCCAGCCTTATGCACCCATGGCCTCCCCAACAATAGATTGTAGGACGCGTTGATATCCAACACTTGAAAATTAACAGCGAAATCCACAGGCCCTATGGTTAGTACGAGCTCTATCTCACCAATAACATCTGTTTTTGACCCATCAAAAGCTCTAACACATACATTGTTGGGTCAGACCCTTTCAGCACAAACATTCAATTTCTGTAGAGTTGATAAAGGACAAATATTTGCTCCAGATCCTCCATCAATTAGAACTCGAGTGACATATGAAAGCTCACACTTTACAGTGATATGTAGGCCTTGGTTATGTCCTGTGCCTTCTTTGGGTAGTTCATCATCCGAAAAGGTGATGCGGTTTACCTCAAATATTCTCCCAGCAATCTTCTCTAACTGACTCACTGTAACTTTACTAGGAACATGTGCATCATTCAAAATTTTCATTACAGCCTTACGATGTTCATCAGAATGTATTAGCAAAGACAACAAAGAGATTTGGGATGGAGTCTTTCTTAATTGTTCCACCACGGAGTAGTCTTATAATTTCATCTTCGTTAGGAATTCCTCTGCCTCTCCTTCAGTGACCGGACTCTTCATTTGTATTTGGTCATTTTTAGTTTCCTTAATTCCACCGGGACATAACATCTTCCTGAACGGGTTATTCCTCCTATTTCATCAATTTCTTCATCAATTTCTTTTCCCTTGTATATCACGACAGTAGGCTCATAATTCCAAGGAACAGCTTTGGGGTTAGTCATTGGGAGCTGGGATACTGGCTTGATAATCACCGGAGGAATATGGGCCCCTCGCACGATCAAGATAGGCTTGTTTGGCCCTTTTGGAACAAACGATTTTTCCTTACTCGGACTTGCCCAAACATCTTCAAGGGCTCCTTTCACAGTTAAGATGGGTGTGTTTGATGGACTCAACTTTTCTAACACACTTTCCGCCCCTAAAGGCATCGTTTTTGTTAAATCAACAACATTTGCTGACTTCTCAATGCCATTTCCAACCCTAAGGATTGGCTTATAAGGAGATGCAAACTCTTCATGACCCTTCATCATTTCCAGCATGTTTGTTTCAGGATGCCTCGGCAATGGATTTTGATTGATGTTGGGTCCACTCAGACTTTCAACTATAATTCGATTAGAATCGATCAAATCCTGAATGGCCCTTTTCAAATACCAATATCTCTCTATGTTGTGCCCTGGGGCATTAGAACAATATGCGCAATGTTGAGAATAATCCAAATTTCTCGGGGGAGGATTCGACATCTTTCTCGCAATAGGACTCAAAACATTCAACGTCCTTAATTTTTGGAACAAGCTAGCATACGACTCCCCAACAGGAGTGAACTCACCTTTAACGCCATTTCCCTTTTTGTATTGTGGTCTAGGACGGAAAGGAATTCTAGCAGTGTTTTGATGAACTTGAGGGGGTGGTGGATGATTTTATGGAGTTGGTGCACGCCATTGTGGATAAGAAGGGGGTGCAATTGGTTGTGCATTAAAAACATGATATGGAGTGTATGTCATAGAATATTGTGGAGCTTGGGAAGGAAAATAGTGTTGTGGGGAATTATCTAGAACATGAGTCCTAGGTGCTGATACAATAGTGGCCACATCCTCCCTTCTCTTCTTCCCTCCAATATTTCCAGAACCATTTTGAAGCACTTGTGTTGTGGCTTTTAGGGCAGCCTGACTTACAATCTTTCCACACTTGATGCCATTTTCCACCATTTCCCCCACCTTAATAACTTCAGCTAATGTTTTCCCTACGGCAGACAGCAGATAGTGAAAGTAATCAGGTTCTTGCGCCTGGAGAAAAACGTCAATCATCTCTGACTCCTTCATCGGTGGTTTAACCCTAGCAGCTTGTTCCCTCCATCTGATAGCATATTCACGAAAATTTTCCGTGGTCTTCTTCTTCATGTTAGCTAACGAGGAGCGATCTAGGACAATGTCAATATTATATTGGAATTGCTGTACAAAACATCGAGCCAAATCATCCCATGTGTGCCAGTTGGTGATATCCTGATCTATGAACCATTCAGATGCAATCCCTACTAAGCTTTCCCCAAAATAGGCCATAAGTAACTCTTCTTTGCCCCCTGCACCCCTCAATTGGTTGCAATATCTCTTTAGATGAGCTATGGGGTCTCCGTGACCATCATATTTTTCAAACTTTGGAGTTTTAAAACCAGCAGGTAAATGGACGTGAGGAAACATACACAAGTCACTGAATGAGATGCCTTTGTGGCCTTCTAGTCCTTGCATATCTCTTATACTCTGTTCCAAACTCTTCATTTTCTTAGTCATTTCTTCATGTTCCTCATTCTTGACCATCCTCTCAATTTCAAAAGGGGAACTATATTGATGAATGTGGGGATGAGAACTTGGAATTTTAATGGTCTCTTCAAGAGTGTAACTCTGCTCACGCCGAACATTGGGCGGAGGATCGCTGTTGGATTTTGGCACCATCGTTGGCTGCGGGATGCTGTTAGTCGGGGCAGTTGACACAAAGAGTGGATTACTTATTACAGGCGTATTCGAAGGGCGCGCCATAGAAGTTCCAGCGACATTGGATGTGTTAGCATAGGGGTCGAATCCAGGGGGATATATCGGATCGCTTGTCGACACCTGGATAGGGTGAGACATATTTGTATTAAAATAGTCTCGGATTGAAGATGGTGGAGGTTGTCCACTCATCCAAGCCTCGTACATCTCTGCCATTTGTTGTCTTAACACCCTTATCTCTTCTGTTGTCCCTGTTTCTTGTGAAGTCATCTGGTTTTGGATCTCCTCATCATTGTCCGATTCATTTCCGTCTTTGGGGGCCATTTTCTGTTTCCCTTTCGATCTTGTGTTGTAAGGATGTGATGCCAGTTTAACCACAAACCAACCACCTTTAAGCTAGTATGTCTCTCTCTCTTTCTCTCTCTATCTCTCTCTCTCTCTCTCTCTGAATAGAGTAATAAACCGATTAGTGTTAAGAAATTATGCACATTACATCCACATACATACTTCTAATATGGAGGACCTCATGTTTCATCCCGGCTTACCTAGGCATTCTTCTCTTCATTAGTTTTTTAATATTTTATTATTATTACTTATTTATTTACTTATTTATTTATTTATTTATTCTAATTATGATTATCATTTTTTATTATGATTATCATTTTTTAAGAGAAAGAAGAAAGAAAGAAAAATAATAATAATAATGATAATAATTTGGATCGAACCCCCCTGGGTTGCCTACGTATCATGTTTGGCCCATGAATCAGATCCTGCGTAGTTCGAGAAAGATATTAATAATAATTTTTTTTAATTTACCTTTTTTTTTGCATGACATATGCACACAAGGTGATCGAAAGTAAATCTTTTTCATTCATTTTCAAATATTTGAAACAATGATTTGGATAAAACAAACAAAAAAACAGAAGTACCTAGGACTTAGATAGATTCTAAATGAAATAAAATAACAAAACGAAAACAAAGAGAAAAAACTAAAAATAATAATAATAATGAAATAATCACTACTAAGAGAATAGACTCTAAAAGAAACTGAATCCTCGAATCTCAATCATCTCCAAGGCCCTTATAAATCTTCGCCAATGCTTTCGGTAGATATGGAGCCAAAGCACGGGTCTGTTGGCCCAACCTCTCATCGTTCTGGTGTAAATATCTAGCGTAAACATTGTTGAGTTCATCCCTGAGTTGCAGTATTCGGTCTCTAGCTTCATCCATATTGTCATAACAATTCTGTAACCAGTGGTGAGCAGTATTGACTTCATGCGTCAAATTTTCCCTTTGTTCTTGGAGCTCTTCAATTTGAAGGTGAAGTGCATCTCGCTCGGCTATCCTTTGACCTCTCTCAATCTCACAGTCTGCCTGATAAGCACTGAAACGCCTTGCTATTTCTCTTTCTCGTTCCATAGAGGCTTTAACTTGAGTTTGGAGCCTAGACTGTGCGCAGATAAGTTGGGCATTTTCTTTCTTATACTCCTCTTCCTGTTGCTCCATAGCGCCTGTGGCAATGCCCAAGTCTTCTTGTAAGGTTAGAATGGTCGAGCGGTGTTTTCTAACTCTAACTTCAAATATCGCATCACGTTGGGCCAACTCCTCTTTAGCGTTTTTTAGGTCATTACTTAGGATATCCAGAGTATATTTGTAGCTTCTTTCGACTTTGAGGCGAACTTGCTTAATCTTAACCTCAATTTCTGCTTCTCGATCTATAGGTCCTTGGGTTAGATGTATGCTTTCAGATGCTAAGCTATCAGATTCTTTTTGGGCAGAAGCACTTAATACTGCTGCTTATGTTATCAATTTATCTCCTGCTGTTGCTTTAGATGGTGATGTCCCTGACAGAGTTTGGACTGGTAAGAATGCTTCTTATGATCATCTTAGAGTTTTTTGGTGTAAAGCCTTTGTACATGTTCCTAAGGATGAAAGGTCAAAGTTGGATGTTAAAACTAGGCAGTGTATCTTCATTAGTTATGGTCAAGATGAATTTGGCTATCGTTTCTATGATCCTGTTGAGAAGAAACTTGTTAGAAGCCGTGATGTTGTGTTCTTTGAAGACCAAACAATTGAAGATTTTGACAAAGTTGACAAGGCTGATTTTCTGAGTAGTGAGAGCTTAGTTGATGTTAATCCAGTTCCTTTGACTATCGCACTGGAAGAAAATCTTCATAATGATGAAAATAAAGTTGATAATGAAGATGTTGATCATGTTCAGAATGACCGGCATGATGTTGTTGATGCTCCAGTGCAAGATGATGTGGTTGTCCAACAACCAATTATAGATGCTCCAGAGAGTTCTCTCAGACGATCTAGTAGGGAGAGAATTCCTTCATCTCGTTATTCTCCCAATGAGTATGTACTCTTGACTGATGGGGGAGAACCTGAGAGTCATGATGAGGCCATGGAAAGTGAAGAAAATGAAAGGTGGTTTGATGCTATGGAAGATGAGATTAAATCCTTGCATGATAATCATACCTTTGATTTGGTTAAGTTACGTAAAGACAAAAAAACTTTGAAAAACAGGTGGGTTTTTCGGGTGAAACATGAAGATGGTAATCCAGTTCCACGGTACAAAGCTAGATTAGTTGTTAAGGAATTTAATCAGAAAAAGGGAGTTGATTTTGATGAGATATTCTCTCCAGTTGTGAAGATGTCATCCATTCGTGTGGTTCTAGGCTTGGCTGCAAGTCTAGATTTAGAGGTTGAGCAAATGGATGTTAAAACTGCTTTCCTCCATAGTGACTTAGATGAAGAAATTTATATGGAGCAACCGGAAGGTATTGAAGTCAAGGGTAAAGAGAATTATGTTTGCAAATTGAAGAAGAGCTTATATGGTTTGAAACAAGCTCCCAGGCAGTGGTACAGGAAGTTTGGTTCTTTTATGAGTCAGCAGGGCTTCAAGAAGACTTCTTCAGACCATTGTGTTTTTGTACAAAAGTTCTCTGATGGTGACTTTATTATTGTGTTGCTTTATGTCAATGACATGCTTGTTGTTGGTCATAATACTTGCAGGATTCAGAAGTTGAA
Source organism: Solanum lycopersicum (assembly GCF_036512215.1). Lineage (NCBI taxonomy): Eukaryota > Viridiplantae > Streptophyta > Magnoliopsida > Solanales > Solanaceae > Solanum > Solanum lycopersicum. The sequence goes on along the minus strand of NC_090804.1, from coordinate 46,466,399 downwards.
GCAAGAGTTGAGTAAGTCTTTTGCTATGAAAGACTTAGGACCAGCAAGGCAGATTCTTGGCATGCAGATTGTCCGTGATAGAAAGGCCAAGAAATTGGTATTATCACAAGAGAAGTACATTCAGAAAGTACTTCGCAGATTCAGCATGGATAAAGCTAAGGTTGTCAGTACACCTTTAGCTATGCACTTCAAATTGAGCATGAAACAGTGTCCTTCTAGTGATGATGAGAAGGAAGATATGAAGAAAGTTCCTTATGCTTCAGCTGTTGGTAGTTTGATGTATGCGATGGTTTGTACAAGACCGGATATTGCTCACGCTGTTGGATTTGTTAGTCGTTTTCTTTCTAATGCAGGAAGAGAACATTTGAATGCTGTGAAGTGGGTTATGAGATATCTCTGTGGCACTTCTAGTCTGAGCTTGTGTTTAGGTACAGGGAAGCATATTCTTTCTGGTTATACTGATTCAGACATGGCTGGTGATGTTGATACTCGCAAGTCTACTTCAGGGTACTTGGTTACTTTTGCAGGGGGAGCTGTGTCTTGGCAATCTAGGTTGCAAAAATGTGTTGCTCTATCTACTACAGAAGCTGAGCTTATTGCTGTCGTTGAAGCTTGTAAAGAATTGCTTTGGATGAAGAAATTCTTGGGGGAACTTGGTTGTGCTCAAGAGAGGTACGTGCTTTATTCTGACAGTCAAAGTGCTATACATCTTGGCAAGAATTCTAAGTTCCATGGTCGGTCTAAACACATTGATGTGAGATACCATTGGATTCGAGATGTGTTGGATTCTAAGTTGCTTGAGCTTGAAAAGATTCATACAAATGACAATGGTTCTGATATGATGACTAAAGCTTTGCCAAGAGGGAAGTTTGAAGATTGTTGCATGGTCGCAGGGATGGGGGTCTCCTCCACATAGTCGTGAGGGGGAGAATTGTTGGGTTATGGGTCTTTTTTTCCCTTCCTATGTGGATAAATAAAAGCCCAATTTGGACCAATCCATTTTTTCCCATAGGCCCATTCTTATTAGGCAAATATAAACCTATTTAGGGTCTTATTTTCAGACATACAAGAGTGTTTTTCAGCAGCCAAAAAGAGAGAAAGAGAGATTTTCGCAGTCAAAAATTCAGCCCTAACAGCAAACTTCAAATTGCGATTCCCGCTTCGTTTCTTGTCCGATTGAGCTGATTTTTGGACAGCATGTTATCTTCATCTCAATCTTTGATTAGGAACTGACAGAGTTGGATTTAGTGGCCTGCAGCTTCAGTTTTGCTGTCGTGAATAGTAGCTGCGAAATTGGTGATTTTGCTCCTTTAATTCTCTAGATTTGGTGCAATCTTATTTTGTTGTTGCTTGTTGATTGGCACTTGTTTTGTGGCCAATTTTGGAGAACAATATTGTAACTCTTGGTGATTAAAGTGGAGCTTTTGGTCCCGTGGTTTTTTACTCTTCACATCGAAGGCTTTTCCACGTAAATTTTGGTGTCTTGTGTGATTTGTTTGTTATTGCCTTGTTATATTTGTTTGGTTGAATTACTTGCTGCCTTACTATCATATTGCTTGTGATTGTTTGTCTTTTCTTGGTTCAAATCGAGAAGGGAAAGTATAGACTTGGGTATTCTTCCGTTGTTATCCTGTCAGGCATTCTTTGTTAGTGTCTTGTCCTTCCCAACAATATAGTCGTACATGCAATGCAATGATGAAAGTTGGCCTACATCATATCATGATACAGACATAGGTAACTGGTACAATCATTCGACATACTATTGATACACTGAGCAACTTAGAGTCAGTTGGTCATCCTACCTTCATTCCGAGGACATCTTTATAATTTAGTTATTGTTATAGTTTTTAGTTTTTAGGATTATTTGGGGTCCAATATTAATATCCTTTTTTATTTTAGAGGCTTCATAGACAGATGATATTAGTTTTCATCATCTTTTTCTTTCAGTTGTAATCTACAAAGAATTGGGTTGCCACTTTGGCTAATTATAATCTTTAAGTTAATTCATTGAGTTATATGTTGTTTTTATGTCTTCTGCTGAGTTAAGTGAGACATGCCAAGGGTTCGCTCACAACAAACAATGGTCATTGGTTGCTTGCGACGTCCTTTGTGTAGTCCTCGGTGCGTGAAACGAATTATAAATGTTGACTAAAGTCAATTCAAATACTAATATTCTACCTAATCATAATTTGTAACATCAAAGCCTAAAAAAGATTCGGAAACTAAAATTGACAACTCTCATGGATCAATTTTCATATTTTGGGACTGATGGAATCAACAAAATTCCATTCCGTCACTTGAAACTCCAAAAGTCCCCAAAACCAATTTTTTAAGAAATTAGTCTTTAAAACTAAAACAAATTACAAAATTCTCAATTTTTAAAGCAAAGTTCAGAACAAACTCTTAAGTTCAAATAAAAAATTACCTGAAATCGATAACGGGATTGTTAAAATGGTAAAATTATGGAACTTTTCAATAACATATGACTGGAAAATTATAGAGTAATACATAAATCAATAACAAAAGCATTGAGACCCAAAGTTGGGAGGTATGTAATAATATTACAGAACAGAAATGAATATATATAATCATACTTTCTCATATCATATCTAAAAGGATGCATATCTGAAAATGTTTTAATGATAATATAAAAAATATATAAAATAAATTAACTAAATCTTTTATTTTAAGTGTCTTTTAATCAACATACGTATTGTACGATCACAATGCACCAATGAATGTGTTACTTTGGAGGGTGCCCTATATCTTGCGACTTGCTAGAGTATAAAACATTCATTTCTTCTGAGGATAAACTAATCTAAGCCTCTTAGAGTGAAATAATCTATCTACAAAGTGGTGAAACATAACCCTATAGAGGCATTTAGTTCAGGAACATGGGCTATCTAGAAGACTTATTCAATTAGTCTAAACACATAATATTCATATAAATGATATATATATATATATATATATATATATATATATATATATATATATATATTTGTTAAGCTTATCACGAATCTTGCTCAAAATCTCTTTCTTTGATATATCTTGAGACAATGCTCAAATCTATGAGAAACTCAATTCTTTATTTCTAAAATGAATTGTTTAAATGTATTTATGAAACCTATCTCTCAAATCATGGGAAAGTTTTCTAGAACCTGTAGATCCTCAAAAAAGGTTTCATAATAATATAAAGGCTATAAAAGCATGTTTTAAAAGATGGGATTCAAGAGTCACACACAAAATCATGTCAAAAACTAATACGTATGACTACGGAAAATCTGGCTAAACATAAAAGGGAAATATAGCAGGTCAAATCCATAAACCATAATCATGAACAAGTAAGTTCAAGATATCATGCAATTGAATATTAAAAATCGCTGATGGGGAAAGTAAATTTTTAAACCCTAACTATGAAATTAAATTTATAAAACATAGAACTTTGGATACAAGGATAAATGGAATTCCTCATTTACTTCTGACATACCTAAAATCTTACGAATTATTGTAGAAAAGCTTTCATCCTGAGAAATCCATCTATTAATTTCTTGGAGATGACTGTTGGGGAAGAATCTTGATAAAAAAAAACCTTAGGATTCTAAAAGAAAGTCTAGATCATTGAGCCTTTAGATCTTGTAAAATTGGAAAAAAAATTTGTTGAACTTTTTTATCTTTGGGAAATAAGAGAATTGGAGATTTTGAGAGTTACTATATGTATAAGGATGTTATTATCTTATAAGATAGACTTATTAGAGTTAATTGAGGGTAAAAGGTCAAGAATACTCTTTTAAGAATGTAAGAAGAACAAAAATATTAAAGAAAATGACCGTTAAAAAAAACTGTTGGTCAAACTGGCGATTTGGAGGTACCATTGCCAAAGTGGGATTTTGGCTCACCAAAATAAACAGATTCTGCAGGTTTTGGGACCATTTCTCCAAATATTATTTAGAGATAGGAAGAAACAATTCAGTGATTCACCGAATGGACAGATTTCATTGTTGAATTTCCCAGTTTAGCCGTAGGGTAAAATAACCATTTCTTTGTACTCTAAACTCTTATTAGTGCAAACCTTATAGCATTGGAAAGAAGACTTTTCATATTTTAATGTGATAGGTCATGGAACACTTAAAACTTTATATGTTAAGAGGAATATCATATGTGTATTACGGTCCTAAGTTACTTCAAATATCAAGTCAAGTTCTAGGCATTTTTATCGACTTAGTTTTCATATGATTTCATACAACGGTATATCACCCCAAAAAAATTTTCGAACTAAGACTTAAACCATCCTTCACAATGAGTGATATATTTGCAGGGAATTTAAAATTTCTTGTGTATTTAGGTACCATATTTTTCACCTTATGTTTCAAGAAGAACCATATAGAAAAGCAATCAAGTCATTCCAAAGTTTTTTTATGTTTTTTGTCAACTTCAAAGGACAATAACTTTTAGTACACTGATTATGAAATCCATAAGATATTTAATTGAATACCTTCAAGTCATATTTCCAATGCCAGTGAGTTTTCTATATTCTAAGCTCTGAGTAATTAGTTATGACTAATTTAGTAACAACACATAAACCTGACGGTAACTCCTTAATAGATCCGCGACGCAAAGCCAATATGGTCCTCACTCCATGGTGAAAAATTAATTCAACTCCAAGCTCATTTTATTATTATTTTTATCGGAAAATATATCCTAAAAACCCTTAGGAGGTCATCTAAATTGCCCTAAACGTATAGAAAATCAATTTTCATTAGTCAAAACTTCTCATTCACTACAAATATTCAGTGCTGAAGAAAATCAAGAAACGTTAAGCCAAGGGTTAACCTTTAATGTTTTCCTTCAAATTCTTCAAGAAAATGATTCCTTCACGTATGTATGCTTGCATTTTTTTGGGTTCATTCACCACAGACCAATAATGTTAATTTCAGCAAATTTAAGTTCTTGAAAGCATAGAAATTGAATTCTTGATGGGTTTGTTGAAGCTCCATTAATTTCTTATTTCATTGAATACGTTGAGGAGTTGATTTATCTTAGTCTTTGATCTTATGTTTTATTTTGCATAGAATCTGATTTAAATTGGACATTCATTTGATTCTAAGTGTTTCACAGAAGAACCATGGGGTTTACAGGGTTCACAGCTCAAAAACAAAGAAGAAATTTTGTGAGACGAAATCCGGAGGTGGTGGTGTTTCACAAGGCTTTTTCCCAGACTTGGGAATTTTTGTTTCGCGTTGTGGAGCCGTCACGGAGCATTGTGCCTCAAAATACATGTTTGGAACTAAATTTTTAAAACTTCTCTGCGTTGCGGACCCATTTTCAAATATTGATTTATTCTCTTTTCTTATGTTTAGCTATCTAAAATTATTCCTAAAAACCATAAGATCTTTTTAATCACAAATCACAATCCTTGAATCCATAATTTAATTCAAGGACCAGTTAAGAGTCAAATGAAGAAGTCGAGAGCTATGTAAAGAAGTTAAGAGTCAAGTATAAAAGTTAAGAAGTAAGTCAAAATAGCTTCATAAAGTTTTCCATGTCTTTCACAAACATGTTAACATTGTTCTAAGAGATAACTTTCATATCAAAGAAAAATTAAAAAGTAGAGTTCAAGAAAGCCTTTGAGTTCAATTGTGAATTATTTTAGATCGACTATTGATTTGAACTAACATTTGAGAAAGTAGGTAAGAGAATGATAAAGTTGTACACATGAAGTTCCATGTAATTATGTATACAAACTTTTCATGCTACTTTGGTAAAGCTTCATTAATCAAGTGTACAAGACATCATATAAGTCATCATCTACATAAAAGGTAATGCTTTCATAGCTCTCATCCTATAGACACATTCATCAAGTAACCCATTAATCTCTTATACCCTCTATCAAAATTTATCATAAGACTCACCTAGGTAAGAGATGAAGAGACCGTTCATACAACCTCTTCAATACACACTGAAATGATCTTTAAGACTACCAAAGCTAACGATACTTCATCTTTATTCAACAAGTCAACATTCATTCATAGAGGAACATTCATGCATTTAAGAACTTCATATATACTCCATCCCCTAAGATAAATTCAAGTTACACTAGTGCAATGTGAAATTAACATCCCATTCTACTACTCCCACTTACTGCTTCTTACGATTCACCCTAGACTAGGCACATCATAATCAATCATTTACATAGCCTTCATTAGCATTAGACATAAGATTAACATGCTTCATTAATATTAGACATAAATTCCACATACATAATTCACGTCATATAGTAACCCATTCACTCATTAACATTACAAGGGCACACCAAGACTACATCCAAATGTCTGCTTGTGCAATGCATATATGGTTCCCCATTCCATCACCTACCATATGGAGTACAACCTTAAGAGGAATAATATTATTACATTAATTTTTGGGGATGGAATTAATTTACATAGACCATGAGAGCTTGACATGGAATCCAGGTTTTAACCCCTACTGGATGAGAGATCCCCACTTGCCTAAGGTAGGGTCATTGTTTTAGCCTTTACATGGAACACCACAAGCTAGTCATATTCGGGCACATAATTAAGGGATAGGGAGATTGCTTATAAGTACTACATCTCAACTCACGAACAGTATTCCTCCCAAGAGGTATATTTGGATACTATATCTCCACTAACGAAGAGTATCCATCCCTTTTTAAAATTCTTTCGGTGCTAAGCATAATTTCCCATGGAGTTTTAGACATTCATTCATTCATTAGTTATAGGTTAAGAGATTTTTACTTAGTCCTACATATCAACTCACGAAGAGTACTCATCTCAATCTATCATTCATTCATTGTAAATCTCTCAGGAATAGTGTGGTTGCTACAAGACAGTTCATCTCAACTCATGAAGAGTTTCAACAAAGAAATCCTCTTTTTTCATCCATTAGAGTTCGATTGACAAAACCTTTCAATAGACTCTCAGTCATTACATTTTCATTAGCTTCATTAATTCATTCATTATATTTTTATGTAAAAAAACCATTCACATAACAACCATAATTCATGACATTATCTCATAACCATGACCATACAACATTCGGCATAATCCACACAAAATCATACTTCATATTCACATAATACTTGAAGTAGTCATATCATCTTCAAGACACGTTCTCGTAACTTCATAAGATATTTTATGAATGTACATCATAACATCACTTCATTTCACCTTCATTGCTTCAAGGATATAATCACAATTCACATATATTAATGAAACATCTCCACCATAAGTGAACCATACTGCACAAGATCAATTCAAAAAGACTAGAACAATTTAGGTCAACTTACCCTTCATCCAAGCCATGATCACCTTATATCAATTCTCAAAAAATTAAGCATAATTAAGATTAATTGGAAGTAGGTAACCATGATACAACATATTATAAACACAATTCTAATAATCTTCGATTGCATTCATCAAACCTACTTCATATGAAATATTTAGAGAATTAGCATGTTCATGGGTTCATGGAATTTTTTATTATAAATTAATAAATTAACACTGAAAACATCATATTCATCCATTAAAACTTTTTGATGCAAGAACTCATGCTTAGAATTCGAGGTAGGAGATTCTATGGTTTTGAAATCTTTTGGAAAGCTTTTGGATTGACTCCTTCAATGACAAAAGAATCACGAATAAATAACTATACCTTATTAGAAGAAATTCGACGACATTTGAGAAGAAATCACTGAAAATCATCAATCCTAGCTTCAACATGTGTTCAAGTTCCTATGGAGTCTTGAGAGATATTTACTTAGGATATGGGTTTTGATTTAGAAAAGTGAAGTATAAATTTAAGTCTACATAGTTAAAATAAATTATAATACATTAAAAAACTATAAAATAACCTTCAATGACTTAATTAGTATGTGGGTGAATTTTCCAATTCATCCCTAGGCTAACTCTTCAGAATTCCAGGTGTCGAACGATGCACCCAATCCACGTACCTTTGATAGGTTGACGGGGCCATGATGCTGGCCGTAATTTTTGTCACCCCTCAGTTGAGGGATAAGATCTCATGAGTATGTGGGAGACACACCCCTCTGACGGGGCGTCAATAGATCTACTAGGTGTCAACTAGGTCATAGATTGGGGCTGTTTTAGCATCTTTATGTCCAGCGTTCTGGTCCTCCTTAAAGACCTTTAGGGTGGTCCTTGGGGAGTCTTACCCAAAAATTTATACCCTAAACATGACCATCTAGATTCTAGGGTCATTTCAACTTATTTTATACTTTAAACAAAACACGAAAACACATAAAACATGCAAAGGCACACTAGCAAACACAAGACTGGTTTCCAAACTTCCTGATCGTTCTTTGGCGTTTGACTTCCAAAATTTTTAAACTCCTAAAGATATTATTCATTATTTTAACACATTATTAACTCATAAAAGACATGTGAAGATCTAGCTTGTCCTATTTTATTTTGAGGATTGTTAGACACATCATGATCTAGCCTTCACATCAAAAACAAGATATAATTTTGAACCATTTTAAGAAATTATACCACCTTCAATTAATCCAGTTCACACATTATCGGTCTAACATAAAGGATCATACCTAAATTGTTCTTGCCATCCCCAACATGAAAAACACTACCTATTAATATTCGACGAGGAGTGCTTGCCACCATATTCACTTTACCCTGATGATAAAGGACACATAAGTTATAATCTTTCAATAACTGAAGATATATCTTTTGGATAAGATTTAGGTACTTCTAACGAACTAATATGTTATGATCTTATGATCTACGAACACATCCAAATGAAGACCATATGGGTAATGTCTTCATATCTTTAAAAAAACCACCGCCACTAACTCAAAGTCATGAGTTGGGTAATTTTTCATGAACATACAATTTCATTAAAGCATACACAGTAAAATTTCCATGTTTAATCAAATACAACCAAAGAAAATCCTTGAAGCAATACAATTAACCGAAAAAAATATTTTATTCTTTCAAAAATCCTTAAACTCTTGGAAAGTCTTCCCACAAGCTTTTGAATATATAATTTTCATATTCTTTTGGGTCAACGTGATAAAATGCAGAGCAATCAAAGAAAATACTTCCACAAACCTTCGATAGTAATCGGCCAAATCCAAGAATCTCTATACATCCAAAGCATATAAAAGTGTAGTCTAGTTCTTAATTTCATCAGTATTCTTAGGATAAAGTTGGATACAATCACCACAAACAATAGCAACAGACTCAACTAAACTCACACTTACTAATTTCCAAATAATTGACGATCCTTGAGAATATGTAAATCAATACTTAAATGATCAAAACACTCAAACTCACTCCAGGAGCAAATAAAAATATCATCATTAAAAACAATCATGAATATGTCAACATAATATTTTAACACTATATTCATTAGTTACGTTAAATCTGTTGGGGAATAAGTTAAGCCAAATGACATCACCAGGAACTAATAATAACTATATAAAATCAAAAATCCATTATCTAAATGTAACTTTCATTTACTCTTAATTGATGATACCCTGATCGAAGATTGATCTTTGAGAAGAAATTTTCACCTTGGAGTGTATAAAACATGTAAAAAATTCTTTGAATATGATACTTATTCCTTAATGTGTTCTTATTCAGTTGTCCATAGTCAATATACATTCAAAGCAAGTAATCCTTCTTTCGAACTAACAACTCCATACCACCTCATTGAGACATACTCGGTCTAATAAAACCCTTATCGAAAATTCCTTCAATTGATCCAGTATTGATTTCACATTTGACGGTTCCATACAATAAAAAGGTATAAAAATAGGTTTTGTATTTGGGAGAAAGTCAATAGTAAAGAATGTTTCCCCGATAGGAATACTAGGAAGACCATTGAGCTATACTTTTAGAAACTCATTTACAATTGGAACTAATTAAAAAGTAAGGGTTTCATAAATAGTATACGTAAACCTAACAAGATTGTAGATGCAATCCTTAGAAATCATATAATAAGATATTAGGCAAGATTTGAACTTTCCCTTTGATGCTAAATTTCCCCCTTTCCGTTTTAGGATAACTTTATCAAAAACGTGATGTGCCCAATCGAGTCCTATAAACTAAGGAATCATCAAAAGAATTATGTTAATCCATCTTGAGAATTAAATCTAAGTCAAACATATCAATCTCTAAAATTAGCACGACTGACTTTATGAAAAACATTATTAGGGCAATTTATATAAAATCGTTTAGTTATAATAGAGCCTCAAACATGTGTAGAATTGAAATAAATTTCTAAAAATATCTGAAAAGACATCAAATCTTATTTCCATATAAGGAATCATAGTGAAAACATATCACCCAGATGTAGAAAAACATATACATCATGATGAAAGACTTTTAACATACTGGTCACCACATCTGGTGAACTCTTATAATTATATCAAGTTTAAAGTACATGTAACATGTTATAATGAGGAGCACCACTTGATAAGAACCAATAGGCTTAGCTTCCATGCAATTTTTACTTTTGTATCTTTTACAGGACAAGTGTTAAACTTGTGACCACTATTTCCACAACAAAAGTAAATTTCCATCCAAGCTAAGTATTTCTTTGAGTGACTCTATCCATGTTTTATGTAAGTTGGAATGCAAGATGCAACACAACCACCTACTTAAAACATAGTTTTAGACATCATGTCTTTGTTGAACTTTATCGCTGAAACATTTGATGAGTTATATGTGTAGAATGTTTTCCAAAACTGATTATGTCCATGTTAACTAGACCTAGAATGACAGAAGTCTTTATCACCTTTACATGACATCTTTGAATCCTTTGATTATCCATTAGCTTCCCATTTTCAATCGATTAGGCTTTGTCATCAAATTTAAGATATCCATATCCTTTATCAACATAACGTTTAGACTATCTTTGACCACCATCTGATACGAACCCAATACAAACTTACTCTTCCTTAACCCTAGAGGTAACAAAAATAGAACGAGCATACTTTGACAATTGAATGAACCTCAATGCATACTCTATCACACTCATATTCCCTTTTAAGAGATTAATTCACTCGTGACTTCCCTCATCTCAAGGGGAAAATGATAAAGAAAATGCCCTTTGAAATTCTCCTAATCTAGAGGACCCACATTAATTTTCATTCCATTTATTTAACGACACTTGAGAAGCACCCTTATGTTGATAAAAGGAAAATTTCACCTTTTCCACCAGTGTAACTCTCATAATATCCACGAGCTTGTGGATTTTTTTAATGAACTCTTGAGGATATTTCTCAAGATTGGAACTAAAGAACTCTAGGTGATTTGGCGTATCGTGGTTTCACTATGCTTTCAATGCATTTTTCTTAAGATTTGTTTCTACCTAAAGTCTTTTTGTTGTAGTTTTAACATGATTTTGTGTTTATTTTACAATAAAGATGTTCAGGGAGCAAGATGAGGAAACAACAGAAAAAATACAAATTATGACTTACGAGGCCATAAAAGGTTTGTCATTCCATCGACGGACAGTAGTTGGGAACCGTAGATGAGTAATTAAGGACCTTACAGATCAATCGGGGAAACTGACTAAGTGTGGAACCACGAAAGGGAACAACCGTCCGTCGATTGATCGCCGCACCGTCCTGCATAACTGTTGTTATAATCAAAAAAGGTTTCAGTACCCGAAGTTGGAAATATTATAAAGATGGAAAAACGAAGGGCCATGATGGACCGTACTATTTTTCCGTCGATTGATTCAGAGAGGGTGCCGTGTAAGCTGAGAAAACTTTGCTTATTTCAATTGCTTTTAATTTAGGACAATGTTATATATAAATAAGGATTAAAAACCTCGTTCATGGAGTTAGACATTGTTAGTATTGTTCTAGTTTTGTTTTGAGATTGGTCTTTATAAACTTTGGCAATAATTCAATTTCCGGATTTGGTTTAAAGATTTATCTTGCAATTTAAAGTTTATTTTTATTGTGGGAGTAAGTTCAAGATTTATTCTCTTAAACTTATAAATTCTGATTTTTCTTGCATGGATAACTAAATCCACTACTAGGATAATTCTCTTAAACCTAGGAAATGCACAATTCTCAAATTGTTTCTTGCATGTATTGATAATTCTTTCGTTCAGAAGTATTTTTTATGAGTGCACTCATTAGAGCTAGCTTTGCTGCTACTTGACGGACCAAGGAGGTAGTAATAGGAAAAGAATTACCAATATAGATTTAGTGGGATATCATCTAATAGGCTAGTATTGATGGGTGTGAAGTAATAACTAAGCCATACATCGATTATGATGTCTAATATAAAGTAAAGGAAAGGATTAGTATTTGATACACGCGTAGCCGGACCAATGTACGAGGTGAAATTCCCTAGATGCCGGACCAAGGATTTAGAGATACATAACTTATAAATTTACATACAAAACACTAGGGAAGAATTGCTATTGCTAGGAATATGACGTTATGAACCTATGGGGAACACATATACCCTAGTTCGCCTCACAACTTGATAAAAACTCACTTTTTACTTTTGTTTAATTTTTAACTAAGAAGTGTTAAAGAAATTTGTTTCAGAAAACCCCCCTTTTAATTTCCTGCTTTAGGAAAAACCTTGGCTAAATAGACATAATCGTACATTAAAGTTAAGTCTGAACCATTTTCCGTGTGGGATCGACCCCAGCCTACCAGTAGGGTTCTCTACTAGATTACCAGCGCTTATGCTTTTTTAGGAATGTGTAATTTGAGCGTATAAGGATTCATCCTAGTAAAGTCCTCGCCCTTGTTACTGAACACCCACCATTAGAATCACCATTCATGGGAGCAATGCTTTTCCTATTGTGTAGGGTCTTCGTAGCTTGATGCAACTCTTGATAAGGCATCTTACACTTGGTCAGCCAAATAATCGACTAGAACTTGAGGAACCTTGAGATCCATTATTTTCACTCGTATTTCTTCTTGCATTACCTATTTAAGGAGGTTTATAATGAAAAGCACCAAACAAGACTCATTAGAAAGACCTTTATGGAGAAGAACTTTATCAGATGAACTTAGAGTAGTGAAATAAGTGAAGTTTCCTAAACGCCTTGTATCTTCCTTTTCAAAAATGTGTTGTGTTTCACACCATGAACAATACTCTACTCAACGCGTTTTATCAAATATCCTAAGACCTTTCTAAAATCGTGATGCGATGAATACAAAGTTTTTCACAACTCAAAGTATAGCATAGACGTGACATGATGATTAAGACCACGAGAGATCCTAAACCAGCCACTTGACATAAGTATGAAATAAAAGAAATACAACAATAGAGATTATAATAAGAAATATTATTCTCAACCTGTAAGATCTCATAAAATATATAATAGAGTACGTAAGAGAATACATGGAATACTACTAAGTAAAACCTAAGCCTTATACTATCATAGATGCGACTAGAACAAACCTCTAAGTCATGACTATAAATCTGCAAATTCAAAAAACATTCAATGGTATTACCCTCGAACCATGAGGACTCACAAGCGTTAAATAGCGGAGGGACCCGATCTAGCCACACCAAGGGGGACAAGTGTTAGACCTTATATTATGAAATAAAATAGACACAATATTCATTAGTATTTTGAATGCACCGAGTAAAGAGAAATGCATAAAAACAAAGGCATGATAATGTAATGAACTTAGATATGCATGACCTAAAAGAATGTATTAAAAGCCTATAAAAATAAATCATGAGCAAGGTTAATGCATATTGGAAATCATAGAAAAACTTTGGACATATTTCTGAAGAGAATATACTTCATTTGTGAGATATTTATAACTAGTTGAAAATAAAACCATGTAAACTATAACAAGGAGTCGAGTTTACACACTCACATAAAAAATAGAGAGTCTACTTGTCCAGTTAAGAAATAAATATCATTCTTATTCCTAAAGTGGATCCACTAGCTAGGTCATTAAAGACAATCGTATGGGGCATGCTGTTTGGGAAAAGAAAATTGCTACTGAAGTCAAAACCTATACTTATTGTAAGTACTACATAAAAGTCCTCTCGGTGATAAGTAAATCGCAATGGAAAATACATAATCATAATCATATTAAAATACTTTAAAAGAAAATAAATTTAGACTACCATTCCAATCATAAATTCATATTCCAGTAGCTCCTTCATAAAAAAAAATATTTCATATTAAGACACTTACCTTCCTAAGCATATAAATCGTGATCTCTTTTCAAATTTTAGGAGAACATTAACAAATCAGTGACAATTTAACTTAAAAATATCTTTTAGTCATAAGTCATCAATTTAATAATATATGCAAGATTCACAATATTTCATAAGTTCATAATATCAGTTAATATTCATAAAATAGGCAAGGGCATAAGTCCATATAAAATCATTTTGTAAAATATATAATTAAGTTAAATCACAAATAATAAGATTGAATTTGAGAAATTTAAGGTAGTAAATTGAAGCAACAGAGAATGACATAAAGCCCTAGATTTCTGGTGAAGATCAAATAAGACAATTGAGATTTGTTTGGAACCTAATGGTTAAAAAGAATTTATTGATGAAATTCCCACATACCTTTATGATGAAATACCAAAAATAAAGAGAGAATAACATTGAAGCCCATGAAATGCTAGTTCATTTCTTTGGAGGTTGAAGGTTTGAGTACATGTGAGGGAATGGGCAGTCTTGGGAGTATAAAATATGTAATAGGTCATTAGAATAGTCTATAAATAATGCAGTTTAGTGTTTAAAGGATAGGAAAAGACCCAATTAAACTTCACTCAAACTTACCGGATGACTTGTACGGTTTGGCTCTATGATCCAGAAGAATTTCTGTGGCTCCTGGTCAACTTTAGAGTCAAGCACGGCGGACCAAAATACAAAAAAAAATATATACGGGACCTTTTCATGGATCATTATTCATTGTACGGCTCGTAGAACTAAACCGTAGAAACATCTATCCAAAAATCCTTTTAATTCCAATCCATTTCCATGAAAGCCATTCTAAGACCCCCAAATCTTACCTATGAACCATGGGTCATTCGTTTATCCAAAGTTCATATTTCACTAAGAATGGACCATGATAAAGACACTTCATACGACCCATAAAAATTCTACAATTCATATTTTTCATCCATAGTCCATCATCTAGACTTGATATATTCCGAAATCCAACTCAGCTCCTACAACTTCCTTCCTACGACCTATATAAAATCTTGTGGTTCTTAGGTCGGCTCATAAAAACCTACGTCAATACAAAAAATACAATATTTCCTTTCTAATTTGACTTTTAGTTTTCTTAGTTGTCGCATTTAATGAAAAAAAATGTCAAAAATTTGTGAAACTTCATGTATGATAACCTCAATTCTATGTGGCTTTTATAAAGGTTCTATAAAATATTGATCGGAATTAATATCACCAATTTATTTATAGGATAAGAGATGAATACCTAAAAAATCACCTAATTCCTATAAAATTGTCCCTGTATGTCATAACAATTATAAGTCTTCATGTACTGCTCTCCAAATCCCTACGAAAAGTACTTTAAAGGTTTTCCAAGAAAATTGTTCGTAAGTTGTATCATAAAACATATTCATGGGTCAAAATGAAACACTACAAAAATTCCTTAATTATCTTAAATTGGCTCCTTAATCCACCGTAAATGCCTTAAAATTAAGAGGCTTTATGTACCACTTCCCAACACATTTCCGTCTAGATTATGAAGAATTTAAAAACAATTTAACTAAAAGTCATATAACCAAAATATTCATGGGCTATCTCACAGAAAAAAATCTTATAAAATCTCTTAGTTCTTCTGAAGTTACCCCTATATGCTTTACAATTCAGTAAGAAAATGTGAGTCTTCATTTATTGTTCTCCTAACTCCCCATGGAGGGTTACTTAAAGGGTTTGAATTTTTTTTTTACAGAAACCCATATCACTAAAATGTTTATTGGATAAAAACACAAATTATTGAGAAAATTTCTTATATATATATTTTTTGGATAATTAGCTGAAAATGTCTAAAAATATGTTTAAAATGGTGAGACTTCACGTACGGCTCCTCCAACACCCTACTGATGGTTTTCTAAATATTTTGTGTACGAATCAACAAAAAGTCATATCTACCAAATATACATAGGCTAAAACAAAATATTTATAAAATCGCCTAACCCCTATAAAAATAACCCTTAGACCAAAAAAGTCGTAAGAATGTGTGTGTCCACGTACTACTCCTCAATGTCCCTATAGAGGGTTTTATAATGGTTTTTTTACAGAATAATGTCACAAAAATATTCATGGACTAACACATTAGAGATCAGAGAAAATCATCTAATTCATGCAAATAGGCTCTTAAATATCAAAATATTCAAAAAAAATTGTGAGACTTCTTCTCCCCTAAAAATGTTGTAAAAATGCTAAGACTTCACGGACTTAGGTCTCAACTTCATCATGAGGGTTTCGTAAAGGTTATAAAAAAAATAATTGAAAGTCATACAACAAAAATATTCATGGGCTAACAAACATGAAAAACTAAAATACTATGATAAGGCACATGTACTCCACCTAGAGTATGACCGAAATCACAAATTCGTTAACTAAACTAGTGTCCTATAAGAATGACCGATATGAGAAATTCGTTAACTAAACAAAGGTCCTATTACTTCCCCCCAAACACATTTTTTGTAATTTTGTACACTTTTTGACTTACGTAGCGTACTGCGTGACTCCACACAATTGAGATGCGTGAAAGATACTTGGGTGCCACGTAAATAAAAAAGGTGTACGAAATTATTTTTTAAAATGGGTTAGGGGAGTAATAGGACCGTATTTAGTTAAGGTGTATCTCTATGATTTAGGTCATAGTATAGGGGATTACTTGTACCTTATGAAAAACAATCACCTAATTCTTATAAAATGATACATAAATCCCAAAAAAGTTGTAAAATGGTTAGGTTGATACACTACTCTTCCAACTCCCTACTGATGGTTCAAAACTATTCTGCGAGAAAATGAATTGGACGTCATATAACAAAAAATATTCATGGGCTAGCACACAAAAAAAGATTTATTATAATCTAATTTACAAGTATTTCTAAATTTGTTTAAAGATTTCAATGTTTATATATAATTTTGTATTGGGGCTTTTAACATTACTTAAAAAGTTTACATTGATTGTGTTTTTTCTTCAGTTTCTTTTTTATATATTTTCCAAACACGACGTCTTAGATATTTTATTGTATACATATTTTTTCTGATTTTTTTTAATCAAGTTTTCTTTAAATTTCATTAAACAATATAATCAGTCACTCATTTGTCAATGGTATCATGTCTCTTTAATTTGAAACTTCACATGTTTAATGAAATACACTATCAAGAGAATATCCTCTTCAATCTGACATCTTCTTTGATCATGGTGTAATTAGAATAAATAAATAAATAATAGAACATTGAGAAAATCCGACGAACCAAGTACTAAAATAAAAAAAAACATACTTTAAGTAGGCTTGATTTGGTTTATAGAGTTTATAAAACCACAAATAATTAACTTATTTGCTTAATCAAAAGAATCAAATTAAACCGATTTCCGTTGTCATGACTGAAGTTTCAACTCTAACTGAAATCGAATGTTTTGAACCACAAATGATCCCAAGCTAACCCTTGTTATAACATATGTATGCAGATCACATCAGAACAACATTTGAAGCTATAAGTAAACATCATAAATGAAATATATTCAAATAATATATTTGTTACAACTAAATACTTGTTAGGACAACAACCTGGGCCTCCTAAAAGCTAATAAATTGAAGGGAGTCAAATATACAAACTCATAGTTGAAGTCCTATGAATGAGAGGAGAACTCTCCACAATGCTGAAAGTAGATGAAATTAGTGGAACATCTGGCCACAAATTTGAATATGGGTACCTAAATCAAAATCGTGAAAGAAGTAACACAAAGTAGAATTAATATATGTAATGTATTGGAATACAAGGTAAGGGATGATATCAACAATCAACCAAACAACCGACAAAAGTATAAATGTGAGAACGAGTATGTCACGGCCAAAAAAATTGACATGATGACATTTGTCCTTTCCCACCAACACAAGTCAGCCTCAACCCAACGAAAACAAAAGAAAAGCAGAATAACATAAAAAAATAAGAATAGGATAAAGAGAAAAACTTATTCTTCTTGCTAAAACCCATACAATTTAGTTGTCATGTGTGCAAGTCACTAAATATGCAAGTACAAAATAAAGAAATAAATACAAGCCTAAGTCTTTCTTTATCAAATATAACAAACTGTAAGAAAAGGAAAAAAACAGGATCCTCCTAATGAAAATCTAGGAACTACCTCTTCAAGTCTTTCCAAGCCTCGAGAGATATGAAAAGATGAAGACACTTTAAAGGTAAGGACTCAGAACCTACACAAGTATAGAAATAAGAGGTGAGTACCAACAACGCAATACAAAAAAAGCAACCTACTAAACAACTAGCTAAAAATTGAATATCTCTTATACTCCAACCAAACCTCCTCACACTACAACCTTCAAAAAAATCAACCCAACTAAGAATTTTACAATACCCAGTAAACGAGCTGAATGTTAACATCTCAAACTTCACAATTAAGCAATCTAATGAATCAAATAGGTCAATATCAATGCCAAGTAGCTTAGTCGCACACAACAAGTACATCAATCTCGAGAACAAAGCAATTCACGCATAATAATTTATACACCCATTCACAATAATGAACATGTTGACAGAAATATTTCTCACCGGCTTTATATCACTAGTTGGAACAATTTTCCATCAGCTTTATAACCATTGCCAAAAATGACTTCGACATATTAACACACACATTTACTGAACATGCCCAAATCATACTAACGGCGACAACGACCTCAACATGATAATACTTGTTTGTAAATATCTTGGCCTCATAATCATCACATGTCTGATCACGGTGTTCAACGATCAAGGCATGTAAGTAATATCGCACCACATAAAAGAGACATTTGATACATAATTAAAGTGTACTATTATGCTTTGAAACATATCATCAATCAACGAATAAGGGTTACATTATGGAAAAACACATCATCATGTTCAGCACATAGATTTTTCATTTCAATCCCTTTTTGGTTAATTTACAGATAACAAGTTGTCAATTTCAAAACTTATCTTATTCCCATTACTCCCAATAGATAAGCTATAAAGGAAACATAATCCAATTAAATTACATGGTTTAAGAAGGCACTTGACATAAATCACTTCAATAATTAGTCTTTCCCTTCAGAACAACTTAGAGAGATACACATTCTATGAACAAGCTCACAAAAATTATGGAAATAACAATACACACATCAATCCTCTTGAAATGTGGGTCAATTAACTCAAGACCCCATTCTAAAATTTTTGGTTTGAATCTAATACATAATACTCAAAATTGATGTTTAAGACTTTACAAACTCAATAGTGAAAATAAATTTGGAGAAGAAATCAACACCCTTTAGGATCACTATTTTAGTTAAGAACTTGGTTCTTGAAAATCCTAGACATTACTCAAAAAAATCTTACATTTTAAGGTTAAAACTCATATTTAATTAATGGAAAACAAAGGTTTAGCTTCAAGAATATTTATCTAGAGATCCAGAACAGAATTTCTTTTCAAAATCACCACCATTTGTCCAGAAAGATAAAAAATGGAGAAATGGGGCTTAAACCCCAAAAATGGCAGCAAAAACCCTCTCGATGTCGCAAAAGATACTACCAAGATAAAAATGTGATTGTCGCTTTAGCGACATGACCATAAGTTAAGTCAAGGTCACCTAAGCGGATGACTTTCACAAAAACAATGTCGGCATACAGTAAAAACTTTAGCAAATTCTGAAAACATTGGAAGGACCCTGGAGATTTTCTTGAAACCCTGAACACACAAACTACATATCCAAATCAATTATACTCGATGTTAGAGACTCAATGAACTATCAAAGCATGAAGCTGATGTCTCAAAACAGCTATGGAAACCACAAATAGTACCTCAATGCCTAAAAAGTCTAACACAAGATAAGGACCTCTCATAAATCAACTAAGACCCCACCTATAACTAAAATCATCCCCCTTAATCCAACGGAAATATCAAAATTCAGATTCTAGCATCCGAACCTTAAATGTTGACCAAACTCAATTCAAAGACTAAAATTCTACAAATTCACAACTTACAACCTTTCATACTAAAAGGGACTCAAAATCTAAAACCAACAACTCTCACGGATAAAATTTAAAAGTTTGGGACTCATCTAATCCACGAAATTATATTCCGACACTCGAAACTCCAAAAGACCTCAAAAGAAATTTCTTTAAAAATTAGCCTTGAAAACTCAAAAATATGCCAAAATCTCAAATTATAAAGCAAACTTCAACACAAAATTTAAAAACTCAAATAGAAAATGACACGAGATAGATAACGGGAGGAGGAAAATGGTAAATTTATGGACCTTTTCAATGCATGACCAGTCCAATATAGGGTAATATATAAAACAATAATTAACGGATTGAGACTTTAAATTAGAACATATGTCATAATATTATAGAAATATAAATGAATATCTGAGATCATATTTTCGTATATCATATCTAAAGGAAAGCATAACTGAAAATCTTATAATGATAATATCAATAAAATATAAAAAAACGAACTAAATCTTTTATGTGGGAGGGTGCCCTATACCTTGCTACTTTCTAGATTATAAAGCATGCATTTTTAATGCGAATCCACTAATCTAAGCCTCTTATAGTGAAAAGATCAAACAAAAAAGTGGTGAAACAAAACCCTACAGAGGCATTTAGTTATAGAACTTGGTCTATCAAGAACCCTATTCAATTAGTTCTATATACTATTCCAAACACATACTATGATATAGTGGAACTATGCTGAAATCTGTGAAAAAAACTCAATTCTTTCTTTCTAAAATTAATTGTTGATATCTATTTCAAAAACATATCTCTCAAATCATGGGAAAGATTTCTAGAATATACACTACTTGTCGATCCTCAAAATAGCTTTCTTCATAATATAAAGGCTCATAAAAGCATATTTTAAAAGATAATATTCAAGAGTCACTCACAAAATCATGTTAAAAATGAATAAGGATGAAAATAGAAAATCTTATGAAACATGAAAGGGAAACATAGAAGATAAAAATCCATAGTCAAGAGTAAGTTCAAGAAATCATGCAATTGGATATTAACAATTAGTGAAGGGGAAAGTGTGTTTGTAAACCCTAACAATGAAATAAACTTATAAAAACTTTGGACAAAAGAATAAAATGAATTCCTTATTGAAGTCCTACCTACTTATATCTTACCAATTATTGGAAAAAAGTTTTGACATAGAGAAATCCTTCAATGAATTTCTTTGAAATGAAGGTTGGGGAATAATTTATAGAAAACCTAAGGATTATAAAATAAAGTCTAGAATGTTGAGCCTTTAAATCTTGTAAAATTGAAGAAAAAATCTTGATGTTTTTTATTTTTGGGAAAAAGGAGAATAGGAGATTTTTAGAGTTACTATATGTATAAGGATGTTTTTAGGTTATAATATAGACTTATGAAAGTTCATTGAGGGTAAAGGGTCAAGGATAATCTTTTAAGAGCGTTAGAAGACCAAAAATTTTGAAGAAAATGACCATTCAAAGAATCTCGTCGGTCAAATTGGGGATTTTGAGGTATCATTGCCAAAGTGGGGCTTTGAATCACCCAAATGAACATGTTTTACAGGTTTTGGGTCCACTCTACAATGTAATTCAGCGATAGGCAAAACCATTCGGTGATTCACCCAATGGAAAATTTCATTGTCGAATTTCCCAGTTCAGACGTAGAGTAAGACAACCATTATTTTCTATTCTAAACTCTAATTACTGCAAACTTTATGGTGTTGGTAAGAAAACTAATCATATTTTAATGTGATAGGTCATGGACCACCTAAATCTTCATATGGTGAGAGGCATATCTTATGTATTTTAGGGTCCTAAGGTACCTCAAATACCAAGTCAAGTTCTAAGCATTTTTTATCGACTTAGTTTTCACATGAGTTCATATAATGGTGTAATACCCCAGAAAATCGTTCGAACTAAGACTCAAACAATCCTTCGTAATGAGTAAGATATTGCAAGGAATTTGAAATTTCTTGAGTATTAAGGTCACTAGATTTAAGAACTTATCTTCCGCGATGAACAAAACAGAAAAGCATTCAAGTCATTCCTATATTTTCTTATGTTTCTGGTAAACTTCAAATGGTCATAACCTTTAGTACACAATGAGTTATGAAATCCATCAAATATAAAATTTAAGCACTTTCAGTCCTCTTTCAAGGCAGCCATGTTTTCTAGATTCCTATGTCTGACTAAAAAGAAATGACTATTTTACTAACAATGCGCAAACCTTACACAAGCTAGTGATAACTCCATGATGAATAGCAAATACAAACTTCACTGCCCGGTGAAAAATCATTCTGACTCCCAGGGAATTTTCTTTATTTCTTTGGGTGTATTTTGGTCCTTTATCTAAATTTTCCTAAATGTATAGAAAATCAATTTTCATAAATCAAACCTTAGCATTCACTGCAAAGATTCTACACTCAAGAAAGTCAAGAAACGCTCAGTTCATCTTTCTCTAGGCATTCATTTAAAGTCTTCAAGAAGATGATTCCTTCAGGTATGTACGATTCCACAGTGGTAGGTTCATTCACTCACACGCCAATCATGTTAATTTCAAAAAAATTATTTTCTTCAAAGCTTAGAAATTGAATTCATGGATTTATTGAAGTTCCATCAATTTCCTGCTCCATTGAATTCATTGAGGTGGTGTTTGATCCTAGTCCATGATATTAGGTTTAATTTTTAGTAGAATCTGATGTACTTTGGACATTTAATCAATTCTAAGTGCTTAGAAGAAGAACCTTTGGGGGGGGGGGGGGGGGGGCTAGATTTTATAAAGCCGAAAAACGAAGAAGATATTTCGTCAAATGAAATCCAGAGGTGGTGCTGCATCGCGAGGGTCATTTATATATTTGGTAATTTTTATTTCGTGGAGCGGAGCCAGCACGGTGCGTTGTTTATGTTCCACTTACATTTAAATTAAAATGTATGGAAATGAGTTAGTTGTTCATGAGTTAAGCACAAGGTAAGTTTTCTTTCTTACTCCTTTTTCAATGTTAAGTGCCGTTAGCATTCCAATTTGCATACTCTTACATTCAATGTGCTGATGTCAGTTGTCCTGCATCGTATCATAATGCAGACGCAAGTACCTAAGATCAATATTCGGCGTACCATTGATCTAGTTAGCAACCATAGTCAGTTGATGAGACTCCCTTCATTCCGTACGACATCATTATTATTTATTTACTGTTTTAGTTTGCAGTTGCTAGGATGATTGGGGGTCCTATCCTAACATCCCTCTTTATTTTAGAGGCTCTATAGACAAATGGTATTAGTTTTCTTTGTCGTTTCCTGTCACTTGTAGTTGACTAAGAATTAGGTTGCCACTTGGGCTAATAATAATATTTAAGCTATTTCATTCAGTTATATCTTGTGTTTATATCTTCCACTGAGTTAAGTACATCAGGCAAGGGTTTGGCACGGCCAACAATGGTCATTAGGTGTCGGTCACGTCCAAAGTATAGGCTTGGGGCATGACACGAATCATATATGTTGACTAAAGTCAATTCAAAGACTAAACTTCTACATAGGCACAGCCAACAATGGTAATTGGTGTAGCTTTGCATTTGAGCTCCAATCCAAACATTGGCAACATAACATAATAATACTGAATTCTTATAATGGTGATTTTCTTCAATATTTTTGGTCTTGGTACTTTTTTGGAAGAGTATTATTGACCTTTTACACTCAATTAACATTCATAAGTCTATCATATAAGCTAATAACATCCTTATACATATAGTAACTCTTAAAATCTCCAATTCTCTTTTTTTTCCAAAGAACAAAAACTTCAAGATTTTTTTTTCAATTTTAAAAGATCTAAATGATCAACGTTATAGATTCTCTTCTAGAATACTAACGTTTTCGTTCATGATTCTTCCCCAACCTTCATATCCAGGAAATTCATAGAAGGATTTTTCAAGTTCAATATATAAGGTTCCAAGTTCAAAACTTTCTCCACCAATTCATTAGATTTAGGTATATAGGTCTTCAATGAGGAATTACTTTCATTCTCATGTCCAAAGTTCTATGTTTTCATATTATTATGTTCATAGTTAGGGTTTAAAAACCGACTTCCAATATCGCCGACTTTTAATATCCATTTGCATGCTTTTGTTGAACTTACTCATGATTATGGATTTTAACTATTGTATTTTTCTTTTATGTTTAGCAAGGTTTTCCATTGTCATCCTTATTTATTTTTGACATAATTTTGTGTGTGACTCTTGAAGCTTATCTTTAAAACGTGCTTTAAAAGGCGTTATATTAGTGCAAAAGATATTTTGAGGATCTACCAGTTATGCATTTTCTAGAAAACATTCTCATGATTTTATATATATGTCTTAGAAAGAGATTTGAACTATTAATTTTAGAATGAAAGAATTGATTTTCTCATAGATTTTAGCATAGTCTCAACAAATATTTAGAAAGAGATTTTTACAAGACTCATGATAATCTTAAAAACAAATCTATTTATCAGTTAAATGAATAGTATGTTTTTGGAATATATTTAGCATCGATTGATGACAGTTCTAGATAGAGCAAGTTCCAGAACCAAATGCCTCTATAGCTTTACGTTTCGACACTTTTTTGATTGATCATTTCTCTGTGAATGTTAGATTAGTGGATCCGTGTTAGATATGCATGTTTTATACTTTAAGAAGATATAGGGAACCCTCCCAAGTAAGGTATTCATTGTGTATTGTGATCTCATATTGTGCATATCGATTAAGAGAAACTACCACATAAAAGATTTAGTTCATTTATTTTATATTTTCTTGATAATTTCATTATAAGTTTTTCAACTATCCATCCTTTGAGATATGATTCCAAAAAAAAAGATCTAATTCATTTTTGTTTGTGTAATATTATGACATTTGTCCCATTTTTAAGTCTCAATCCTTTAGTTATTGTTTTATGTATTACTCTGTCATGAATCTGGCATACTTTATTTAAAAGTTCCATAAATTTACCACTTCCCCACCCTGATATCGATCCGGGGTAATTTTTTATTTCAGTTTGAAAATTTGTTTTTGAACTTTGATTTAAAAGTTACGAATTTCGTAAGTTTATGAGTTTTAAAGGATAATTTGTTAAGAAATTTGTTTTTGGGGTATTTTGGAGTTTCGAATGTCGAAATGGAATTTCATCGCTTCCATCAGTCCCAAAATGTAAAATCTGACAAGTCAGAGTTGTCCTTTTAGATTAAAAGTCTTCTTAAGGATTTGAGGTCCCATGTTGTGAAATTATGGAATTTTAGTCTTTGAATTGACTTTGTTCATCTTTTGGGTTTTGGATGCTTTCATTAGAATTTGGAGAGTTCTACTAGATTCAGGTGGATAATTATAGTTATAGGTGAGGTCTAGGTTGATTTATTAGAGGATCTAAGCTTGTTTTAAACTTTTCAGGGTTAAAGTTAGTTTTTTTTTGTTTTCATGGATATCGAATCAACGAGAAATCGGTTTCGTGCTTTGATGGTTCATGTGAGTCAGGAACATCGAGTATAATTTATTTGCAAATGTAATGTGTGTGCGGTGTTTCCAATGAATCCCGTGGGTCCGTCAGATGTTTTTAGAATTGGCTAAAGTTTCTATTGTCATCAATATTCACTTTTGCAAAAGTCATCCTCTTAATTACCGTTGAATTAATCGGTGAGCCTGTCTCTTAAGTGACGCCCACCTTTTTAGGTACGTGGTCTCTATTGCGACATCAAGAGGGTTTTTGCTGTCATTTTCGGGGTTTAAGCCCCATTTCACAATTTTTGAGATTTGGGGACCCATGGTGGCGATTTTAAAAGGATTTTTTTGATAGTTCATTGGATAAGTGTTGATACTAAACCGTCAATTTCCGTTTATAAATCATGAGTTTTAACATAAAAATGTGAGATTTTTATGTGCTAACGTCAAGGTTTTTCAAGAAACCAAGTTCTTAAAAAAATTTGATTGGGAAGGGTTGTTCATTTTTTTTCAAAGATTATTTTTACTAATGAGTTTTTAAAGTCTTAAACATCATTTTGAAGAATTAAATTTCAGATCCCAACCATAATTTTTGAATGGGGGTATTAAGTTGATTGACCCACCTTTCAAGTGGATTGATGTGGGTATTGTTTTATCGTGAATTTTGTGAGATTATGCATAGATTGTGTGGCTTAAGCTGTTTTTTGGAAGGGGAAGACTCAAATATTGAAGTGATTGTTGGTTAGTTTAATGCAAGTGACTTCTTAAACCTTTTTATCTAATTGAATTCATATACTTTTTTTTTGTCTCTGTGTTGATTGTAATTCGAATGATGAATGGATAAATTGACCACTTGTTATGTCTAAATGAATAAAAAAAAGTAGGAATGAAAAGGCTATGTGTTGAACATGATGATGTGTTTTTTCCTTAACGCAACCCGTATACAATTATTCATGATATGCTTGAAGGCATAATTATCGACTTGAATTGTGTAGCTATTGTCTCTTTTGTATGGAGTGATACCTCATGTGTGCATTGATCATTGAACACCATGAACATACATGTAATGATTATGAAACCGAGGTCTTCACCGATAAGTTTTTTCTTGTCGAGATCTTTGTCGATGGTAGTATGATTTGGGGGAGGTCATTACTAATGACAGTGAATATGACAAAGTCATTTCCCACAATTTTTATAAAGGTGATGGAATATGGTTCCGACTAGTGATATAAAGCCGAAGGTAAATGGTTCCGACTAGTTATATAAAGACGATGGAAAATAGTTTCGGTAAAAGGTTGATTATTGTAAATAAGTGAATAAATGATTACGCCTGAATTACGTCATACTCGAGATTGAAATACTTGTTGCGTGTGACTGAAGTACTTGTCATTGAGATTGACTTATTAGATTCATTAGATTGTTGAATTTTGAAGTTTGAACTGTGAATTTTAAGCTTGTGAGGCATGTATTTTAGAATTTCTAGGTTGGGCTGATTTCTATTTACTTTGTAGTTTAATGAGGTTCTGTTGGAGTGTGAGATATTCGATTTTCTAGTTAGTTGCTTTGTTTAGTAGGTTTCTTGTTGGGTACCGTGTTGTTGGTACTCACCCTTTACTTTTATACTTATGTAGGTTTTGAGCGTGGACATGCATGATCTCTTCCTTTTTTCATTGCTCTGGAGGCTTGTGAAGGACTTTAACAGGTACTTGCTAGGTTGTCATTCAGCGGACCCTCGTTTTTCCCTTTCTTACAATATTTTATTTGAGAAACAAAGACTTGCATTTATGTCTTAATGTCGTACTTATATATTTAGTGTCTTGTACACATGACAATAAGATTTTGGGCTTTTTAAAACTCGAATATGTTTTTCGCATAATCATTTTTTTTATGTTATTCCGCTTTTCTTTCATTTTCATTGGGTTGAAGATTACTTGCATTGGTGGAAAATCTCAAGGGTCATCACGTCCTTTTTTTGGTCGCGACATACTCATGCTCAAATTTATGACTCTTTCAGTTGTTTATTTAATTGTTATCTCATCCCTTACCTTGTATACCAATACATTTCATGTATTATTCCTAGTTTTTGGTACTTAATTTTATAATGTTTATTTCAACACCCATATTCAGATTTGCGCCAAGATGTTCCACAAAGTTCATCTACTTTCAGTATTGTGGTGAGTCATCCTCGCATTTATCAAACTTCAACTATGAGTCAGAATATATTATTCACTTAATTTTTGTTAGCTCTTAGGTAGCCGAAGGTGTTGTCCTAGGAAATCATCACATTTAGTTTAGCAGCTTACATGCATTATTATTTTTGTGTAATAGATTTATTTTTCAAATCTATTTTAGTTATGATATTTATTTATAGTTTCCACTTCAGTTCTCATTTGAACTACTTAGATATGTTATACCAAGGGTTGTCTTGGCACCATTTGTGGTTCAAACAATGTGTCTCAATTCGGGTTGAGACTTTGTTCATGACAACTTTGTTCAGTTTAATTTGATTTTTTTTATCAAGAAAATAACTATATTATTTATAGTGGTTAATTAAATCTATAAACTAAATCAAGCCACATTATGTAATTTTTTTTCACTTAGTAGTCGATCCGTCAGAATTTCTCAATTTTCTAATTTTTATTATATATTTATATATGTAAGAAAAACCTAAACCCGCCTACATGGTGCCACCACAAACAAGGATTTCTGTTTTATTTATTTTATTTCCAAAACTAGCCTTCCCCTTTTATGAATATTTGTGACTTTTATGAACAGTTGCATTTTTTATGAAGAGTTGCGACTTTTATGTAAAGCTGCAATTTTTATGAAAAGTTCTGATTTTTATGAAAGGTTGTAATCTTTCCAAAAGGTTGTAACTTTTCCAAAGAGTTGTGAGATTTCCTTTCACGACCCAAAACGAGTCGTGAGTGGCACCCACACTTACCCTCCTATGTGGGCGAACCAACCGATCTAAACCCCAACATTTCAACCATAATAAACAGAATATAATGCGGAAGACTTAAAACTCATTGACGAAATCAATTAATAACTTCTAAAATTTATCAATTACTATCCCAAAAATCTGGCAGTCATCATCACAAGAACATCTATCCTCAAATTACTAAATGTAAGAGTATCTAAGAAGCTAAAATAACTAAACAGCTAGTCCACGCAAGAACTTCAAGGCATCAATACGTGAAGAAGAAGATCAGTCCAAGTTAGAAACAATAGCTCACCCTGAATTCTGGTGTGATGAAGACTGGATAGAGTTGCGGATTAGTTGAAGACGACGGTACGTTTGCTGCACTCCACAAATAACAAAGAGAAAACATACAAGTAAGGGTCAGTACAAAACACAAGTACTGAGTAGGGATCATCGCCCAACTCAAAATAGAAAGCAATATATATCAGATAATAACATAAAATCAACCATAAAACTTAACAGGTGACAATAACAAGTACCATAATCATTGGCCACAACCCCAGCACATCTATGAGGACTCAAGCCTCCACACTATACTCGTTTGGGAAATAGGTTCTTTAAATTGAGTAAATTAACATAATTCAAGATTCATTCTTTTTACTATCCTGGTGTCGAAACATGACACTCCGATCCTCCTCATACTATCTTGGTGTCGGAACGTGACACTCCGATCCTCTACTATCCTGGTGTCGGAACGTGACACTCCGATCCTCTACTATCCTAGTGTCGGAACGTGACACCCGATCCATTACCCTCATTCTTTTAGTTCAAGTCTTCTTTTATACCAAGGCATCATCATTAACAGGGAGGGTTTTAGGTTTAAGCTTCACAACCTCATCTTTTCAACCCATTACAATTACATAATCACATCATGCAAGCATACAATTAACTATATAGAAGACTTTACAATACTACCAATACATATCATTCGCTATTAAGAGCTTACCATGAAATAGCATAAACCGTAACCTACCTCCACCGAAGAATCGTGATCAAGAAATCTACTTTTCCAATGCTTTGCTTTCCTCTTTGTTTCTCCCTCTCTCGTTCGTTCGTTCTCCCTTTCTCTTTTTCTGATTTTTTCTTATTTCAACTCTTTTTCTTTTACCCTTATTACCATATAATTAAGAATAAAAGATGGTAAAACTAACCCACTAATTATTCCAAGGTTGTCTCCTTTAGCCCCCAAGCAATTGAATTATTAACATTAAACCACTAACTTTATAATTATAAGCAGGAATAGTCTAAAACGCCCCTTAAAATATTTAACAAAAATCCGACCCAGTCAGGGTTATGCAGCTTGTGACGGCCCGTCGTGTCTGTGACGGTCCGTTTATATACCGTGGTTTCACGCTATATTTAATACTTTTTCCTTAAGTTTAGTGTGTCCGAAAGCCTTTTTTGTGCTAATTTTGATATGAGTTTTTCTTTGTTTTGCAGGAAATCTGTCAAAAGCTGAATGCGGAGATTTTGAGCGAAAAATGCAGAAGAGACCACCTACGGAGCTTATGATGGTCCGGCGTACCTGTGACGGTCCGTAGGTGGCAGCGTAGAGAAGCTGCTGAAGGAAGATGGGGAAGTCTGACAAAGTGTGGGATTACGAAGCTTGTGACGCTCTGTCATGGCTATGACGGTCCGTCCTGCAGGTTCGTCGTGAAGATCAGAGAAGTGATCCCTGTACCCAGATTCCAAGAGTTCAAGTATTTTGAAAGGAGACCCTCGACGGGCCGTTGTGCCTATGACTGTCCGTTACACTTGCCGTCGAGGGGAATGAAGAAAGCAGCAGAAGAATTGCACCAAGTATGGGACGACGGAGTCCACGACGGTTCGTCATGACCACGACGGTCCGTCGCGTGGTCCGTCGACCCAGCCGCGTTTTGGCAGATTTCCAGTAATTAGAATCCTTGTTTAATTAGGTTTTTCATTTTTATAAATAGTTCCAAAAACCTCGTTTTTGAAGTTAGACTCTGTGAGATAAAACATCATATTATTAGACTTTGTATTTTGAGTGTTTGATTTTTAGAGATTCTTACAAGTGATTTTTGGTGATTAATCAAGCAAATTTTCAGACTTTATTCTTTCTCATTGAAGTAAGTACATGAATTCTTGTTTAACATATTTGAATATTTTGTTTATGGCTATGAGGAACTAAACTCCATAACTAGGGTTGTGGGAACCATAGGCAAATAATAAGATAAACCCTAGCTAAAATAACAATTTTAGAATAGTGTCTTGCATGTATTAATAATTCTTTCGCTTAGAAGTCTTTTTAACGGATGATCAACGTTAGAACTCGCCATAATGCTACTTGCCGGACCAAGGAGGTAGATAATAGGAAAAGAATTATTAACATAGATTTAGTGTACACTATCTAATAGGTTAGTATTGAATGGTACGAGGTAATAACTTAGTCAAATATCGAATAGGATGCTTAATATGAGGTAAAGATAAGGGTTAGGAAAGCAACACACGCAGCCGGACCAAGGTGCGGAGTGAGATTTTCTAGATGACGGACCAAGGATTTAAAAATACATAACTTATCACTTTGCATGCAAGATACTAGGAAAGAATTGTTATAGTTAGAATTATCAAGTTATGAACCTGTGGGGAACAGGTAAACCCTAGTTACTTTAATTAATTGATTAAAACCCAACATTAAAAGCTGTTAAGTGTCTCTTTCAAGTTCGCTAGTTTTTTTTACTCATTAGGAAATACAAACCCCCCTTTTTATGCTTTTACTTTCTAAGGAAGTCATCAACCGAACAATAGTAATAACAAGTTGAAGTTAAGTCTAGACTATTTTCCTCGTGGGAACGATCCCAACCTCACTAGTTGGGTTATTTACTTGACGCGACCGCTTTACTTCTCATTTGAGAAGTAAGTTTGAGCGTATCAAATTTTGGCTCCACTGCCGGGGAATTTAGCTTTTAGATTAACTTGTACGTATTACTAAAGTATAGTTGATATTTTCTTGATTTTACTTTGGTTTATTGTTTTTGATTTCCTTTCAGAACTATCCTCCTTGTATGCCAAATACACGGAGAGGAAGAGAACACTTGTTTCCCTAGGATCACGAGCTAGAGCGTACACTGCGCAATATGAATCGAAACTTGGGAATAAATGATGAGGATCCAAACCAGAACATCCCAGATCCAGTGGATGTTCATGGTCAGATGTTACCCGACGCTCCGGGTGAACATCAACAGAGGGCACAAAATCCCGTTCCACGGTCCCAAGCATACTACAGAGGGTATGATAACATCGCAGACTCGGATGGGCCACTTGTCTTGCCCCCTCTACCCAAAGTCCACACTTTTGTGGTAACTAGTAGCCTGATGCAAATGCTCACTGCCATAGGTTTGTTTTCAGGGCTACATTCTGAGGATCCACATGCCCATATAGCTAAGGTAAGGGCAGTGTGTAAAAGTTGTGTGGGGAGGCCTGATTTGGATTTAGATGTAATAGGTCTCAGAGTGTTTCCTTTCTCACTGACGGAAGAGGCTTCTATGTGATTTACTGAGCTCCCATACAACTCCATCTTCACTTGGAACCAACTACGGGATGTCTTCTTAGCACGCTACTATCCGGTCTCCAAGAAATTAAACCACAAAGACAGGGTGAATAACTCTGTGGCACTACTAGGAGAGTCAGTTAGTAGTTCTTGGGATAGATTCACCTCATTCTTGAGAAGTGTTCCAAATCACCGTATTGATGATGAGTAACTGAAGGAATACTTCTATCGGGGACTGGATGATAACAATAAAGCAGTGTTGGACACTATAGCAGGTGGATCTTATGGAGAATGCCCTTATGCTGAGATTGCTGAGAAATTAGAGAAAATATCCCGTAACAACAAAGCTTGGAGTACTAGGAAGTCCGCTACAGGGAGAAACACCTTCGTAGTGCAGTCCACTCACAACCCAGCCACAAATGATATTCGTGAAGAAATGGCTCAGATGAGAACTGAGCTTGGGTTGGTACTAAAACATGTCACTAGGGGTGCAGAAAAGATTAATGCAGTCAACTACTTGGCTAAACCACCACCTCCAATCGATGAGTGTTATTATGAGGAGGATTCTTATGCAGTAAATGAACAGATGGGGGGTTTCTCGACCAAGTTCCCAAGGCTCTAATTAGGAGAATTGGCACCAAGGTCAAGGGAACCAAGATCGGAACTATGGTAACTACAATATGAGGGTCATTACGTCCGAGATGGAAACTACAATCGCGACAAAAACTTCAACAGGGGTAACTATGGTAATAGAAACGACAGGAATGGACCCTATGTTCCTCCTCAAAATCGTGAAGTTACTCCTAGGGTTGGTGGAGGTAGTATGTCGCGAGTTGAGGATATGTTCCATAAGATGATGAGGAGGTTCGATGCTAGTGATGAGAACAATAAAGAGTTGAGGAATGATTTCGCGGGTATTGGGCAAAAAGTTGATACACATGCAATATCAATTAAGCAACTTGAGTTACAATTGGCCCAATTATCTGCAACTGTGAACACACGGCAACCGGGCACTCTTCCTAGCAACACTGTCCAAAATCCGAAAAATGATGGACATTGTATGGCAATTACTACTCGCGGTGGCAAGCAAACCATTGACCCACCTAGGTCATCTAATGAGAATGAGGTGACAAAAGATACTGATAAAGTGGTAAATGATGATGCTTATTTAGAGGATAACAGTGCAGAAGATGCTGAAGTGCCTAAAAAGATAACTCCCATGCCTAGGCCACCACCCCCATTTCCTCAAAGATTAGTGAAAAAGACTGAGGATGGAAAATATCGGCGTTTTATAACAATGTTGAAGCAAGTTTCTATCAATGTCCCTTTGGTAGAAGCTTTAGAACAAATGCCCGGTTACGCAAAGTTTATGAAAGATTTGGTCACAAAGAAAAGATCGGTTACTTTTGAGGATGATGATAGAATGCAGCATTGTAGTGCTATTGCTATAAGATCTCTGGTCCAAAAGAAAGAAGATCTGGGTGCGTTCACTATTCCTTGTACAATCGGGCTATTACATTTTGCGAAAGCATTATGTGATTTGGGGGCAAGAATAAATCTCATGCCCCTCTCGATTTACAAAAAGTTGGGTTTGGGTGACCCAAAGCCCACTGCGATGCGGCTACTGATGGCTGATTGAACAGTAAAATGGCCGATAGGGATACTTCATGATGTGCTAGTAAAAGTGGAGTCATTCATCTTTCCGGCCGATTTTGTTATTCTTGATTGTGAGGTTGATTTTGAAGTGCCTATTATCCTTAGGAGGCCATCCCTAGCTACGGGAAGAGCCTTAGTAGACATGGAAAAGGGGCAGATAAAATTTCGGTTGAACAGTGAGGAAGTGACCTTTAATATTTGTAGGTCCATGAGGCAGAGTGGTGAGCTCCAATCGGCATCTTCTATATCCTACAACATGGGTGAGACATTTGAGACACAAATAGAAGAACGTCTAGGTGTCGAAGCATTAACGGAAGTGATCATGAACTTTGATAGCGATTGCATTGAAGAGTATGAGTCATTAGTCGCGTCTCTTGACCGAGGTGATGTTCGGTTTAAACCGAAGAAATTTGAGCTTGATATGAAGAATCGTGAGTCCCCACCCGCTAAACCATCTGTAGAGGAAGCTCCAAAAGTTGAATTAAAAGTTGTCCCACCTCATCTTAGGTATGAATTGTTAGGAAATGGTGATACTTTACCGGTAATCATTGCATCAGACCTGGATGAACAACAGGTTCAGAGTTTGGTGAAGGTACTAAAAAGGTTCAAAAGAGCTATTGGGTGGACCATTGCGGACATTATTGGGATCCCTCCTGGTATTTGTTCTCATAAAATCCAACTCATGCCTGATCATAAGCCGAGTATTGAGCACCAGAGACGCTTGAATCCTCCTATGCAAGAGGTTGTGAAGAAGGAAGTTATCAAGTGGTTGGATGCTGGAGTAATCTATCCAATCGCCGATAGTAGTTTGGTATGCCCGGTTCAGTGTGTACATAAGAAAGGGGGAATGACTGTGGTCCCTAACGAAAAGAATGAACTTGTTCCAATGCGACCGGTTACTGGATGGAGGGTGTGTATGGATTACCGTAAACTGAACTCATGGACTGAAAAAGACCATTTTCCTATGCCCTTGATGGATCAGATGTTGGATAGACTTGCTGGAAAAGGATGGTATTGTTTTCTTGATGGGTATTCGGGGTATAATAAGATTTCTATTGCACCAGAAGATCAAGAGAAAACCACTTTCACTTGTCCATATGGGACTTTTGCGTTCAGAAGAATGTTGTTTGGGTTGTGCAATGCACCCACAACCTTTCAGAGATGTATGATGTCAATATTTTCTGACATGGTGGAGGATACTATAGAGGTTTTTATGGATGATTTCTCTGTGGTTGGTGATTCATTCGAGCGGTGTTTGACCAATTTATCTGAGGTTCTTAAGAGATGTGAAGACTGCAATTTGGTACTAAACTGGGAAAAGTGTCATTTCATGGTGAAAGAGGGTATTGTGTTGGATCATCGCATCTTAGAAAAGGGCATAGAGGTTGATCGACCTAAAGTTGAGGTAATAGAGAGACTTCCCCCGCCGATCTCTGTGAAAGGTGTGAGAAGCTTTCTTGGGCATGCAGGTTTTTACCGGAGATTCATCAATGACTTTTCAAAGATTGCACACCCATTTTGCAAATTGCTGGAGAAAGAATGTAAATTTTGTTTTGATGAATCCTGTCTTAAAGCATTCGGTGAGCTAAAAGAAAAGTTAGTGTCTGCGCCTATCATTATTTCTCCGGATTGGAACAGTCCATTTGAGGTAATATGCGATGCTAGTGGGGTGGCTCTTGGTGTAGTATTGGGACAGGGAAGAAACAAAATCCTTCACCCAATTTACTATGCTAGTAAAGCCCTAAATGAAGCTCAGAAGAACTACACAGTGATTGAGCAAGAAATCCTCGCAGTAGTCTTTGCTATTGAGAAATTTCACTCCTATTTGCTAGGTACTAGAGTTATAGTGCATACTGACCATTCAGCATTGAGATATTTGATGGAGAAAAAGGATGCGAAACCAAGGTTGATTCGTTGGGTATTACTGCTGCAAGAATTTGACTTTGAAGTGCTGGATAGAAAAGGGACTGAAAATCAAGTTGTGGATCACTTGTCTCGTCTAGAGGATGAAGCTATGAGAGAGTTAGGGGATAAGACTGACATTGATGATACTTTCCCCGATGAACATGTATTGGCTGCTTCACAAGACTTGATTCCATGGTTCGCAGATTTTGCGAACTATCAGGCTAGTGATATTGTTCCATCAGACTTGTCCTTTCATCAAAAGAAAAAGTTCATGTACGATGTGAAGAAGTTCTTTTGGGATGAACCATACTTGTATAGGAGTTGTGCCGACGGGCTTATTTGGCGTTGTGTGCCCGAATGTGAAATGTTGAGTGTGTTGGAGGCATGCCATTCTTCACCTGTTGGCGGACATCACAGTGGTATCCGAACCGCTCACAATATATTGCAATGTGGTTACTATTGGCCAACTCTTCATCAAGATGCTCATGGGTTTGCTAAAGCATGTGACAAATGTCAACGACATGGTGGTATTTCAAGAAAGCAAGAGCTCCCTCTAAACCCCATTCTTGTGATTAAGTTATTTGATGTTTGGGGTATTGACTTTATGGGCCCTTTTGTGAGTTTCATGGGATGAAGTACATTCTAGTAGCTGTTGATTATGTATCTAAATGGGTCGAAGCCATAGCCCTCGCAAACAATGAAGGGAAGAGTGTCACTGCATTCTTGAAAAAGAATATATTCTCCCGTTTTGGCACCCCAAGGGCCATTATAAGTGATGGGGGCTCCCACTTCTGCAACAGATTGTTCAAGGGGTTATTGGAGAAATACGGTGTTCGCCATAATGTGGCCACTCCTTACCACCCTCAAACTAGTGGAAAAGTTGAGGTATCGAATTGGGAGATCAAACAGATATTGTCCAAAACAGTGAATGCTAGTAGAACAGATTGGTCAAGGAGGCTTGATGATGCTCTTTGGGCCTACCGGACAGCTTATAAGACTCCCATAGGTATGTCTCCATACCAACTTGTATATGGGAA
This sequence comes from Solanum lycopersicum, assembly GCF_036512215.1. Taxonomy (NCBI): domain Eukaryota; kingdom Viridiplantae; phylum Streptophyta; class Magnoliopsida; order Solanales; family Solanaceae; genus Solanum; species Solanum lycopersicum. Next base: position 46,429,606 of record NC_090804.1, on the reverse strand, counting down.
AGCTTGTCATCTTCCGGTTGAGTTAGATCATAAAGCCATGTGGTCTATGAAGAAGTTAAAAATGGATTGGAGCGAAGCTGCAGAGCAACAGTTAAATGGGTTGAATGAACTTGATGAATTTTGCTTGAAAGCCTATGAAAGCTCAGCCCTATATAAAGAAAAGATGAAGAAGTATCATGACAACAAAATTGAAAAACGAGAGTTTATGGTCGGGGATTTAGTGCTTCTATTCAATTCCAGATTGCGCTTGTTTCCAGGCAAACTCAAGTCCAAATGGACTGGTCCTTACATAGTTACCCAACTATTCCCTCATGGAGCAGTTGAGTTGGAAACTAAGGAGGGTGTGCAGTTCAAGGTGATTGGACATGCATAAAAATCTATCTCGGGCATGCTGAATTGGCGAATGAAGTGATCGAGGCATACCAACTTGATGAAGTCTGAGTAATCAAGTGGCCCCAGTCGTGCCGCGACATTAAATCAGACGCTTGTTGGGAGGCAACCCAATACTTATCGTCTTTTTAATAATGGTAGCATTTTTTCTATTAATGGGTTTTATATTTGCAGGCACATCACCAGGAAATTCTGCAGAAAAATACTCCGCAGTAGCCACTGACAGATACAACGATGGACCGTTGCGCATGCAACGGACCGTCGTATGCATCCATCACACCAGGTACGTATTTCTGTCATTTTGAATATTAGGGCACACACGACGGAACCTACGATGGCTCATCACAAATGCGACGGACCGTCGTCGGGGAACCGTCGCGTGATTAATGAATTCTACCCGACCCGACCCGACTGGACCCTTTTCAAAATCTGACCGTTTATACTACCCCCCTCCATATTCCACCCCAATACTTCCTTATTCCCTTCATCTACCCTCTCTTTTCAACTTCCACACTTCCCCTCACTGATCATTGCTCCCAAAATCCTCCTAAGCCTTATCATTATCATCTACTTGTTGGTGCTGCTGCTGTCGGTGTCTACCTTGCCAACTGAATCATTCCCCGTTTGTTTTCTTCTCCATTTCCAAGGTATGTGTCTCTACATTTATACTTATTTATCATGCATTTTGGTTTTGTTGTTAGTATTAGCTTAGTTCTTAGTCGTATACTGTTTCCTCTATATGATTATGTCTAAACCTAGGCTCAAAATGTTCGTATGTGTCACGTTGATAACCCTAGGCATAGGTGATTTTGCTTTGGTAGTTTCTTAGGTCGTTGGGATAGACACATATAGGTCCACAACACTACAAGACCATGTGGGTTCATCGGGGATGCGTAGGGTACCCCCAGTTCTAACACTGCTACTCAGAACGAGACCTCGATGACGGCCCGTCGCACACACGACGGACCGTCATAGGGTCCGTTTCACAAGACCTAGCACCCCTTCCCAACGACGCCTGTGACGGACCGTTGCCTTCACGACGGTCCATCCTGCACAGCCATTCTGGTTGTCAGAGACCCTATTTCTAAGGTTCTCTCAAAATTTTCCAAGTGTCCTATGACGGACACATACGATGGACCATCGTCCACCGACGGTCCGTCCTGCACGACCGTCATGATGGTCAGAGACCCCTCTGATAAGGGTCTCCCAACATTTTCTAAGTGTCCTACAACGGACTCTTACGATGGATCGTCGTTCCAATGACGGTCCATCCTGCTTGACCGTCATGATGGTCAGAGACCCCTCTGATAAGGGTCTCCCAACATTTTTTAAGTGTCCTACGACGTACTCTTACGACGGACCGTCGTACCATCGACGGTCCATCCTTCTTGACCGTCATGATGGTCAGAGACCCATCTGATAAGGGTCTCCCAACATTTTCTAAGTGTCCTACGACGGACTCATACGACGGACCGTCGTACCGACGACGGTCCGTCCTGCTTGACCGTCATGATGGTCAGAGACCCCTACTTCCGGGTTCTTTATATATACATAGACAAAGTACTCCACGACGAGCCGTCATCTAGACCATCGTGAGATACAATTTCACTATCACTAACACACTATTTTAAATGTTTTATGTTGTATGGGCTTGCTTGTCTTGTTTGACATTACTCATACTAATAGTGATCCTTTGCAGGTACTACCTACTATAGCACCCAAGCAAGACCGAGCCTATGCACGCGGGCGATCCAAGTTTGTTGCCCCGTCTGCACGCTTGATCATCAGGTCTGATGATGAGCGGGACCCTGAATATGTGCCCCCAGGCACTTCCGCACCTTCCCGTGCTGCACGTGCCCCCAGAGCCACACCAAAGACGATGGCGTCCGGCGTAGTCACTGCCTCCCAGTCTGATGAGGAGCGTTCACTGACCGGCACACCCTCTGGGTCAGCCACAAATGAGGAAGGAGAGTCTGGCTCCTTAGGAGTATCCTGGTCCGAGGAAGCTTCAGGCTCTGCTGAGGTTCCCGCACCCGCCACTGCTGCAGTGTCGGCCTCGTCTGATGAGGCTGACAGTTCAGACTCTACATCCGGTGCACCAGCCCAGGTCCCCACCCCAGCCTCTGACCAGCCAAACCGGTGGTGCGTCGAAGGCCAGTTTCAAGTTTACTCAGACGCCACATTTCTAACTGATAAAGGAGTCATGACTCGGACACTCACCTTGGAGCGGCGGGTACATACAGGGAGTCTCCCATCGATGCCGGAGATCCACAACCTATTCACCAGGCATCGCTTAGAGTGGACATCCCGTCCTTTGGGATTATACAGCGAGGAAGTGGTTCGAGAGTTCTACGCATCCTACGTAGCGACTCTCCGATCACAGAGCGATAAGCGGGCTGCTCCCGCTAAACAGGCCCCACTGGAGCATGTTCGAGTCCGGGGCGTGCAGGTCGACATTTCCCTGCCAGCTATCCGCCGGTTCTAATACGGCGAGAGTGCAGATGCTACGCGGACTCCCTACACTGCCGAGTTTGACTACCGCTGGCAGATAGTGAAGGATGGCCAGTTCTTGCGCGAGCAGGCACTGAGAGAGACCACCAAGAGGTGTATGGCCCTGCATCTATCAGTCGACAAAGAGGATGCAGATTGGGTCACTAAGCCGAAGGGGGCCATCAAGAAGGCCAACCTCACGTTCGTCGCGACGTTCTTGTGGCTGCTCGTCCGTCACTGCCTTTCCCCCACAGCTGTTGATAACATCGTCACTTGGGATCAAGCAGTGTTGATAGCGGCGATGATAACCGGATTCGAGGTCGACTTCGCATGGCTTCTCCAGGCAGTCATGCACGAGAGGGCATTCAAGGTCACTACTACCTACCCCTTCCTGTGTATGATTTTTGCTCTTTGCAGGACCGCAGTTGTGCCCATATGGAACATAGATCAGTTGAAGACCCCGCAGGGCACGGTTGACGTTGGCCTCATCAGAGACGAGGCCAATGAGTTGGCCCCACGTCGAGGACCCCGTCTAGAGCTGCCACCACTTGCTGATGATTTTGCGGATACGGTCGCCCAGGCTCGCACCGCTACACAGGCGTCCACTGACACTACCCCGGTCGAGTCTATCCCGGGTAGTAGCCCAGCCCCGAGCTCCTCTCGCACAGCCCCTCCACCGTTACCGGCCCCGCTTGCTAGGGTCCAAAAACTGGAGACACAAATGGCCACCCTTCTGCATCATATCCAGCCCTGGATGCAGAAGTCTATTATAGAGTCTGAAGCGCGTATGGAGAGGAAGATGCAGCGGAAGATTGCTGAGGTTCACCAGCGCCTCGATGCATTTGAGTTGAGAGTGTTAGCCCGTCCAGCCCCTCCGGTTGATGTGGCGACTTTTGAGGCTGCAGTCGACAGTCTCCGTGCAGACATCGACATGATCCTAGAGGTGAGAGTGGTGGAGCGTGTCGAGCCTGTTGAGGACACTGTATTGGCGGCCCTGTTTGCTACTTCAGAACTTCCCCCACCTTCCCCGAGAGAGTGCCAAGAGGCGTAGGGGTCGATCAGAGGATGAGGCGCGAGCAATGAAGAAGGAGCGCCGAGATATAGAGGCCGCGAGGAGAGCCTCACTTGCTGACGCGTAGGCACACCAAATAAGAGCATCACAGATAGCGGCTGGGGCATCTAGCTCCCGCACTGTAGAGACAACAGGAGGCACTAGTGATGGTGCGGTTGTTGCTGACGATATCACTGAGGGTTTCCAGATTGCTGAGGACGCCACTGAGGGTGTCCAGATTGCAGAGGATGTGGGTTCTGGGAAACCGGACCCACCAGCTTGCTGATCGATGGCGCTATGCGCCACAGGTTTGCTTCACCTACCCCTCTAATCTTTAGATTTTTTTTTATGCATTGGGGACAATTGCATGTTTTTTTTGTTGGGGTGGGGTAAATGGAAAGTGAGTGTTAGGGTGAAGTCTGAGTAGCCCAACTCACTATCCTCTTTTGGGGTTTTCTTGCCTGTGTTCTTTATCCCCAAAAGACTGATTACTTTTTCAGTTAAACCAGCACGTTATATCTTTTGTACATAGTTTAACTCTGAAGCATGTTGGCTAAAATGATATCCCGATAAAACTGGAAAATGTTGCATGACTAGGCGTAGTAAATGATAATTGTGTGGCTCTAAACATGAAATAGAGTACACCACTGCATTACCCTAAATCTTCAAGTCAAACTAGGTGTCTGATAATCTGGTATAGCGATGAGATGTCAATTGAGTGTGAGGAAAGTTGAATAGTCCACTATTGGTACTGAGCTAGAACTTGCCTGGTTAGTCCTGCTAAAAGTAAGTTGTAACAGACAATTAGGAAAGGATCATAGGCCCTTATTCAATATAGCCCATTTCTAGCCTAAATAAAATAAACCAAGTGAAAGTTATCCTTCTTTGATCCAAATAATTTGAGCTTAAAACTAGACCTTTCTTTTTCACCCCAACTGATCTTTTCTAGGAACAATATGTTGGCCCTGGTCCCTCCTTGGACATATGCACCTCAGCTTATGCCAAAAGCATAAGTTGAGGGTGGCTAATGCATAAACAACCTTCGTTATGGCCCTGACCCGACTTTGGGTATTGTGTACCTTGACTCATGGCAAAGCCATGAGTTGAGGATGGCTGTTTTGAGGAATGCTCTAGAAAGTGGGGTTGAAAGAACAAAGAGAGAAAGAACAAAAGTAAAGTGACTCAAGAACTCGTTGAAAGAAAAAAAAAGAGAAATATTCAAGAATTACAAACAAGAAAAGAAAAGAGTTACTTACACAAATGAAGAAAGAAGGGAAACAGCAAGGTGAAAGAATAGGAAAAACTGGGCGAGATAAAGTGATAGAAAGTGGAAGTTGTAGCCGATATTTCAAGGAAGGCAAAAAGTCACTAAAGTATACCTTAATATACCCTACCTGACTCTGAGCCTACGTTACAAGCTAAAAAAGTCATATCGTGATCCTAAGGATTGTATAGCGAACTTAAGGCAGTGAAAATAAGGGCAAGCTTATGGCAATAGGTATGAATGAGTGTGACTTTGTTCTGAAAGGGAGTGTTGAAATGTAATCCTTATACTCAAACTGAAATCATTGTGTGAAAAATGAGGATTTTGTTCTGAAGTGAGGACACTAGTTGCAATACAGGAATTGTTAGCACCTCGGTGAGAAATTGAAGAGGATAGAGTCTGTGTCATGTTCGAACCCCACAAAATTCAAGCCTAATAGTGATAGCATGCATAGATTTGATGAGATTAATCGGGATTGATAGCCAAATGATTGCAAAGGATAAAACATGAATACTATTCTACAAAGATTGTGTAGTGAGTCATAGTGCGTCGCTTGAGGACAAACAACGAATTTAAGTTGAGGGTGTTGATATACCGTGGTTTCACGGTATAATTAAATCTTTTTCCTTAAGATTAGTGTGTCCGAAAGCCTTTTTTGTGCTGATTTTGATATAAGTTTTTCTTTGTTTTGCAGGAAATCTGCCCAAAGCTGAATGCGGAGATTTTGAGCGAAAAATGCAGAAGAGACCACCTACGAAGCTTATGACGGTCCGTCGTGCCTGTGACGGTCCGTAGGTGGCAGCGTAGAGAAGCTGCTGAAGGAAGATGGGGAAGTCTGGCCAAGTGTGGGATTACGAAGCTTGTGACGGTCCGTCCTACAGGTTCTTCACAAAGATCAGAGAAGTGATCCCAGTACCCAGATTCATAGAGTTGAAGTATTTTGAAACGAGACCCTCGACGGTCCGTTGTGCCTATGACGGTCCGTCACACTTGCCGTCGAGGGGAATAAAGAAAGTAGCAGAAGAATTGCACCAAGTATGGGACGACGGAGTCCACGACGGTACGTCATGACCACGACGGTCCGTCGCGTGGTCCTTCGACCCAGCTGCGTTTTGGAAGATTTCCAGTAATTAGAATCCTTGTTTAATTAGGTTTTTATTTTTTATAAATAGTTCGAAAAACCTCGTTTTTGAGGTGAGACTCTGTGAGATAAAACATCATATTATTAGACTTTGTGTTTTGAGTGTTTGATTTTTAGAGATTCTTACAAGTGATTTTTGGTGATTAATCAAACAAATTTTCGGACTTTATTCTTTCTCCTTGAAGTAAGTACATGAATTCTTGTTTAACATATATGAATATTTTGTTTATGGCTATGAGGAACTAAACTCCATAACTAGGGTTGTGGGAACCATAGGCAAATAATGAGATAAACCCTAGCTAAAATAACAATATTAGAATAGTGTCTTGCATGTATTAATAATTCTTTCGCTTAGAAGTCTTTTTAACGGATGATCAACGTTAGAACTCGCCTTAATGCTACTTGCTGGACCAAGGAGGTAGATAATAGGAAAAGAATTATTAACATAGATTTAGTGTATACTATCTAATAGGCTAGTATTGATTGGTACGAGGTAATAACTTAGTCAAATATCGAATACGATGCTTAATATGAGGTAAAGATAAGGGTTAGGAAAGCAACACACGCAGCCGGACCAAGGTGCGGAGTGAGATTTTCTACATGCCGGACCAAGGATTTAGAAATACATAACATATCACTTTGCATGCAAGATACTAGGAAAGAATTTTTATAGTTAGAATTATCAAGTTATGAACCTGTGGGGAACACATAAACCCTAGTTACTTTAATTAATTGATTAAAACCCAACATTAAAAGCTGTTAAGTGTCTCTTTCAAGTTCGCTAGTTATTTTTACTCATTAGGAAATACTAACCCCCCTTTTTATGCTTTTACTTTCTAAGAATGTCATCAACCGAACAATAGTAATAACAAGTTGAAGTTAAGTCTAGACTATTTTCCTCGTGGGAACGATTCCAACCTCACTAGTTGGGTTATTTACTTGACGCGACCGCTTTACTTCTCATTTGAGAAGTAAGTTTGAGCGTATCATCCGTCCTGCTACTTCCGTCACAAAGTTCAGAGACTCAATTCATTAAAGAGTCTATGACGGTCCGTCATGCCTACGACGGTCCGTCCTGCTCTTCCGTCGCGAAGTTCAAGGAGTTGTTCTCAGTACCCAACTTTTCCAGAGTCTAAGTGTTTTGGAACGAGACACCCTCGAAGGTCCATCGTGCCCATGATGGTCCGTCGTGGGATCCGTCGACTCAGACAGTTATTACCAGAAATAAACTCTACTACTCAAAACGACTAAACAAGTCGTTACAATAGATACCAACTTACCCATCGTTCGTACCCGAACGATCACAAGAAGAAAAACAAGGACAAAAAGGAGTACCTGAATCTGTAAATAGGTGCGGGTATTTTTCTTGCATATCGGCCTCCTTCTCCCAAGTGGACTCTTCAACTGGTCGATTCTTCCATTGAACTTTGATGGATGCAATCTCCCTTGATCTCAACTTGCGGACTTCTCTATCTAAAATAGCGACAGGCTCCTCCTCATAAGACAAATTCTCATCAAGAAGAACTGAATCCCAACGAATGATGTAGTTTTCATCCCCATGGTATCTTTTCAACATAGAAACATGCAATACCGGGTGCACTCCTGACAGTCCTGGGGGCAAGGCTAATTCATAAGCTACCTCCCCCACGCGCTTCAGAACTTCAAACGGACCAATATACCTCGGACTAAGCATACCTCGCTTACCAAACCGCATCACCCCTTTCACGGGCAACACCTTCATCAAGACTTGCTCACCCTCCATAAACTCCAAGTCTCTAACCTTTCGATCTGCATATTCTTTCTGTCTACTTTGAGCCGCTAAAATCTTTTCTTGTATGCATTTCACTTTATCTAATGATTCCCTCAGAAGGTCAGTACCCCAAGTTCTAACCTCAAATGCATAAAACCACCCAATGGGAGACCTACATCTTCTACCATACAGTGCCTCAAATGGAGCCATATCAATAATTGAGTGATAGCAATTGTTGTATGAGAATTCTGCTAAAGGTAAGAAGTTATCTCAATGGCCACCAAACACTATCACACATGCACGAAGCATATCCTCCAAAACCTGAATCGTTCGCTCAGACTGACCATCGGTCTGAGGGTGAAATGCGGTACTAAGATCCAACCTAGTACCTAATTCAGCATGCAATGTTTTCCAAAACTTAGAAGAAAATGCGTACCTCTATCTGATATGATGGAAAGTGGGACTCCATTCAATCGAACAATCTCTGAGATATAAATTTTGTCTAACTTCTCTGCATTGTAAGTCACCTTGACCGGAATGAAACGAGCAGACTTAGTTAATCTGTCAACAATTACCCAAATAGAATCAAATTTACCCAATGTCTTTGGGAGACCAACCACGAAGTCCATTGCAATTATCTCCCACTTCCATTCAGGAATGGGCATTCTCTGCAGTGTTCCTTCGGTCCTCTAGTGTTCATACTTTACCTGCTGACAATTCGGGCATTGAGCAACAAAATCAACAATGTCCCGCTTCATTATACTCCACCAAAAATGTTGCTTTAGGTCACGATACATCTTGGTTGCACCGGGATGTATAGAATACCTTGAACTATGAGCCTCTGTAGGAATAGTGTGAATCAAATCATCGACGCGGGGTACACATACCCTTCCGTTAATTCTTAAAACACCTTCCTCATAAATTTTTGCTTCTTTAGCCTCTCCTCGCAACACCTTATCTCGGATCCGGATCAGTTTCTCATCAGTAAACTGCTTTCCTTTAATCTTGTCCAGAAAGGAAGATCTTGCCTCAACACAGGCCAAAAATCCTCCCTTCTCATTTACTTCTAGCCTCATAAAGTCATTAGCCAGAGTCTGAATCTCTCTAGCCAATGGGCGTCTGGAAAACTGTAAGTGATCTAGACTTCCCATGCTCCCTGCTTTTCTACTTAAAGCATCTGCCACAATGTTAGCTTTTCCCGGATGATACGAGATAGTGATATCATAGTCCTTCAGTAGTTCCATCCATCTCCTCTGTCTCAAATTCAAATCTTTCTAAGTAAAGACATACTGCAAACTACGATGATCCGTATAGACTTCACACTTAACCCCGTATAGATAGTGCCTCCATTGCTTTAATGCAAACACTACTGCCGCTAACTCCAAATCATGAGTCGGATAATTACGTTCGTGCACCTTTAGTTGCCTCGAAGCATAAGAAATTACGTTTTTCTCTTGCATTAGCACTGCACCAAAACCAGAATAGGATGCATCACAATAAACAATGAAATTCATACCTTCCACTGGCAGGGTAAGGATTGGTGCAGTAGTCAACAAAGTCTTGAGCTTCTGAAAGCTTTCTTCACACTCTTCCGACCATACAAATGGAACACTCTACTTAGTCAAGTTTGTCAATTAGGAAGCAACGGAAGAAAATCCCTTGACAAATCGACGGTAGTGGCTAGCTAAACCAACAAAGCTTCTTACCTCTGTAACATTAGTAGGTCTTACCCAACTCTTCAATGCTTCAATCTTAGAAGGATCCACCATCACTCTATTCTTAGAAACCACATGCCCCAAGAAGGACACTGAATCTAGCCAAAACTCACAGTTGGATAATTTGGCATAAAGATTTTTCTCCCTCAACATTTCCAATACAATTCTCAAGTGCTCCTCATGTTCTTCCCTGCTCTTTGAGTATACCAGTATATCATCAATGAATACAATGACAAATAGATCCAGATATGGCTTAAAAATCCCGTTCATCAGACTCATGAAAGCAGCAGGGGCATTCGTAAGCCCAAACGACATTACTAAGAACTCATAATGCCCATACCTGGTCTGAAAATCAGTCTTGGGCACATCCGTTGCCAGTATTTTCAATTGATGATAACCAGATCTCAAATCGATTTTTGAGAAGGTACAAGCACCTTGTAACTAATAGAAAAAATCATCGATGCGAGGAAGAGGATACTTGTTCTTAATAGTTACCTTGTTCAGTTGCCTGTAGTATATGCACATCCTAAAACTTCCATCCTTCTTTTTCACAAACAAAACCGGAGCACCCCAAGGGGATGCACTTTGTCTAATGAAGCCTTTGCTAAACAACTCTTGAAGTTGGGCCTTTAACTCTCATAACTCAGCGGGAGCCATTCTATAAGGGAGTATGGAAATGGGGAGAGTACCCGGCTCCAGATCAATACAGAAATCAATATCTCTATCCGGTGGCATACCAGGAAGGTCTGCAGGAAACACATCCATAAACTCGCGGACTATCGAAACCGACTCAATTGAAGGTACTTGAGTAGTATCATCCCTGAGGTGTGCCAAGAAAGCTAAACAACCCTTACTAACCATTCTCTTAGCATGAAGAAAGGATATAATACGAACTGGAGTGGAAGTGTAGTCAGCCTCCCACACTAACGGATCTGTCCCAGGCTTGGCCAACGTTACAGTTTTAGCATTACAATCTAAGATTGCAAAATTTAAAGAAAGCCAAGTCATACCCCAGAATTACATCGAAGTCAACCATTTCTAGGATAACCAAGTCTACATGAGTATTGCTCCCCACAAAAGTCACAAGACAAGACCAATACACCTTTTCAACTATCACAGACTCACCCACCGGAGTAGAAACACGAATAGGCATGTCAAGCAAATCACAATGTAAACCAAAACCAGTAGCAAATAAGGAAGATACATAAGAAAATGTGGATCCAGGATCAAACAACACAGAAGCCATGCAATCACAAACAAAAATATTACCTGTGATGACCGCATCAGATGTCTTCGTTTCAGATCTCCCAGGGAAAGCATAACAATGGGCCCTATCACCTGTCTGTCCGTTGCCCCTACCATGTTGTGCTGCAGAAGTTCCACTTTGCCCGCCACCCCGGTTGATTTGGTGACCACCATTACCTCGGCCACCACGTTCTCCAGAATAGCGGCCTCTTTCATAACCACCTCTACCTCTGACTATTGGGGGTCTGTAACTCTGTTTTGGACAATATCTCTTAATATGTCCAATTTCCCCACATCCATAACACTATCTGGGTTCAAGCATAGGTCTCTGTGAGAACGACGGAGTCTGGGATAACCTCCAAACTCAGAGAAATGTTGACCGGTCTGCGGTGGACCCCCAGCTATAGCCTGCAGTGAAGACTGAAATAGGTCGGGCTGGGTAACCTCCTGCACCCTGTCCTCTGGAGTAAGAACAATTAAACTCACCTACCTTACGAAACTTCTTAGTTGCCGATGCCATGGTGAAGTCATCTGGCTTCACTCCCTCCACCTCTATCACAAAGTCTACCACTTCCTGAAAGGATTTTACTACAGTAAATACCTGTAAGGCTGGAATCTGCAAATCTGACCTCAATCCCTTCACAAAACGGCGAATCCGCTCTTGTGGACTGAAGCAAAGCTGGGCGGCATACCTAGATAATGCACGAAACTTAGCCTCATATGCAGTAACCGACATCCTGCCTTGCTCTAGGCTCAAGAACTCATCTCTCCTCCTATCCCTCAAAGCTCGGGGTAAATACTTCTCCATAAACAAGCTAGAGAATGATGCCCAAGTCATAAGTGGTGCTTGTGCTGGTTGACACTCAACATACAATCGCCACCACATTTTGGTGTTCGCTTGAAATTGATAGGTCACAAACTCGACGCCAAATCGTTCTACTATACCCATCTTGTGTAATAGCTCATGTCAATCAACCAGAAAATCATAGGCATCCTCAGATTCAGCACCCTTGAAGACTGGAGGTTTCAATTTCAAGAACTTACTGAAAAGTTCATGCTGATCACTTGTCATTATAGGCCCTGTAGTCAACAGAGGAAACGTGCCTATTTCCAATGAGGCATCCATGCGGGGAGCCACAGCAGCTGCATGTTGTACTCCCGGAACCTGAGGTGCTGGCGCAGAAAACACTGGAGGTGTGTGGCCTTGATCAGATAACCCGCTAAGATAAGCAAGAACCTGATTAATCATCTCTGGGGTAGGTTGGGGTGGTAATTCCTCATTCTGCACTTGTTGATTCTCCCCTTCCTCACCCTCTCTTACTACTTCCTCAGTCGGTGGAGGAGTCACTGCCCTAGTACTAGATGGTCCAGGTGCTTGTCGTCCTCCTCTAGAGGACGTCCTCCCGCAACCTCTACCACGGCCTCTTGACACTGCTCCTCTTCGAGCTACAGCCCCAGTGGCTGGCTCAGACGCATCTTGTCTTGCCGATGTTGGTACTGGCGCAGTTGTTGCTCTAGTTCTAACCATCTGCGAAATAGAGTGAAGATGGTCAGATACCAATTTGTATCACCTAGATACCAATTGGATTTAAGTAATAGCACGAAAGAAAGAAAGAATGGAATTTTCCTAAAGTCCTATAGCCTCTCAATGAAAAGTAAAGGCGTCCCCCTACCATTTCTCAAGACTCTACTAGACTCATTCTTGTATGATGAGACCAACGAACCTAATGGTCTGATACCAAATTTGTCATGACCAAAAACGAGGCGTGAGTGGCACCCACACTTACCCTCCTATGTGAGCGAACCAACCGATCTAAACCCCAAAATTTCAACCATAATAAACAGAATATAATGCGGAAGACTTAAAACTCATTAACGAAATCAATTAATAACATCTAAAATTTATCAATTACTATCCCCAAAATCTGGAAGTCATCATCACAAGAACGTCTATCCTCAAATTAGTAAATTTAAGAGTATCTAAGAAGCTAAAATAACTAAACAACTAGTCCATGCCAGTACTTCAAGGCATCAAGACGTGAAGAAGAAGATTCAGTCCAAGCTAGAAACAATAGCTCACCCTAAATTCTGGTGTGATGAAGACTGGCTAGAGTTGCGGACAAGCTGAAGACGATGGTACGTTTGCTGGACTCCACAAATAACAAAGAGAAAACATACAAGTAGGGGTCAGTACAAAACACAAGTACTGAGTAGGTATCATCGGCCAACTCAAAATAGAAAGCAATATATATCAGATAATAACATAAAATCAACCATAACACTGAACAGGTGACAACAAAAAGTACCATAATCATTGGCCACAACCCCAGCACATCTATGAGGACTCAAGCCTCCACACTATACTAGTTTGGGAAATAGTTTCTTTAAATTGAGTAAATTAACATAATTCAAGATTCATTCTTTTTACTATCCTGGTGTCGGAACGTGACACTTCGATCCTCCTCATACTATCCTGGTGTCGGAACGTGACACTCCGATCCTCTACTATCCTTGTATCGGAACGTGACACTCCGATCCTCTACTATCCTGGTGTCGGAACGTGACACCCGATCCACTACTACTATCCTGGTGTCGGAACGTGACACCCGATACATTACCCTCATTCTTTTAGTTCATCAAGCCTTCTTTTATACCAAGACATCATCATTAACAGAGAGGGTTTTAGGTTTAAGCTTCACAACATCATCTTTTCAACCCATTACAATTACATAATCACATCATGCAAGCATACAATTAAGCATAAAGAAGACTTTACAATACTACCAATACATATCATTCGCTATTAAGAGTTTACCATGAAATAGCATAAACCATAACCTACCTCCACCGAAGAATCGTGATCAAGAAATCTACTTTTCCAATGCTTTGCTTTCCTCTCTGTTTCTCCCTCTCTCGTTCGTTCGTTCTCCCTTTCTCTTTTTCTGATTTTTCCTTATTCCAACTCTTTTTCTTTTACCCTAATTACCATATAATTAAGTATAAAAGATGGTAAAAGTAACCCACTAATTATTCCAAGGTTGTCTCCTTTAGCCCCCAAGCAATTGAATTATTAACATTAAACCACTAACTTTATAATTATAAGCAGGAATAGTCCAAAACGCCCCTTAAAATATTTAACACAAATCCGACCCAGTCAGGGTTACGCAGCCTGTGACGACCCGTCGTGCCTGTGACGGTCCGTCCTGCTACTTCCGTCACAAAGTTCAGAGACTCAATTCATTAAAGAGTCTGTGACGGTTCGTTGTGCCTACGATGGTCCGTCCTGCTCTTCCACCGCGAAGTTCAGAGAGTTGTTCTCAGTACCCAATTTTTCCAGAGTCTAAGTGTTTTGGAACGAGACACCCTCGACGGTCCGTCGTGCCCATGACGGTCCGTCGTGGGATCCGTCGACTCAGACAGTTATTACCAGAAATAAACTTTACTACTCAAAACGACTAAACAGGTCGTTACATTTCCAAAGAGTTGTGAGATTTCCAATAAAACACAATATTCCTTTGCACAGTGCCCTTTGTTGTCTATAAATAGAGGTATTTCCTCTTATTTTAAAACAATGAAAATTTTGAATTTTTTCTTCTTCTTCTGAGATATTAAATATTTATGTAGTTTGGTCCTCTTGAATGACTCCTAACACCACTGTTTTATATCAATACACAGGTGATGAGAATTGTACTATCTTTGGAAGATCTATTTCTTTAAACTTTGTGTACTAGAGGAGAAGAATTTCCTTTAGGGATATTGTGCATTTAGTGGAATCAATTTTGCTAATTAGTTTCATTCAATTGTTACAAATACTGTCATATTTTTTATTGTCATTAACTTTTTCTGATATTACAAATTGTTATATTTTAGTATGTGCTTTCAACTTTGTTGTTTAAGTTTTTGCAAATTTATTGTTATTAGTATTTGTTATTAGAAATTATATGGAAAATGTTAATTGAGTATTCAAGCAAGATTTGTCTAATGAAATTGTCAAAGGAACAATAAAAATCCCTTAAAATCTCTAATTTCTTCATCAACAATGTCATTCCTTCATTTTCGTGGACGATATTTTGTGTTCTATTTTTACTAAATTTTATCAGTGGATTTTATGATTACATTAAGGATTGAAAGTTGTTTGAAGTGTTAGTCAATTTTTCGAGATATCTTATCTGAAAACATGAGAAATTTTCTGGTTAGAATCATTTGTTATTATCATTATATATCTCAGTTTACTCCCTTTTGATGTAAGTTTATTCTCTCTATTTTGTTGTCTCCTTAGAATTGTATTGATTATTTTGTATCGGTATGTATATGATCTCACTTGGACAAAACTTTTGCCGTTTTTATGTTTTTCTATTTTTTGTTGCTCATTCGACTCTTATAAATATTTTTGGTGTGAGTTGTGTCCACTTTCGTTAACCTTAATTTGAAGAATATTAAACAAAACCTGATATAAATATAAGTAATATCTTATGCTACAGAAGAAATGGCGATTAATACAGATTTATTGTCCTTCATGTTCCAAGTGATTGTTGAGTGTTTGAGTTATCTGGGTTACGCTCATTTTTAGTTTTTAATGTTTGAAATATTTATTTAAAATGAATCTAGAATGTAACATTTTCATCTACTTGTTGTACTGTCATAATAAAACAATTTGACAAACATATTTTAGAAAAAGTAGTAATGTTGCATTGATGAAGCATTTAGAGGCGTTCATAGAATCTTATTAATGAAGAATGAATTACTAAAGGGTCAACAATTTCAATTTTTTTGTTATTTCGAATTTTAATTTCTCCCTGTATGAGTTTTTTTTTTTGAGTGAACAAAGTAATAATAACGAAAAACAGTGAACCTTTGATTTCAAACAAATAGATTGTCTCAAATCAAATTTATTTATGTTTTGAGTACATTTTTAACGGTCTTATCTTATTTATAACTGATATTGATTATCAAAAACTTTCACATAATCCTTTTTTCACAAGGAGTTATTCTAACAATAAATTATCAAATTCTTTATTTTTCATGTTTAAAAAATAGAACAAAGTTATTTTTAATCTCTACATAAAAAAATCACTCTATTTTAACAAGACAAAAATATCATCAAACATATAACATGACAATATATATAAAAGATAAAAGTAATTAGATATGAAGATATTTTTAATTAGACTTATATATTTACAATTCTTGAGATATGTGATCATGTCAAAATCGTTTAATTTCTGTTGAAATTTATAAAATCTACTATTTTTTTTCTTATAACAGTCAAATATACGAAAACTTGTTTAAAAGCATCGAAATATTATTTATGTACGCGCGAAGCGCGTATATATTACCTATTGTCTTATGATTACACCATGATTGGAGAAGATCTCATATTGAAGAGGGTGTTTTCTTCATCATGTATTTCATTAAACATGAAAAGTTCCCAATTTAAGAGACGTATGATAGAATTTTCAAATGAGTGAGGTAAGTATACAAAAGAATATCCGAGCCATCGTGAAAAAAAACTCAAGAAAATACACAATACATGCCAATATTTTAAGCATTTGAAAAGCCCAAATATGAATTATATATACAGAAAAGGGTCATATTTATCCTTCGTCATACTTTTTTGATTTATTTGCCCCTACCATGCAACTTTGGGTATATATTTGCACTTACAAGGTTAACTTATAATGTCATCAATTTTTTAATCCACGTGGTGCCTACGTGGATCCATGTGTATATTCATTTATTATAATCATGATTAAATTAATAAGTTACATTTCATTTAGTATTATATCCGACCCATTTAGTAAATACGACCCAACTAATGTGATAATTCATCAGCCCTAACCTTCTACCCATCATCTGGCGTCACATTAGATGAATGAATCATAGCGTGAGAACATCCATGCCCCAACACTGGATATGAAATTTGCAGACCATAGAATGGTTAGACAAATTGATCGTCGAGTGGTCAGTACAGTTCCAGTATCTCCTTCACAATATCTATACAATATTGCAAAATAGTTATATTGCTTATATTTCAATATTAAAAGTAGTCATGAACTCATGGTTATTAGTGTGATCTGTGGTTATTAGTGTGACCTCTTATGTCCCCAAGGAAGTGGCCCAGTGTTGAGGCATGGAATTCAAGGAATCGTTAATCGTGAGGCCAGATGATGGATATTAAATTAGGGCTTACGGATTATCGTATTAGTTGGGTCAAATTCTACTAAATGGGTTGGATATAATACTAAATAGAATGTAATTTTTAATTTAATAATAATTACAATATAAGTATATATACAGGGAGTCATTTAGGCGCCACATGGACTAAAAAAATGATGACATGGTAAGTTAACCTTGTAAGGGCAGATATGTACCTAAAGATAGATGGTAGGGGCAAATATATCAAAAAAGTATGACGAAGGATAAATATGACCCTTTTCAAAGAGTACAAAGGAAAATATGACTCTTTTCTGTTATATATATAATCATTAAAAGCTATAAACAAATTTGACAAATACTTGTAAAGTTGATATAAATAGTTTTTTCTTCATAAAAAATTAAAATTATAAATGTATTATGTCGGTTTGGTTGGAATTCTCTTTGAGTATTTTAATAATACCAAATCAAACCAAAAATGGACAAAAATTTTATTTCAATGTCGAATCAATCAAACAAAACCACAAATAGAGTTTGTTGGAAGTTTGACATGGTTCGCCAGTTCAGCTTGACTTGATGGTATGACCAGTACACCCCATAGTTACATTCATTCAATGAGTAGATCACATCACTACTTAAAAGAAATTAAAGAGAGTAAATAAAATTTATGTTATATTGTTTATAGATACTAAACTAATAGATGGGAAGTAAATATTTTGACATTAATGTAAATCTAAATTTGAAAGGAAACTAAATACGATAGAATGTTTGACTAAAAAGGATGAACTTAAAATATTTTACCATAAATGTTGATCATAGAATAGAAGGAAAGTAAACTTCAACAATATTAACCTTGCATAAACTCATTAAAATATGCAAAAATTTCAACAATATTAACCTTCCATAAACTCACTTAAACATGTAGTATAATTATTTAAACTCAAACTTCAAGATTGACTATTAGGATTTTGACTACGAGTATCTGGGTAATAATTTTAATAACTATCTAAATGACAAGGTTGTGCAAGTAATTTATTTCTTACTCTTTGACAGATTATCTCAATCAATCATTCAATTATTTAATTATGTGCTCATATCAAAGAACTATAAATATATTGGCTTACATTTTTTACTCTTTTGCCTTTTGTGTACGAAATTGTGATGGTAAACAGGGTATGTTGGACCACTAGAAATTTTGATAAAGGAAAGATAAAAAAGATTCTCGAGGAAAGATTAGCATCATTGTGTACTTAAGCTTATGAGTTGTCTATTGTATGTGATGTAAATGTTACTATAATATCTTTTACTCCTGGAACAACTGGTAATTTTACTTGGCCGTCTTTAACTGAGGCTAATGACATAGTAAATAATTATCTAGCTTGCCCGGACAAATAAAGAAAATATAAGTTAATTGAACATGAAGCCTACCTTCAATCTATATTGATTGATCAGTAAAAACAAATCATAAAATTAGAGAAAATGACTGAGGAGAAGGAAATAGAGAACCTCTTCAACAAACTTGTTTACGGAACAAAAAGGTTCGATGAACTTTATTTTTGCAACATCAAAGATTTGTTAAATTCATTTAACGATAAGAGGGATAAACTAGACAAAATTGAGATGCAACTCATTGAAAATGTTGAAAATGAAATCGGTGCTAATGACAAAAATGTTGGAGAACAGTATGATGGGCATCCTAATTAGAATGTTAATTGGGCATTTAATCTTTTTATTTTAACATTACGTAATTTTCAATCTTGTATTTTAATAGATATCCTAGTTATTTGCTCATTATTAATAAATTTATGTTATTTTGTCATTTTAGTGATATATGAAAGATAAATTTTATCAAACAGCTAACATTGGGCATTAAATAAGACTCATTAACTACAGTTTAAGTGTTTCCAAACCGTAATTATATTTTTTATTTTCTATACGTTGTATCAATCATATTTTATGTTCTTTTCCAACAAAAATGCAAATACTATTTAATTAATTGAGTAAAAGACGGAGACATTCTTTTCTGATATGGTAAATTAGAATATATCACTCTCCACACATACTCTTATTTCAATTTTGACTCTCGAATGTGTGTGATTCAGCATTTTTAATATAATAAATTAGAATAAATCACTCTGTAAAAATGTTCTCATTTCTAATTGAACTCTCAATTGTGTGATTTATCATTAGTCGTGAGAATTAATAATCAAGACAAAATAGGTCAAATATCTTGTCTTATTTAGGAGTCATTTGTATTTAACTATTGTCAAAGGTTATGACTTTTCCAAAATTAGCATTTACTACTCCAACTAGTTGTCTCATGTCTTACTTGAACATATTTCAAGGTTATATTTGAAACATATTGAAAATTTGATTTTTTTTTAAATTTTCGAGGATTTGAAGTTATGCCTTGTTTTAATATGAAATCGTTTGCTTTAGTTAGCATGTTGATTTCTGAACCTCATAATGAAATTCTGTCAAAATGGTATGGTTTCACGTACAACACCATAACTTCATACCGAGGATTCACTAAAAATTTAGTTAAATAATTGCCTCAAAATAATATTACTAAAATATTCTTAGATTAACACATAGGAAAAACTGATACAATTACCTAATAGTTATAAACTCCCTCTTATATTCCCAAAATCATAAAAATGGTAAGACATCATGTTCATCTCTCTAAATACCTATAGAGGATTCTGTATATGTTTTTTAATTAAAAAATCAACAGGAAGCCATAACACAAAAGTATTAATGGGCTAAACATACTCAAAAAAACTAAAAAGTGTTTAATTGTGTTCCTCTTAAATGGTCCCTAAATGTCACAATCCGAAGTATACCCTAGATATGACATGGCGAATAAGGCCCTGGGAGATCCTAAACAAGACACTTTACATAAGCACGATGTAAAAAAATTAGAATAAAGAATATAATCAATAATATAAGTTTAAATCTATTAAATTATACAAAATATACCAATAGAGTATATAAGAGAATACATGGATTACTACTAGGTCTGACATAAACCTTCTACTATCAGAAACATGACTAGGACAAACCCGTAGATCACAAACATAAATGGAAACACTGAAAATACATCAAACCAATAAAATTATTCATGTACTTTCCCTTGAATAAGGAAATCCACGTAATAAATAGAAAAGAAATCTCGGTATATCCACATTTGGGAGGAGAAGAGTCATATCCTATATTATGAAACAATATAGGTACAATATGCATCAGACTTTGAATCTACTGAACATAGGGAAATGCATAAAAACGTAGGAATGATAATAATATTGTTACCTAGTGTATTCAATTTAGTAAAAAAGAAGAAATAAAAGATGAAAAGAAAAAGACAAAGAATTATCCGAGTCCACAGAACCTACTATGTGTCCTTAAGAAATATAATATCCTTCAGTACCCTAGGTTGCAGATTAATTCCTCACAAGATAAAACGGATTAACCATTAATAAAGTAGTGGTACCTCAAACTTCAATAATTTTAGCGAACTAAAAATGACAGTGACCAATCACACTTAGAGACATGATCGTTCGATTTCATATTCTAAAAAATATATGCAAAGAACTAAAGAATTCAATACTTAAAAATGAAAGACAACCTCTCTATTATCGACAATAAAAGGTAAAGGTCGCAACTCTTAGGAAAGAACAAAACCTTCCAGAAAGGTCATAACACATTAAAAAAGGCACAACCTTTCAAACGGTCACAACCCTTTAAAAACAACCGTTAATAAAGTTCACAACCCTCCAGCAAAGTGAAAACGCTTCATAAGAGTCACAACCTTTCATTTCTTGTTCACACCTTTAAACTCAACAGTCCCCCACATGAATAGGGAATGACTATCTTTTAAAAATGAATGAACGAAAAATTGTGTGATTGTACGTAAGGTATTACTGCATCTAGATAAGTAGGTTTAACTTTAAACTTTCCGTAGTAAACATATATTGGATATACTCGGTCAATTGGGTAGAAATGATATCTTTGAACCGTCAAGCTTTGTTGTATACCTAGACAACATAAGTCACACAATCAAAACTTGACCTATTTTGTTTATAATTGTTTTATTCGTTTAATACTTGAACAAATCCCGTTAATAAGTGCTTAGAGAATATTTTGTTTCTAATTTTTTTATTCGTTTAATACATGAACAAATTCCGGTTAATAAGTGCTTAGAGAACTGGCCTACCGGATTCTCCTTGAAGTGGGTTCCACTTCACATTTACATAGGTGATTTCTAAATGTGTTATCACGTAGAAACACCATTTGATATACCCTGCATAAAACTCAAAAACCATTAAAAAGTCCTAATGCCTTTATCCTTGTTACTGAACATTGTCTTATCATGAAAATGGACCATAAAAAATAAACATTTTGACACTGTTGAACCATCGTTAATGACTTTGTTTATTCTCCTTGTACCTATATATTGGGATCTCCAGTCTTCTAGGTAGAGTTACCGCCACAATAACTTGTTCTCGGCCATACTCCCATTCCCTTTGATAATCTATCAACTCCCTCTCTAGTTAAGCCTTTTATAAGTGGATTTGACACATTATTCATTAACTTTACATAGTCTATTATGATAATTCCACTAAAGAGTATTTCTCTAATGATATTATCTCTACGTCATATATGACGAGACCTTTCATTATATATCATGCTCCATGGCAAAAGTATTCAAAATTAACTCTCACAATGTATGCAAACAAGAGCTAAAGGATTGGGCCAAAAAACATTCAAGAAATTTAGGATTCATTCAAATTCTTCACCGATCTTATTTAGAGTGATAAACTCAGATTTCATTGTAGATCGAGCATTACATTTCTGTTTTGAAGATTTTCAAGAGACTGCTCCTCCACCAAGAGTAAATACGTTTCCACTAGAGGATTTTATTTCAGTTGACTTGGTGATTCAATTTGCATCACTTTTTTTTTCAATACTATTGACTACTAGTTTAATGCAAAACAATAGGTTGGTAAGTATGTTTTTTAAATACTCAAAACTCTTTTCATTGTCATCCAATAAGTTTTATTGAGCTTACTTTTGAACCGACTCAATTTACTAACAGATCATGCTATAGATGATTGTGTACACTTCATCACCTATATAATACTTGTAATACTCTAGCATAATTCAATTGCGAGTCACCTTTGCCTTCGTTCTTTTAAAGTACAAAGCTCACATTTATTGGAGTCTTGATAATATCATAATCCTAATACTTGAACTTTTCCAGTACCTTTTCAATCATATCAGTAACTAATGTCTTTCATATCGAAGTTACTTTCTAGTATATACTTAGTAGCATTTATGTCAGAAATTTCTCTTTTTAAGATCAACATGTCATCAACATAAAACCGAATAATGACCTTGTGTTTGAATGTCTTTAATGTAAAAGCATTTACCACATTCCTGAAATTATTTGTCAACATATGTTGGTCAAACTTCGCATGACATTATTTGGACGGTTGGTTCTAGTCTACAATGTGAATTAACAAGCTTGCAAACTTTCTTTTATTTACAAGGAACCAAAAAACCCTCAGGTTGTTCCATGTAAATTCATCCTCCAATTTTTCAAATTTTTAAAAAAAGTTCACATCCATTTTGATGAATTCGAAGGCAATATACTGCAACTAGAACAATCAATGCTTGACTTGATGTATCCTAGTTAGTGACTATTATGTGTCAAAATAATCAAGGTTTTATTTTTGTCTAAAGTTGATGACAACAAGAACTGTTTTATATTTGTCAATAGTTCCCTCATCTTTCTTTTTCTTTTGTACATCCATTTTGAACTCAAAAGTTTATTTCCTGGAGGAAGATCAACCAACACTTAAGGACAATTGCTTAAGATTGAATCAATCTTACTATTGACATCCTTTTTCCCAAATGAGTCCACAAAGGGCATAACTTCTTAGAATTTATGAGATCATTTTCAAGAATAACTATTACAAAATAAAATTCGGAAGAACTAATTTGTCCATTTACATTTACTACCACTATGAATCTATTTATTACAAATATTCTCCTTTGATTCATTCCAAGGTCGTTTAGACTTTTCACTTAACTATCCGATTTTCGGACATATGGGCCATAACTTGACATGCTTTACTAGTTGTAGCATATCCAATGAACATAAAATTCATAGTCTTAGGTTCTATTTTTGCAAGTTTTGAAATAGTTCCCTCATTTACATTTCTCATAAGGAATAGACTATATTGAAAATGTTAGATCACTATCTTTGAAGAGTTATTGGTTGTATATACTTCAAGGGGCGACAAACATTCTCTGTCATGGTAGAACAAAGCCTGAACAAATAAAACTTTTTGTTGCTCCCTTTCATAATAAATAAACATAACAATATCTAGTGTAATTGTCAATAAAATTTATGAAACAATTTTTTTGCACAACGAGATGGTGTTGACTTCATATCACAAATATCAATGTAAATCAATTAAAAAGTATTCTAATTCATTTCAACAACACATACGTGACATTAACTTATTGCACTAGAAGTTACGCAAAACATCTAAGTTGATCAGGTTTTGAAAGGTTATATAATTGACATATCTCAAACATTTATGTCACAAATAATTTGAGTCAAGCAAGTCATAACAAACAAAAATTCAAAGTTTTTAATGATGTTATGTGAGGTAACATTTTCCCACAGATATTTTGTTCTTTACTTTTTATAATTTTTCTTAAATATAGACATTCTTTAAAGTCAACACTTTGTATATGTCCTTTTAAGAAGGATATTTCCATAACATTCAATTTGTTATAGAATAACCCATTATCATAGTATCATTGGTCCGATAAGGGCAATATGATGTTTTACAACACAAACATAACATGTCACTTTTCACCAATGTTCATGTCTATACACAAAAAAATTGAATAGACATATCTTTTTATGAAAAATCACAATATTTTAAAGGGAAAATACCCAAGTACCCCCTCAACCTATGCCCGAAACCTCAGAGACACACTTATACTATACTAAGGTCCTATTACCCCCCTGAATTTATTTTATATGTAATTTTCTACCCCTTTTTAGCCTACGTGGCACTAGTTCAAAAAAAAGTCAACCATCGTTGGGCCCACAAGATAGTGCCACGTAAGCTAACAAGGGGTAAAAAATTATTAATAAAATAAGTTCAGGGGGGTAATAGGACCTTAGTATAGTATAAGTGTGTCTCTGAGATTTCGGGCATAGGTTGAGGGGGTACTTGTGCATTATCCCTATTTTGAATGAAACTTTTTTGATCAAAGAATACAATTCGTGTTAACGAGTAATATAAATTTGTGATTTTGTACTAGTCATATCATATATATTAGTAAATAGAGACTCAACAACCACAATATTAAGTATACTCTAATAATTTTGTGGGTCTAACATAATACAAGAATGTCATTAAATTTCGTATCTTGTATTTTCAAATTTAAATTAGATAGTAAGTTTTATTTTGTCTTTATCACAAGTAAAGAACCCCCCACATTTTAAATATGTTCAAAAAATATATTTTCAAGAATTTGAAATTATTTTCCACATTTTTCCCTATGCTTTCAAATTGTATACCATCAAGTTACACATTGGCAACATGAAACCTTATTTTAGAGATTTAATCCATAGAAACACCCATTGCAGGCACAAAAATCACTAATTTTATGTTACTAGTGTCTTTTTTCTTTCTGCCACAACAAGACATAACACTTAGTATATAGAATACTAACTATATAGATACAATATTTATACAACTTGTTTCCAGTTTAACGATAAAATTTTATATTCTTCTAATCGTCAACTGAATGAACCTTGAAAATTCTGATGAAGTTTTTATATTCTTCGAATCAGTTTCACATTTATAAAGAGTAGTAAATGAAAACGATTTTAAGTACCAAAAACCTCAAATACAACTCTATTTCTAGATAATGATAAATATTTTATGTTATTCAAGTCATTTAGCCATAATATTTGTGACGACCATTTTGTATTCTTCTGGTCAGAGAATTCATTAAAACAAAGTACCTAACATATTGGTGAAGTTTCTATATCCTTCAAACGGATGCAAAATATGATTTGTTTGTGAAGTTCTTATATTTTCAAACCAAAGGATTAAAAAAGATCAGAAGATTTTAGTCTCCAAAAGTCAAACATAATCAAGTTTTTCATAGAGTATAAAACGACAAAAGTTTGTTTTCCCTCTTAACAGAATACATATAAGTAATAATCATCACATAATGAACATCTATCCTAACATTTATGAGATAAATCACATAACTTATAAAGGATAGGAAAAAAATAATCAAGAAAAAAAATAGAACTTGATATTTACTCTCATTGAATCATATTCTATCTGTCAGCAATGGTTCCATGCAAGTCATTTTCCATGTTATTTTTTTTTCATTTCTAAGTTTCCATCATATTCCTATTTTCCTCGAGAAGACGTTTAATGTCAACAAGATCTAAGACATTATAGAGCAATGACGTAGTAGAAATATAGTGTTATCCACATACCTCTAGTCATTGTTAGCGATATAGTCAGAATCTATAGTTCTTCTTTTCTTCAATGATCTTCTAAGCAGTCAATAACTAACTCTTAGATGGTATGAAGTTTTTTAGAAGTAATGTGCTTAGGGACCTTTGAACGAAATGACAGATTTATAACCGTTCTTCCATCAAGAACGGTTAAAAGGTTATGAGAAATTACCAACCACTAGATTAATAGGATAGTGAATCCATGTAGTAGGGTAATGGGTAGTTAACCATTATCGCATTAGTGGGATAATGGTTAATTAACCACTTTCCCATTAGTGGGATAATGGATAGTTAACTACCTTCCCATTAATAGGATAATGGGTAGTTAACTGCCTTCCCATTAGTGGGATAATTGGGTCCATGAAGTGGGATAATGGACCCATGTAATAGAGATCATATCAGCATTAACAAATGTTAACATTCTCCCACTTGTTCTGTATATTCTTATCTCATTAATGAAATATAATACACGAATCATGGAGATAGTTTCTCCTGTAGTGAGTAGTATCTTCCATGTCTCACAATGCACTATCGATGTAAACTATAGTCTATATAATTAATGAATAAACTCAATATTTATTCAAGGTCAAATCTTTAGAAACACTTCTGAAAATAAAACTAAATGTGCACACATTTAACGAGAAATTCATATAAAATAAATTTTCGTAATTCATTGCTACAACAAAATTTTACAGTGGGACTAAGTCCCAATGTGAATACATGATCCTTAAATTTTTATGGTGGCAAGGCTTTAGTTAAAGGATCAACTAAAAGTACTTCTTTGCTAACGTGTTCAATGACAACTTTCTTGTCTTTAACATGTTCTCTTATGCCTAGATATTTGATGTTCATATGTGTTTTTTCGACAACCACTGTTGTAATTTTTATCCATAAACAAAGCAGATGAATTGTCACAATATCACCGTAATGACTTTTCTATAGAGTCGACAATTATAATTCAAAAAATAAAACTCTTTAACCATATACAATGTGAGGTATCCTCAAAACAAGAAACAAACTCAGCCTCCATAGTGTAAGTAGTAACTAATGCCTGTTTTGCACTTCTCCAAGATATAGCTCCACTGGCTAACATAAATATGTATCCTGAAGTTGATTTTTTTTTACTCAACATAACCACCAATGTTTGAATCTGATAGTTAATGACTTCTAAGTAATCTGATCATTTGTACATAAGCATGTACTCTTTGTTCCTTGAAGATATCTTAAGACTTTCTTTGCAGCTTTCAAATGGTCAAGACCTGGATTACTCTTATTTCTTGGTGAAATTCCAACAATAAATGATATGTCCGGTCTTGTAAAAACATGAGCATACATCAAGCTTCCGACAACAGAAGCGTAAGAAATTTCCTTAATTTGTTCCCTCTCAAGATCGTTCTTTTGCAACTGATTCAAATTCAACTTGTCACCCTTCACGATAGGAGTTACACTCAGTGAACAATATTTCATTCGGAACCTCTCTAAAATTTCATTGATATAGGATTCTTCAAGAAAAAACTAAGGTACTTTGATGTCTATTTCAATAAATCTTAATACCAATAACATAAGATGCATCACCCATGTCTCTCTTATCAAAACGTTTAGAGAGAAATTGTTTTACCTCATGTATAATTCCCTTATCATTGGATGCAAGTAACATATTATCCACATATACAACTAAGAATCATATTTTAGTCCCAATGATCTTATGGTTTATACATTGATCCATTTTTTTCTTAACAAAGTCGAATGAAGAGATAACATTATGAAATTTCAAATACCATTGACGGGAAGCTTGTTTTTGTCCATATACCAAGTGCTCACCATTACTAGAGGATAATTTTTCAGGTTGTTTCATATAAACCTCTTCCTCTAGATCACCATTGATAAATGCAGCTTTTGCATCCATTTGTTGCAACTCTAAGTCAAAGTGTGCTAGTAATGCCAATATATGTGCAAGGAGTCCGTTTTTGACACGGGATAAAATGTCTCTGTGTAATAAATTATTTCCTTTTGAGTGAATCCTTTAGCATCAAGTCTTGCTTTATATATTTCTATGTTTCCTGATGAGTCCTTTTTAGTCTTGAAAACTCATTTACATCCATTGGTTTTAAGACCACTAGGCAAATCAAAAAGATCCCATACCTCGTTACTATTCATAGAATTTATCTCTTCTTTCATGGCATTATACCACAATTCAGACTCTTTAGAATTCATCGCTTGTGAAAAAGAGTCATGATCATTTTCAACTCCAATGACAAATTCTTGCAAATAAACAACAACGTCACTAGGAATTGTTGATCTTGTTTATTTAGTAGATCTTTCAATGTAGTACCAACTTTCTATGGATTATGTTTTTCAAATGGTTGTTCAATAATTTCAGTAATTACTTCAACAACATGATCTATATGCTTGTTTCAGCATCTTGTTGAATCTCATTGATTGGTTGCTCAACACCTAATTGAACTTGAGAGGTAGTATGTATAACTATCAATTTTTTACTTGAAGTGGAAGGTTGGTCTCTTATAAATATTGTATTTTGAAATTAATCACTTCCACTAATTAAGTCATTTCACAGAAATGTTGGATCTCTTGATTCCACAATCCTAGTAATGTTAGATAGACAGTAGAATATGTATCCTTTAAACCTTTCCGCATATCCAATGGCATATCCACTAATAGTCCTAGGATCCAGTTTCTTTTCTTGTGGATCATAAATTCTAATTTCAGACAGGCATCCCCATACACGTATATGTGTCACACTTTCATTGCAAAATCCTCTGGTGCTAAGTAAGTTCCAGGGAAGTATATACTTATATCAAAACACATCGAAATGAAACTACATTAGACTACCTATACAGTCTTAAATTCATTTTACAATAACTCTTTTTAAAAATATGATTTCGTATTAAGACACTTAACTTCATCCACATCAAAATCATGATCTTCTTTTAACCGTGAGAATTTTTTTTACAAATTATTGACACATTTAGTCATAATTCACCAATTTCATAAAACATACCTAGATTAATAATCATAAGTCGTAAGTTCATAATCATAGTTCATATTCATTAAATAGGCATAGCCATGGGTCGATGTGAAAAAAAATAAGAATTTATGTAATTGAGTCAACTCATGCATAATTAGATTTAATTTTTAGCAATTAATTCATAATGAAATTGAACCAATAGATAGAAGGAGTCCATTAGTGAAATTCTACCTTGATGATCAAATCCATAAAAGCAAGAGAGAAAACCATAGAAGCGCCAAAAACCCTACCTCTTCACTTTGGAGATTGAGTGTGTATTAGAGAGGATTAACTTGAAGGTCCTTTGGGGTTTTTAAGTGAATGTAAGGGAACAATTACAATTAGGAGTAGAAAATGTGTGATCTCATTAGAATAGTCTAGAAATGACTTAGTATAGGCATTTAAAGGATAGAAAAAGACCCGATTAACTGTAAAATTTAAATTGTTGGATCACTTCTACGGTTACGTTCTACGATTTGTATGAATTTCTACGAATTGTTCATTTCAACTATAGACTCAAGTTTTGGGGACAAAAATATTGTAAATTTTCCATGGGACACATTGATTGATCATTAAAATATTTAATGGCTTGTAGAAATAACCCGTTAACCCATGTATCGAAAAGTCTTCTAAGTCAAATCTCTTTCCGTAGAAGACTTTATATGACCCATAATCTTTCATATGATTCATAGAGATCCAAATTTTATTTTCCCCCATGTTTGGAACAATTCTTAAGGGAACTTCCGACTGCTCGTAGAGATTCCTACA
Organism: Solanum lycopersicum; assembly: GCF_036512215.1. Classification (NCBI taxonomy): domain Eukaryota; kingdom Viridiplantae; phylum Streptophyta; class Magnoliopsida; order Solanales; family Solanaceae; genus Solanum; species Solanum lycopersicum. The sequence goes on along the minus strand of NC_090804.1, from coordinate 46,400,051 downwards.
TTTTGTCCAATGCATCCGTCGACCATCATCTTGGGCTTGAATTTTTCCAAAGTCCTAGTTACTTCCTACAACTAACTTCTTACAACGGTAGGATTTCTTATGATTCATAGGTTTTTTTATAGAAACACGCGTCAGTGCCAAAATGCAACCTAACCATTTCCAATTTCCGATACATTACAATATCTCCTCCTTTGGGACATTTTTTCTCGAGTAAGACTTAGGCTAGAATTAATATAGTAGAGGAGAGAAAATAACAATCCAACTTCAATGTAATTTACTTCATAGATGAACACCATTAAGGAGTAATCAAATCCAAGCTAAAACATTAGCTTAACACAAGTGTTCAACAACATTCATAAATATGAAAACATGAAAAATGACTAAAACACAAGAATCAGAATAATTGAACCATGGGGAACATAATATCTAAAGGTAGATAGGAGAGTAGTTTAAATATAAGAGAAGGACATCATCGGCTTCAACATACCAAGATGCACTCTCAATTAATTGATTCCTCCAAATCCCTATCACGAAAAAAACCTCTTCATTTCATAACATTTGTGCTTGTCCGTCAAAGATTTCAACCAGATCTTCTTCATAAGTTAGATTTTACTTAACATCTAAACATTCAAAATACACTAAATACATTGAATCTCTAACACACTTTTTAAACAAAGAGACATGGAATACCATATGCATCGATGCCAAATTTAAAGGTAACCCTAATTCATAGGCAACTTTTGTCAATCCACCTAAAAATATGATATGGACCCACATAACGAGGAATAACTTTTTCTTTCTTTCAAAACCTCATCACATCCTTCATAGGTGAAATTTTTAAATAAACTCAATCATCAACATCGAATTCAAGCTATATTCTCCTAGCACCAAGATAAGACTTTTGTCGACCTTGAGCTTTTTTGAACTGTTGTCGAAAAAGTCAAACCTTCTCCATAGTCTCATCAAAAAATTTAAGCCCTATAAAAGTGATCTCGCCAAATTTAAACCAAACAATAGGAGACCTACAATTCCTATAATACAGAGTCTCAGATGGAGTATTTTGTATACTTATGTTATAATTATTATTAAAAGAAAACTCCATTATATAGAAATAATCATCCCTATTAATGTCAAAGTCCATTACTAAAGTTCTGAGCATATCTTATAAAGTCTCAAAAGTATGTTGTCATGACCCACACCGTTGTAATTGTCACCCAGACTACTACTCGGTGGGAAAACCACAACTAACAACCAACTAAAGCAAGAAATTTAAAACTATGGCATTTAAGTTATGAAAACGTGTTAATTAACAAAAGGTAAGGTCCCATTACAAAATAAAATCTAATAGCTAACTGACAATGCAAGAGATAAACCTATAATCTGAAAATCAATTCACAAAAACTATAACGATATCATCCATATATAACAACATATTACTAATAAACTATAATCTAACTAAAGACAGGTCTCTGCTCGAAAATGATGTACTTAGACTAAAGACAATTTCATAGCAGGCCGAACAATGTAGATCACCCTTGAAGTCAAAGCGATCAACGATATCCTAAGTGAGATCAATCAACAGTCGTGTGACGATGTCCTGTACTAAAAAATAAGAGCATGTTCAGTCAATACCCAACCACAGTGTACTCATAGAATTATGTGTCTATTCCACTAATGAAACATAAACAATAAATTAGAACATTATAACACATGCATAAATATCAACATATTCAATATTGTCATAAAAATCAATATCCCAATTCACATGCTTTATAACATAGTTTGCCCTCATATGGAATCAAAAGGAAATCTATAGCATGCCGGACCGTGGCAATACAATCCTATTTTTATGCCGGAATGTGGCAACCAATCTCAGTTTGCATGGCAGACCGTGGGAATCTAATACAAGTTAGAATGCCGGAAGGTGGCAGTCGATCCCAATCACACATCAATAACACATCAAGATCATATATTCAAGTCTTGATTTTATTGTATCAATATTCATATATCCAATTTCAACATCTATGCTCAATAAACAAAGCAAAACAACGGTATATCACAAAATCATCAAATCATAATCATCACCTATCTTCAAAAAAGTTTGAAACCCTATACAACTTGATTCTTCCCTTTTCAAATTTGTTCTGCTTGATTTGGTCAACAACTAACAATTTATATATGTAAATCAATAAAGAAACACTAAATTTAAAAAAATGGAACAAACTATGAACCCTAGTTCAAAATGCATGACCACAACTAAGTCAATTAGGGTTACTTCCACCATAGACTTCTTCAAGAAATCCTTCCCCATTAATATTGACCCATTCTAAAATATTCTACCGATCAGAAAATGAATTTGGGGAGTAAAAAGCTTACCTTTAGCTTCAGGAATGGTGGAAAACGAGTTGGAATAGCCTAGGGGTCGTCTATTAACTTAAAAGTAAAAAAAATATAAATTAATTTCGTCTAAAGGTTTTATTTACAATTTAAAACCAACTATCCCTCTATAGAGGCACACATATCGCTGCAATGGCACTAATCCCGGTGTAGCTGTACAAAGTGAACAAGTAAGCTCGTCTTGAAAACCCCAAAAATATTAAAATTTTTGCCTTTGCCTCGCCTGATACATCGACATCCATCCTGTTGTAGTAGTATCGCTGCATTGGCAAAAATCCCGATACAGCAGCATGAAGCGAGACAGTGAGCTTACAATAGGTTTTCAACTTCTCTCTTACACACCATACTCTAATCCCACTAAGCTCGGAAAGTTCCCTTAACACCAAAGTCAATTCCCAATAATCTACTTATCAAAATTCAATTCCGTAAAGTCCTAAAAATTCCTTGATGAGTTATCTAACCGATCATGTAATCATATCTGCATTTACTCCTCCTGATTGCTACCAGATTTCCCGACACCTTAAACACCTCAAATTCTTCCAAATTAGGACAAGGTTGGAAAAATCTAGTACTTTGAAAAAGTTTACAAAGTAGTAATTGATTCAACAAAAGGAACAATTTAGTAACTGATTCGACGAACAATTGTGGATACTTGTCTCACATATCCTTCTCGGTTTACAAAGTAGCTTCCTCAAATAGATGATGCTTCCATTATTCTTTTGCCTTAATCTCATTGTTCCTCCACTTCAGAACATTACGATCAAGAATAACAATCATTTTCTCCTCATATTGGAGGTCCTTGTATATCACTATTAAGTACCACTAAATCCTATTGTCATCATCCGTGTTATATCTCTTCAACATAGACACCTGATAAATGGGATGTACACCATACAAATTTTGAGGTAGCGCTAATCTATACGCCACCGGCCCTATACGTTCAAGAATATCAAAGGGACCAATATAGTAAGTACTCAAATGATCCATCTTAACAAATTTCATCGCCCCATTCATGGGTGAAATCTTGAGAAGAACATTATCGCTCATTTGGAATTCGATGTATTTCACCTTGTTATCCGCATACCTCTTTTTTCTACTCTGCACGGCTAGAAGTTTAGAATGAATGTTCCTCACTTTATCTTGATCGTACTTCACTAGGCCAACCCCTAAAGTTTTATATCTATGAATTCAAACTAAACTATGGGCGATGTACATCCCATCCCATCCCATATAACACCTTAAATGGGGCCATATCAATGCTCCACTGTTAATTATTATTTTTGGAGAACTTACATCTGGTATAAACTTATCCCAATGCCCTCCAAAGTCAATTAAACAAGCTCTCAACATGTCATCCAACACTTGTATAGTCCTTTTTGATTCTCCATCCATCTAGGGATGGAAGGTTGTACTAAAATTAGTTGCTTGACATATTCATCATGATAATTCTCCCAAAAGTTTAATGTGTAAAGGGTACCCTGATATGAGATAATGGGAAAGGATGCACTATGCAGCCTCACTATCTCCTTTACATAAATTCTAACCAACTATTCAGCATTGTAATCCACCCTTATTGGAATGGAATGGGATGACTTAGTTAGTCTATTAACTACAACCAAAATAAAATCAAATTTCCCAATATCTAGGAAAGACAAACCACAAAATCCATAGATATCCTTTCACACTTTCACTCCGGAATTAAAATCTTTTGAAGTAGCCTCGCAGTCCTTCGATGTTCATACTTCACTTGTTGAAAATTCTAACACTTTGTCACAATCTTTTCAATATCATGCTCGATCACCAATACACTCGTTTTTTATTATCTTTATACATCTTGGTAACACCCGAATGATAGAATAGTACGAGCCATGAGACTCTGCAAATAACCTTGGAATCAAATCCTAAAATTTTATAACACATATTCTACCTTTAAAGTTGGTCACACCATCCAAATCTAGGGTGGTTCCTTGAGACATACCTATTCCAATCTTCCCCTATGTTCATCAAAATATCCATCTTCAAATTTCTTGGCCTTGATTTCCTCTATGAATATGGACTTAGATTTGATGGTAGCTAACAACCCGCCTCTTTTAGAAAATGCCCAACTGCATTAACTTAGAGTCTAAGGATTACATTTCCTTGGACAAATGTAAATTAGTTCATCGCAAGTGAGATAAACTACCAATTCTTAGACTCAAAGCGTCTGCCATAATATTTGTCTTACCTAGATGGTGTTGAATAGTTACATCATAATCCCTAAGTCATTCCATCCATCTTCGCTATCTCAAATTCAAATCATTTTGGGTGAATACCTCACACTTAACTTCATACAAATAATACCGCTAGAACATAAGAGAAAACACCACCGTTGCGTACTCCAAATCATGAATGGGATACTTCCTCTTGTCGACATATAGTTGACGCGAGGCATAGGATATGACATTCTTATCCTGCATCAAAATAGCATCCAATCCAGAATGTGAAGTATCGCCATAAAAAATAAAGGCCTAACCCTCAATCGGTAATTTATGAATGGGTGTCGTGGTCAAAAGAGTCTTAAAATTTTGGAAGCTCTCTTCACATTTTTTAGTCCATTCAAATGGTACCTCCTTTTTAGTCAGATTGTCTAAGTGGGTAGAAATTGCAGAAAAATTCCTAAGAAAATGACGATAGTAACTAGAAAGTCCCACAAAACTCTTAACTTTAGTCACAGAACTAGGTCGTACTCAATTCTCAACAGCTTGGAAGATTTTGCATATAACCTTTGCTTTTCAAAGGATACCTAAAATAGTACGAAGATGGTTAGCATGCCCTTCTTCACTTTTTGAATACAAAAAAAATTTCATCTATAAAAACTATCACAAAAGATTACATAAAGGGATTGAATACTCCATTACTCAAGATCATTAAAGTTGCAAGCACACCAGCCAAACGAAACGATATAACAGAAAATTCATAGTGCCCATAACCGGTCCTAAACGCCATCTTTGGTATGTCTTTAGTTCTAATCTTCAAATGATGGTTCAGGAATCTTAAATCAATATTAGAGAAGATCGATGATCCTTGTAATTGGTGAAAAAGATCATATATCCTACGCAAGGGGTACCTATTCCAAATTGTGATCTTATTAAATTGCCAAAAATATATGCACATACTCATACTACCAACTTCTCTTAACGAACAAAATCGGAGCAACCCATGGGGAAGCAAAAGAATGAATAAAACCCTTATAATGAAGCTCTTGTATTTGATCCTCAAGCACTCTTAACTCTGCCGAAGCCATGTGAGAGGGAGTGATAGAAATGAGGCGTGTACCAGGCTCTAAGTCAATATAAGAATCTATCTCTATATCCGAAGGCATACCAAGCATATAATTTTGAAACACTTCACTAAATTTTAACAACACTGAAATAGACCTAATGTATGGAGCTTCCATCTCAATATCCCTAACATGAGCCAAAAAAATAAACAACTTTGCTCTACTACTAGCCTGGATAGAGGATATAGACAGAACTTGCATAGTCTTGTACACTCTTTCCAACTCTAATTTTTCCCTTCCCATAAATTTCAAGAATCACACACTTACTGTTACATTTAAGTACAACACAATGGGTATACAACCAAGTCATGCCAAAGATTATGTAAAAGTTAGCCAAATCAAAAATTAGCCCAAGTCTGAAATATTCCATAAAAAAAAATCAGCTAAGCATGATACACATGGATGACTATGACCAACTTGCAAACTGGGGTAGAAACAGATATAGGATCATCAAGAGTATCACAAAAAATCTGAAAATTGGAGGCAAATCTCACAGACATATAAGAATAGGGGAAACCTAGATCAAGTAATACAATGTCCATTCGGTTATAGACAAGAATAGTACATGTGATGAAGTCATCAGATGACTTTACCTCATTCTTTCCCGGAAAGATGTATTATTGATGTCTATTATCTATACGATCTACCTTCGTACCTAGTTGTGCGTTACCTCTACCTGTGTTACCATTACATCTACCACAATGGCCTCTCTGATTTCCTTCAATTCCTACTTTTGGATATCCCCTAAAATTAATACCATTTACTGCTTGTTCAATTGCTCGAGAAGGTTATTGTTCAGACTAAAGTGGACGCGATTAGTGGTAATATTTTTCATGTATCAAACTTCCCCACAACTAAAGTAAGTGCAACCTCTAGATTTTCTGTTGCTTGCCACATTCCCGACATTCTAATTTGGTAAAAAATATTAGAAGGAGTTCCTGTATTGTTGCTGGTATAGGCGGGCATGGTAGATTGAATTGTCTTAACCACGAGTATCGGCGGATCGGATCCTTCAGCATAGGAGCCTTGAAAAATTCCAAAATACTTAGTCCTTTTACAAAAGGTCGTAGCTCATAATCCAAACCTCTAATGAACAACTTGATTCTCTCCTTTTCTGTAGTAGTCAATTATGTAGCATATCTAGATAACATGGAACTTGGCTTCATAAGCAACCACAAACATACTACCACGTTCTAGTGCCATGAAAGCATCCTTCTTGTGATCTCTCAAAGTCTTAGGCACAAATTGCTATAAGAATAGAGTATGAAATTTTTCCAAGTAATTGGGGGTAATGTAGAGGCCCTGCATCCATGTAAGCTCTCAAAGAGTGCTTCTCCTGACCATAAAGTTGAAAGGACACAAACTAAACCCCGTGTTGGTGAACAATACCCAACTTGTTTAACCTCTCATAACAATCAAATATGAACCCATAAGCATCCTCTGGCTGCGGACCAAGAAATATTGGGGGCTTGAGCTTCAAGAATTTGGTCAACATATCATGCTGATAACTAGTCATCACAGAACCTAACATAGGATGAAAGAAAGTATTATTACCTCCCTCCACAGCTGTCTTGGGCATAGTGTTAGCATTAGGTGGATTCGCGGGGGCTTGAGTAGGAGGAATCATCACTAAACCAGACAATCCTTTCTAATATTACATGATCTTTTGAGGTAACACTGGATTAGTGGGAGTAATTCTTATGGCTTCAGCTTTCCCTACTTCCTCTTGCTTAACCTCTCCACCATGCTCAATGTCCACATCCTCTCCTATCACTTTTTCATGTGTTGGTGGTTCTCATTCACCGGAACATAGTCATTTGGTACCTCATCCATAACAGGCGCGAAACTCCCACAACCTATACCCCTAGCTCTTCCTCTACCTCTTCCCTAACTACAACATCTCGTTGCGGGTTTCTCTATAGGAGCATTAGTAAGAGACATGGGACTAATGTAACTATACCTAGTGTTAACCATTTGGGGATAGCAGAGTGAAATAAATTATATACCAATTTGAATCGTCGGATACCAATTAGACTAAATTCATAACATGATGGAGGCAAGTAAAGGAGTCCCCATACCGTTCTGCGAGACTCTATGAGAGTCGTTTCAATATATTGGAATTAACGAACCTAGGCTCTAAAATACCAACTTTTCATGACCCAAACCGTCATTATTGAAACCCACACTACAACTCAGATTGAGAACCACTACTATCAACAAATTAAAGCAAGAAATATTTAACTAAGGTATTTAAGTAACAGAAGCAAAATTACTTAACTAAAGGCAAGGTTCAATTACTAAATAAAAATTTTATAAGCAACAAAAAATGGGGAAGATAAACTTAGAATATGTTAATGTACCAATACTATAATAATATCCATATTTAACAAATGATTATTGATATGCTCAAATTATACCTCCATAAAGAAGCATAAGCGAGTGTTATCAAGTAGAGAACCCAGCTAGTATGTTGAGGTCCATCCCACAAGAAAACATAGTTTAGACTTAACTTTAACTCACGATTATATATATTTAGTCAAAGACTTTCCAAAGTAATAAGTAAAGGGGGGTTTGTGAAACAAATTTTGTTAATAGAGCAAGTAGTAGTTGAAGAAAGATAAATGTTGCTTTTATCAAGATGGGGGAATAACTAGGGTATATGTGTTCCCCACAGGTTCATAACGCAATATTCCTACCAATAGAAATCCTTTGCTAGTTATTATATGTAAAGTAGTAAGTTAGGTATCTCTATATCCTTGGTTCAACATCTAGAGAATTTCACCCCGCACCTTGGTTCGGCTACCTATGTATAATCTACTAATACTTAAATTTACCTCATATTTGACATCATAATTGATGTATGAGTTTGTTATTACTTTTCACCAATCGACACTAGCCTATTAGACAGTATAACACTAGATCTATGTTGACAATTCGTTTTCTATTACTACCTCGTTGGTACGACATATAGCAACAAGGCGAGTTCTAACCCGTGTACTCATTAAAAATACTTCTAAGAAAAGAAATATGAATGCATGCAACAACACTATTCAAGAATTGCTTAACTACTAGGATTACTTTGTTAATTACCCATGGTTCCCACAACCCTACTTGTGGATTTTGTTAATCACTCTAGCAAGATCACAAATCATAGTTTTGAATGAAGAAATCATGAACATAAACAATAATAAGAAGAACCCTTAAAATTCAACTTAAAATTGCATGAAAACCCATCAAACCGAATCCATAAATTGATTAGTTGCCCAAGTTTGCAACAAACAAATCTCTAATACATTAAAATAGAATAATAGTAATAGTAACTAACCCCAAAAACGAAATTTTTAATGCCCTATATATAGAAAACATATTCCTAAAGGAAACAGAATTAAAACAAGGAAATTTTGTTTAGTTGACGCGACTTCGATCTACGAACCAACTGACGGACCATCGATCAATTGACGGTCCAGAGATAGCCTCTGTCAGTCAGGACTTAGAAATATTTTTACTACACTATGTAACCCATTCTCTAAATAAATCGACGGACCAACAACACAGTCTGTTGATCTATCACTAGTCCGTTGATGCCGTCCATAACTTTATACATAGAATTTTTCCAAACATGGATACTGGAACCTTCTCTGAACCAAACAACGATCCACACTTGGTATGAATTCCCAATTTTCCTCCAAAGTCCTTAGCTACTCATTTACGGTCACCAACTACGGTCCGTCGATCGAACTACGGACCATCAATGGCCTTTTTAGTCCTATTTTGCACTTTTTTTAGTTTTTTCTCATCTTGCCGCCTGAACATCTTTCCTGCAAAAACACAACACAAAACTTATAAAAATCACTACAAAAAGGCTTTCGACACACACAACTCTTAATCGAAATACATTAGAAATGTCGTGAAATCTTGGCACATCAACATCCTCAAATTAAATTCGTTGTTTGTCCTAACGCCATGCTTTATGACCCTTAATGAAATTTGTTACATTCGGGTTTACCCCCTTGACGTAGCCGATGTCGTTGACCTCTTTTAGAACTTAGACTAGCCTCTTAGTTTACTTCATTACATTCATAGGTCAAATATCGCGGAAAATTTAAAACTTTTCATTAGTTCTTCTTGAAATTTTACATAGACCTCTACATAAACATAATATATATATCGAGTATACATAGACTCTACGTATTGGAAGGTTACATAGCCTTCTAATCTTACTGCACACAAGTATAAGTATATAGAAATAGAAGATAGTCATCAAAGAGTGTCTAATCTCATAACCATCTAACACTATTAGCAATTCGTGCATAGCCCATAAATCAATGTAAAGAGAGAGACATATAGGAAATTTACAATTCGTACTTAAATGAAATGAGATAGAGTATAAGATTCCTAGAACTAAAATAACAACATAAGCTCGGTATTGGCATCGTCCTTGAAATTGAGGACCCACTCACTTGGATGAATAAGAAAATTCAAGCCTCTTCAAACTTTTCTCAAAGAGCCTTCAACGACCGGAACATAAAATGTTGGGGAATAGGAAGAAATGGGGTTTGTACGCCAATTGTACTAAGTATGAAACCATGTGCACATATAAGATCAAATCATTCTAAAAAGGGCATTTTATCAAAACATGTTACTTTGTTCTTTGAAAGCCTTATCCATCATTAAAGGAAAACATACAATTCAAAAAGTCATATTCATCAAGTAAAAGTAAATAACTTGCTTGTCAACATACTTTAACCCATGATCAAACACAACCCTATCATCAAATAATTTCATCACAAGCATGGATAAGGGTTCATCACATCGGAATAAAGCAAGACTGCTAATTATTTATTCTCGTCAAGCCAACATGTGCAATAAGAAAGCAAATTCCCATAACCTTACTCAATCAAGTGACCCAACAAGAACCATGACTAATATTAAATTTCACATAATATAACCAAAGAGATACACAACCTCATAATTTTGGCAACATAGACCAATTACATGTTCATAAAAATAGCAATCACCATATTATACCATTTGCATGTAAAGTCCTCATATTATTATTTTTTGCATTCATTATCATATACATACATAATATCAACCTTCTAATGCTTCTATCAAGGCAAACTAGTACAAGGGATAGGTAGAGTCTCATACCCCTACCGAAGCTAAGTAAAACCTCTTATGTCACCCTAGTTAGTTTATACTTCATTTCTTCATTTTTGTTTAGGGAGAACTTGTCTTAACCAACATAGACCACAAGAGCTAAGTGTGGAATCTGGTTTTGTAAAACCTAACGCCGATGGAAGGTGCTCTATCGGACAAAGTAAAACCAATAATATATGTACCTTTGTAGGTTGATCCACTAGCTAGTCTTCCTATGGAGGCAACATAGTTCCAGAACTAAGATATATGTATACTCCCTTTACATAACCCTTGGCATTTGGGGACTCCTCTCATGGGAATACATTGGATGAGTATCCCTCTTTCGGGAGTCAACACTACATGAATAACTTTAGGGTGAATCTTCCTCTATGGGATATCATCACCTCCCATTGTCAAGTCCACTCGCTGCTAAGCTAAGCCCTTTATTGAAGTGTCTTGAATGTCTTTGTTAATCATCATATCTTATTTTAGGTCATAGGGTCTAGCCCTTGTATAATCATCATCATCATCATAGCTCAATAAGAATTTTCATGAGTATAGTCCTTTCATCTCAATTTTTATGAGTAAGGTTAGCACATCTACATATTCAGTCATAATAAGGCATATTGGTAGTAATCACCATCCTTGTAACATATACATCATAATCGACCTCACAACATAGTAAAGATATTTCAATACAACACCATATCAAACCCATCAATCCTAATACAAGGCATTCTCCAATATAACAACATTACTTAATCATAATTAACCACAATTTGAAGTAAGGGGTAGCGATCATTAGAATTACCAAGTCTTCTTCATAGTTCAACATCAAGGTATTACCATAAACGCTCAATTCAAACCCAAATTTGGGGACACATCATCACAAGCCAATAATAAACATAATAACAAGGCTATAAGAATTACTATATCACAATTCAATACTAGATCATAACTTAAGACAAGATACTTAGGTCAATTCACTTCCTAACCTAAATCATCTTCCCAAGAACTAGCATGAAAGACTACAAATAATTTGAATTTGTTCATGATTAATGTAACAACATCATTTAACAGAAATTCAAATAATAACCAACTTAGTTGAACTAATAACAATCTAATTCATGTCAATATCAAATCTAGGATTAAGGGTTATGGATCATTATCTACAAACTAGACCAAACCATCAAGACATATAATCATTAAGTTAGAATACATGTAAATATATTCATATTATCCAATAGAAAACATAAACAAACCAATTCATAACATAATTTTTGAGATTGAGAAGAACCCACATGAAAACCCAACTTCTGAAAATACTTTGAAGGAACCCTTTGAGAAAAGAGGTCACAAAGGTTAATTAGATATCATATCTCAATGTTTGAGAAATATTTGATGGTGAATTTGTCCCTTTACAGCCACCAAATTCCTCCCTTATCTAGTCTTCAATAGTGTCTTCGAATAGAGAGAGAAAGATGAGAGAAGGAAGAGAGCTTGTTTTTATAGTTGTAATTAGATATGTCTTCCCTTAATCCATAACTAACAACCAAACCCCTTAATTAATTGTTTAAACAAAGTTAAAACGTGCAGAAAAAATAGGCCACTCACAGACGGAACCACGTCGACGCCTCGTGACTCAATCGACGCATCAACTACCTTCCGTGCTGCAGGTCCGTCAGTGAGTTAGAAAGTGTGCAAACTATCCCCTTTATATAATTGGATAAGTTCTGGTCTATGGTTGGTATCGATGCCCAGTCGATCAACACAAGCTTCGTCTGTACCCTTTTGTGGGTGCACACTACCCAGGCAATGTTGACACCAAAGTGCAAGGGTCCTCCTCAAAGGCCCTTGGTTTGTCCTTGGAGAGTCGTACCCGGATGTTTTGACAATTAATTAACTTAAACACATATTAACTACCATTTCAACCAATTTTTATGGATTTCCGACTCCTAAAAGCTAGTAAAATAGAGTTAGGCACGCTATTACTTTCTACACCTAGTTTCCGGACGTCATGGGCGTTTTTGGACATTTTGATTCCTATACTTCCTACAACTAGTTTCCGGACGTTAGGCTTAAGAACAAGTTTAAATACAGTTTGTACTCTAAGCCATAGGCTTGCCCTTATTTTTACTGCTTAAGTTCACAAAACTAGACTCAAGGATCATGGTAGGACTTTCTTGGATTGTAACATTGATAATGGTCAAGTGTGGTACATCTGGGTACACTTTTAGTGACTTTTTGAACTCCTTGAAATTATCTCTAAGATTTATACCTCTTTTAATTTCCCTTGACCCCCTATTTATCTTCTATTTACTTCTTTGCCTTGTTCCCTTTTTGGATATGACTTTCACTTCTGTTGCATCTTTTTCTCTTAAAACTCTTTTGTCTCTTTTTTTATTTTATTCTTCTTCTCTTTTTCAATCAATTGATAATTTCAACAAGTCACATCTTTTGCAAAATTAAGCTTTTCTTTTCAACATCCAACTCTTTTTATGCCCATTTTTGGGTCCTCACTCGTAATAGCCACCCTCAACTCATGACATGTCTATGATTTGAGGTATACAATAAACGAAGTCGGGTTATGTACAAAATGAGGTCACTTACTGCATTAGCCACCCTCAAGGTGCAGATATCCAATGAGGGACTCGGGACAAAACATTAGACCCTAGGGAGATGAGTTGGTGAATAAAAAAATTGGTCTGTTGTAGGCTTAATATGTTTGGATAAAAAAGGGAAAATTATTTCATTTGGTAAACCTTTTTTAGGATAGATATTGGCTATTTCAAACAACGACCTATGATCACTTCCTAGTTTCTCAAGTTCATTTCCTTCGCAGGACTAATTGAGAAGGTTCTACCTAGTCACCAACTGTTTGAACACTCGAATATCCTCACACTCTCTTGCCACGTCGTTGCACTCTCAAATTATCGTATTTCCCAGTTCAACTTTTAGTTGAAGATCATGTAGTGGGTGCCTTTTTTTTTATGTCATGCTTAGATCCAACATATTCAACTTATCGCAACCTCTTTATGCAAGTACAGCAACAGGCGTGTATCATTTTTATAAGCCATGATGCTTCATTTTTGTATGATTTTTTACTTGTACTTCCTAAGACACTATGGTTCAACATAAAATTAGAAGTCTCTTGGGGAAAAAGAACACGGAAAATAAAACTCTAAGATAAGACTGTGAGTTGGGTTACTTAGACTTCACAGTACCACTCACTTTTCATTTACCCCACCCCTAAAAAAAATTCAATTGTACCCAATGCAATAAAAAGTAAAGAAACAGGGTGTAGGTGAAGTAAACCTGTGGCACATAGCGCCAAAGAACTAACAACACACGGGCGGGTTTGGTTTCCTAGAACCCCCTGGATAATCGATTTGGCAAACCTCAATATTTCCCACACAAACATTTGCACCCCTAGTAGTACTACTCTCTCCGCTCGTAGATACAGAACTAGATGCCTCCCCAGCCATCTCTAATGCTCTCCAGTTACGTATGTTCTCATCCACCAAAGAGGACTTCCTATCCCACTCAAGCATTATCCTCTCTCTCTCTTTATTGCACAAGATAGATCACCGCTTCAGTGGTGTGGCTGGAATAGTGCCTCTTGGTATGCAAAAGCTGGTCAAACTTTGGCTCAGTAGGGACGATAAACAAGGCATCTAGCTCTGCGTCCTTTGCTAGCTCAGTGGGACCACTGTCTAGCTCAGCCCCCCCATCTCTAATATAGTGTTGATGTCGGCTGGTAGGATGGACAACTCAGTCTAGATGAAAGTGAGGTCAGTGGTGGGGGTTGGAGGTTCCAGAACCCGTAGCTCAAAGGCGTTCAGGCATTTGTAAACCACCTGAATCTGCTTCTTGGACTGTTTAGCCACCCGCTTCTCTATGTGGTCCTCTTCCTGAGCAATAGATTTCTACATCGAAAGATGAATGTTGTGAAGCAGAGTAGACATGTGTTCATCCTACTTCTAAACTTGATCTAGAGGGACCAATCCCACAGATAGGGGTATTGATGTGGACAAGCTAGGGACCCTACTCCTGCATGTGGTGAGGAGGCCGGAGTGGGATCTTGATGCTCTGGTACAGTAGGTTCTGCCCCTTGGGCTTGCTCCACCGTGTCCGCCAAGTTCTCGTTAAGTGGGGCAACGTCAATCTTGGGACCTCTATGTGGTTCTGCTACATTGGAATCATCCCTAATGCGATATATATCCATTATCCCCATAGTTTGTCAAAGTCTATCACAGTGCCAAATTGGAACTCCTACATCTCTGCAAGGCTGAAAAATCAAGCAGGGAAACGGGCAGGTGGTGGAGGTCATAAATGTCCTCTCATGGATCACTGCCAATAGAAACTTGGCAAAGTCAACCTCTATCTCACCCACCATTACTTTCACTACTACCGCCATATCCCAAGTGAGGACATTATCAACCTGCGTTGGTAAAACTGTGTTTTGAACCAAAAGCCAGAAGAATTTGGCCACAAAAGTTAGTGTGGCCTTCCATATACTTAATTGAGATTCTATGATCTAGTTTTCTCTATCACCATTTGCCGTTATATGTTGGGCCAGCCAATTTTTTACTACCTCTCGTTTCTATGCACTCCACTAAAATATGCCATTCCAAAAATTTTCCCACCTATAATTAAACTTAGAAGTGTTTCGACTTCATTGAGAGTCGGTGATGGTGCCGTATAGGAATCGACGGACGATGGTCTGTGATATGTTGAACCTATAGCCCCGATAAAGTCTAAAGGTGAGTGGGGACTGTTATGCGAGCCTCGCCTGCCTATTTATAGACTCTTGGAGAGTGGAAGTATAGGAGACGTCGAACTTCCAAAACATCTCCTGAATTTATGAGCCCAAGTCTGTGGCCATCCATCTGAATTTGTGAAGCTCAAAGAGTCGGTGCATCTATAGCATTGTTGGGAAGATCCCTGTGAGAACTAGATGCTCCTGTGTACCCAACCGGGTCATCACCCCTTCTCATTTAATGTCTTTGCATTTATATACACATGTCATTGACCCTTTACACACCACCAAATTGGTTCATCAGCAGCTAGAGTAGGGTCATCTGTTTTTGGTGCAGGTGTATACTCAAAACTAGCAGCCTCATCAGAGGAGGCTTGGTGGTCATCATCCCCAGATCTAGTGTCTCCTTTTGAGTTGGAGGATAAAGAAGGAACCTCCTTGTAACTTGAGGACTGTGCAAACTCTGAGCCTGTGGAATCCTCAAAGTCGGATGCCAAGCTCTTTTCGGAACAAGAAATTACCCTAGTCAGTGAACCGATAAGTGTGCGTTCCTTATCAAAGTGGGAGGTAGTGACTACGTCGGTAGTCACCTTCTAGGGGTTCCCCTAGTGACATGTGCTGCTATTGTCAGTGTTTAGAAAATTGGAGGGAAATAGGCTAGGTGTCGCTCGTTATCCGTGTCTTCATCAATCAACCGACAAGATGGAGCAACCGATTTAGAATTTCCACTCTTGGCATAGACAACGTCCTTCTTGGGAGACATTTGTACGTGTGAAGTAATTATTTGTATAATAGAAGCACCACAGCACACTCTATAAACAACGAAAACAAGAAAACTTGAAAATCAAAAATGCAGATCTTCGTTGCAGAGTCAGGTCGACGGAAACTATCTGTAGCCCATCGATCAATCGACGGTTCATCGATCACGTTCGTCGTCTGACAATTAGAATTATTTTTAGTATGGGTGTAAAACATGTTCTATGATGGAAACGATGGACGTGCAAAATAATCTGCTTGTAGTCCACTTTTGTCATTATGGATTTAAAAAATTTTCTGGGTTTTTCAATCTACGGTCCCCAACTATGGCGCTTTGATTGATCGAAGGTTCATAGACGGTGTCTCGTATTGTTGGCCGGAGACGGACTTCAAGTCTTTAGGCGTTCCAATATTTGTGTCTTTGGTGACCCTTTTTTTTGTAACAAACAGGTTCTAGACATAGTAATTTACACACTAACATTAGGTTGTTATTCCTAGGATTGTGAGTTTGTAGAATCATCAACCCAATTTTCGTTCAAAACAAGGAACCCTAAGCCGAAATTTTCAAACATATAGAGACACTCAACATTTTAGATAGACCGATATGTTAGACAACCATAGTCTATCATTCAGAGGGAAGTAACTACGTACTATTATCATGCAAATAGAGTTAATTTAGTCCCTAAATCGAGACCCACTTCTTTATTTCTTTAAACAACTATGAACGAGAATTCAAAGTTAATGGAAATTAAAATAACTTCCATAGTAGTAAAGAGTGATATGGTTGTGAGACATGATGACGTAGCCTACGCTTCCAAGCCAAATCATCAACCTTGTGTAAATTAAAGAAAGATAATTTGGGGAGAGATACAGAGAGTTAGGGAAGTGAAAAATTTGATGGGAGAGTGATTTTTGGGATTTGGAAAGGTTGGTTTAGAGTTACATAGGAACAATATGGTAGAACGAGACGGTTAAGGAAGGGAAATTTTAAAGAAATGGAAAGAGAAAAGGAACTTAAAAGGTTATCTTTTCATTTTACCGGTCGGGCCGTGTTGGATCATTGGTAAAATTGTATCTATGAAACCACATCGACGGACCATCAATTTGGACCATCGATCACTTTAGACTTAGAAAATTTTGAAACTTACCTAGGATTTTCAGACACCATTGACGGTCCATCGATGGCGTCCATTGACCTCTACACCACACCATTTTCTGTAGATTTATGCTTTTGTTTAGTGCAAATGTAGCACCAATTAGACTATTCTTTTTGTGTTTTTCTGGAAATTATTGAAACACAGACCCTATACTAATATATATCCAACACTATCACACAAGCAAAAATGAAATAATATAAACAACTAAACAAGACTACGAATAATTCCACAAGGAAAACAAAACCTATAGTTTGCTAGAGAGTACAACTTGGGTTATCTCCCAAGAAGCGATTGATTTAATATTGTGGCACGACGCATGCCTCTTGATTACTGAGACTTTATCAAGATCATAGGCCTCAACTACTTCATGTACACTCTCTATATACCCCACATAAATCTTTATTATTTGTCTATTGACTGTGAACCTTGCACCTTCCTTGTTCTCTAGCTAAACTGCTCTAATAATGAGAAATGGCTCAGTCCACTTGGACTTGAGTTTTCCCAAAAACAAGTGCAACCTAGAGTTGAATAGAAGCACTTAATCACCAACCACAAATTTTCACTTTTCGATTCTTTGCGCGTGGTACTTCTTGATCTTCTCCTTGTAAATGGCTGAAAATTCATAGGCCTTAAGGCGAAACTCATGAAGATCATTCAACTTATTGAGTCATTTTTCTGATGCTCTAGTCCAATCTAACTTCAATTTCTTCATTACCCACATCGCCTCTGCTCTAGCTCGACTACTATATGACAAACCTTCCCATATACAAGTTGGTACGGAGACATACCTATGGGAGTCTTATATGTAGTGCAGTAGGACGAAAGAGCATCAACTAGCCTCCTTGACCAATCCATTCTATAGCTAGTGTTTGGAACTCATGTAATAAATTGGATATTAACATGCTTATTTTATTATGATCATTTTAACAACTAATATTCCAACAATTCTATCATTCAAGAAACTCTAGGTCTAGTAATAATAACAGAATCTAGAAACTAACTGAAAACTAGGGACCTAATGGGTGAAAGGAACCCACTAGTAAAATGCCAAATAAATGGTGGTGATGAATTCCATGAAGAAATCTTTTGATTTTTGGGAAAGAACTGATGAAACCTTGTTGCAGTCTCGAACAAGGTTCTTGACCTTTTTCTCCTCACTTACTTCTAATTTTCTATGATTTAAATAACATTTTGACTTAGGTGAGTTCTATTTATGTTTCTAGGATTAAACTGACTAAAACCTTTTAATTTAAGGTGTAAACGACGTAGCTTATGGGTCAAACGAAATAGGAAAATCACAAAAGACTTCTAACTTAAGTGTTGTCAGTGTGACTATTGGACAAGACCTATGTGGGGCGTAGGTCAATCTACGGTCCATAGATTAGAATTGTAGGTGAAATCTGTCAAACAAGGCTTCATTAAAATGATCATAACGTTTTACTCGGATATCAGATATTAGCAAACTCGGTGCATTAAAAAGAGGATCAGACTATCTAGCATATCAAATGTCATGGGACACCTAATTAATTTTGTGCTAAGATTTATGCCCATTTGAAGTCGAACAATCATCTATTCCCCCTAACATATTGTTGACCTTCACTAACGGTAAGACCTACGGTCTTTAGGTTTATATACAGACCGTACAGGTCGATCGTGGTTCATGTAAGAATTGGGTAAATGGGTCCTCGACCTACTGTCACAGAACAAGGCTTGTGGTCTTGTCTACGAAGACTGCGTTTTTTCCATTGTTTGAGACTTTTCCGATTTCTGAGTTGGGGTTGGGGAGGCTGTGGTAAACTACGGACATATAGAACGCGCCATAGATCAGACTACGTTCCTTGGATGACGACCGTAGATTTCAGCTGCAATTTCAGGAAAGCTCAAACATGGTATGTTTCATATATGGGGTATTACAACTATCTTTTCCATCCTTCTCAATTCTTACAACTTTTCTTGCAGTTTTTCATGTGGAACGACTGTTTTTACTTGGTTCCTTCTTTGTGATGAAATGTTTTAGTTTCATCGCGTGACCCAATGGGATATTTGTGTCCTCCATATGGGGTAGTTTGTTGGCTTAGATATAATGGAGCAACCGATATTAATTAGATCAAGTGAGGAGGTCGACATAGTTTTGGTAGAAAAGGTCATTTTAATTTAACGTGTGATTGAATTTTTTCATCAATACTTAGAGAAAGGAAGAGATTTTATGCTCTGATACCATATAGAAATCTCACATCTAGGATTGGGCAAATCAAGAATTATATTAATGAAAAATAATGTTAAATACATAGTTCTTATATAGGGAGAAAATTTGAGTTTTAAGTTAACTATACTTAAAGTCCTACTACAATACTAATTATTACAATAATAATAAAATAATTATAAAGAATATAATCCTAGTTATAGTATAATACTAACCGTAATCTAATCATAGTTGAAATATAATTCTAATATATATAAGTAGTCTAATTCTAGTGTGACTCTAATTCTACAGTAGTGTTGTAAGCTTATAGTTACGTTCGTTGGACCTATTACTTTGACATGTCTGAATCATCAAATTTCTTCATATTCTACACTTTCTTTTATAGACGTCAGTCATCTTCATTGGACATGTTCCTTTAACATGTTTCAAACCTCAACATCCTTCTTCTTCACCATTAATTCTTCTTCAACACAAAGTTACTGCAACAAGCTCTTCATACTAGGTTATGATTGCTCATTACCGCAAAGAAATCACATTAATCTCATTGCATTGCATAAAATTCATATTTTTAAGTTTTCATCAGATTGGGTTAGTCCACCCTAAAAAAGGAAACATTAGGTTCGATCATTCTCAAGTAGGACACATTGGATTCTTCCACCAAAAATAGGACATGTTGGACCTTCCACCCAAAAAAGTGGATGCATTTGGTCCATCCACCCTAAAATAAGATATGTTGGGGTTTTCCACTCTCAAATAGGATACATTTAGTTCTTTCACCCTCGATTGGATGCATTGGGTCCTTCCACACTAAAATAGGAAACTTTTGATTCCTTCACCCTAAATAAAAGATATCAGGTTTATGACCCTCAAATAAGACATGTTGGGTTAGTCTACCATCCATTAAGACACTTTAATCTCATATGTCTTGAATGATATATCTCACACTCTAACTATTTATTTATTGCACTCCATGCTATCTTTTAAGTTTCCTGAAAAGCTAATATGAGACCTCTGACAGTGATTTAATTGTTTATTTATTGCACTGGATCCTATCTTTTAAATATCCTAAAAAGATTATATGAGACATCTAGCAATGCTTTAATTATTTATTTATTTTTTAATATGCGTATGTAGTACATGCTATCTTATAAGAGACATCTCGTAATACATTAATTATGTATTGAATTTTTTACATATGCACTGCATGTATTGTTTTAAATTTCTTGAAAAGATTATTTGTCTCTAATGAGAGATATAGCAATGCATTAATTATTTATTTTATACATAAGAGCAATTTATGTTATCCTTTAAATTAATTGAGAAGGTTATTAGTGTCTGAGGAGATATTACGCAATGTCTTGATTATTTGTATCATGAACTGTAAGAATTTAAATTTTCTTGACAATTCAGTTAAATATATATGTCTCTTTACTAACGAGAATTTTCAGGTGCATGATTTAAATTAATTTTAAAAAATGCTAGTTAATTGCATCAGGAATATTGATTAAGAAAGGATTCATCTTTTTCATATGATATTTGTCGTAAGATATATATATATATATATATATATATATATATATATATATATATATATATATATATATATATATATATATATATATGAACATATAATCGGAGGACATGTATGGTTAGGTTCCATTTGTATACTTGGTGGAATCTGACATATCTTAACCAAACCCTTCGATAACTGGGCGAGGTTTAAGGACTGGAAAGCCCTTGGTCCCACATCCTTTTCGTCAAAAAGGATCCGCTTTCCCCGAAATGACCTGGACCAATAGGGAAATCCCAATTCATTGGGCCTTTCGATACAATCAAATAGAAAGCCCCAAGGGCGCCATATTCTAGGAGCCCAAACTATGTGATTGAATAAATCCCCTGTGTTTTTTGGATCAAATCCGGTGACAATCTCCACTCATGTCCATATATATATATATATATATATATATATATATATATATATATATATATATATATTTATATTAATTTTTATATTATATTCTAACAATTTTATCACGATTGATAGCTTAATTGACATGCAACAACACAATGTAGTGTGGAACTTTAGCGAAGCACTGAACTGGGGCAATTTGTTAAGAAAGTTAGCTTTCAAACAAAAGTCAATGTTTTTGTCGAGAGCATCCGGGAGAATGAATACTCAATTCAAACCACAAGTGCGAACCACATAAAAAAATGTTGCAGCACAACATGGAAGTTTTTCTTAGCATCAAAATGGGACATAGTCCGAAGAGGAGTATCAAATTCATAAAATATGGGTTGATTAATAACTTCCACCACAATGAAACCACACCCCTATTAAAATGCATATGGGTTTTTCCTTGGGTTTATCAGTTTCAATTTTGCATTTATAAAACTTCACTGTCATCGGAGGCAACTTTCAAATCTGAGTGACAACACACCAAGAGCTTTGAAAATTATGTCCGTGTAAGTTCTTAATTATGGGTGTGAAGTGTCTCACATTCATGGCAAATAGTTTGCAAGTATATTTTTCATACTTGAATTACTTGTCACTACTGTATAACCATAACTTATCTTGCATAATAGATTTTCTTTTCAACTAATCAAGTCAAACTACAAACAACATGATTCCTAAGGATTAAGGATATGTAGGCGGGTTCAATGTTGAAAACTCGAATGTAATCCAACACCCTCTCTCAAATCTTATTCTCGAGAAATCTGGTCACTTCATAATTTGATATTTAAATAGCTTATGAATTCTTTCATAATCATATATTAAATCAAGTATATCAAACTAAAAGTGTCTGAATTCTAATATAGTTTGAGATATGTAGGAAACTCCATATCGGGGTTATGCCATAATTCCTAAAGTCCGTAGCAAAATCTCTTTTTGAAAGGATGAAGATGTGGTCGATAAAAATTGGATTCTTCAATTTCATTTGCCTCAAAAAAAATTGTCGATTTGAGTCAAACGAGGGAGAGTTATTGACACCCAGTCTTGACCCTCCCTTATATGGATTAATCATCTACTTTGACGATTTTGAATAGTTAACTTTATCAAATTTCAAATATGTGTAATATAGTTGGCAAGTTATTTTAAATAGTTGTATCATTTTTATAATTTTTTAAATAATATGTGTCTTTTATATAATTATGTATATAAAAAGTACATTTTAAAAATATCTAAAAATCGTCCCAAAAGATTTTATTTCTTACTTAAATATTTAAATTTAATCAAGGAGTTAGTATATAAGTTAGGTTTATATTTTGAGTTAGTTAGTTTAATAATAAAATAAATTATTTTGTCTCGTTCATTAAGAAGCACGTTAATTAATTAATATTAATTTGTATTATTTATGTTTTAGACAAATTTGGTAATTAAACCGAATTTGGTTAACTTCTCAACTCCGATTGCAATTATAATTCATTCGGCCATATTATCCTCGAAAAGAGGTTTTATTTCAAAATTTCTGCTTGTTTTCCCTACATTCTCCCCTATATATATTCCTATTCTTTCACTCTTAGAAAAAACTAGAAAAACGTAGCGTGGAGGAGTTAAGGAAAATGGTGTATTTGAATTCAAAGTTGTTTTGTTCTCATAAGTTGGTCAGAACCTAACTCGTGCTGAACAACTTTTGCTCAACACATTTGTCCCATTTCCTGTTTGATAAGAAAACTCTTCTTCCTTTGTGATATTTTCTTCATCTTTTGTTTCCATGCTAACATTTTCATTGTTGTCGAAGCTTTATATTTTAATTTGAAATTATGTGTTAGTTGTTTGTTTTTAATCTTTTTATTCTCTTAAATGTTCAATATGTCTGGTCTAAAATCGTTTGAGAATCATGTCATGAGAGTTATTTATTTATTCTCATATGTTTCTTCTCACCCCGATAATTTCAATTTCTTCATACAGTTTGACATCATCCTCATCCCCACTCTTATCTGCCACTTCTCAGCTCTTAAAACCACAAAGTTCGTCAACTTCTCCACCTCCAGCTTCTGCTTCCCCTCATTATGTTCTATCACGACCCGCAGTACACCCTAGAATTTAGAGAACCCTTAAGTCGCCACACCGCGTACTCGACCTATTCGCGGTCTTGTACAAGCCCTTAGACATTTAACGCATATATATGAAAAGTAGCGCAGAATTAAAACTTTTCACAACAATAGTCAAACTCTTTTATAGAAACATAAGAAAGAACTAAGTCTCTTCATATCCATCTTAGACACACGTAAATCTTAGGGTGACATACCATAAATCAATAAAATGGAAAACCAAAGTCTATAACAAAATCTATTGTAAAAGGAAACTAAATATAACTATGTCCTCGAATCATATGAGTTTGCTTGAAAGAATGCTATTCCCATGCTTCACTTCCAAGAGACTCCTAACTTGCCACCTACACTTGTAGAATAAACAACATATGGATTAGCACAAAGAATGCACTAAGTATTGTGACATATAATAAAACCATGCGAAAAAGGATATTTGCTTTATAGCATTCTTTTTATGCTCTTTTGATGGACATTTCATGAAAACAAGTATAAGAACCAATTTCAAGATAACATACACATATAGGACATATCCAAATAATCAACACATACAACTATCAACACACAACACATACAACTATCAACACATAGAACCCATATAAACATATAGACCACCTACCAAAAGTCATCTTAAGACTCACCTAAGTAAGATATGAAGCGGCCGCCATAAAACCCCTTCACACACGCCTAAGTAATTTTCAAGTCTTTCAAACATAAGATTATTCCCTTTTCATCATTATACTCCCTACCGAAGGTTACTCTAAGAATCACCTAAGTAAGACATGAAGGGGCCACATATACACCATCTTCAATCCTACCTAAGCAATCCTCAAAGCGACCATAGATAAGAACCTTTTTATTCAATTGTACATTAACTAGGTCAATAATATTTATTCAGACATTTAAAAGACATCCATCAATTTGAGCACTTCACATAATGGTATTGGAGGACCTAGGGAACCTCATCCTATAATCTTCAAAGCCTACTCATGCCATGTATAGATAGTGTCCCATTCCGTTACCTACACGTTGTAGAACTTCTTCAACACTAGAATGCATCTCACATGATGAGAATAAACATTAACTGACATAGAATATACTAGCTAGGTATGCAATCCAAAGTCTAACCCTACTTAGAGGAGGGTGTACTACTTGCCAAGGATAGAACTAGGACACATCCCATGTTGGCACATGGTTAAGGAATATCAAAGGCTTATTTGTACTCTAGTCCCCTCTTAAGTAGAGCCAATACCACAAGCATATTCACGTGGTGCTTTGCCTTATTCTCATACATTATGTTCATTCACATAAAGGAATATGAGAAGGTACCATTTCTTAGTATTACCAAAACATAATACCCCTACCAAGGATAGGCCCACTAGGTCTGCCACTTAAGGTCTATATGGATAGATCTTATGACTTCCTTAGAGATGGTTTCAATCCGATTGCAACACCTCTAAAATGACTTAGGTGTAAATAGATCTTAAAATGTGTGTAATTATGTGTTAAAGTCCTAAAATTGTTAATAATAATGTTTATAGGCAGTATATAAATTTTGGAGTTCAAACGTCCAAGAACATCCCAAACGTCCGGAAAGTAGTCTAAGTTAAACATGTGTCTTAGTGTTTTGTAATGGATATTTGGGGGATTATTTGAAGGTGAAATTGAGTATCGATGCTTCCTACACATATCGTGACATGTAAAAACGTCCGAGAATGATGCCCTGGGAACGAGCCTAAGGGTCCCTAATAAGGACCCTAACATAGGCCATTGAAACTGCCAAGCAGACAAGATCTAGAAATTGTTGTGTGACGCCCAGCCAACACTGGTTTGAAAAATTTTTGCCCTGAGACACGGGGTTGTCACAAACCATTATGTATCAAAATTTTCCATAAATAATATTTGAAATGCCTCCGTGATGCGCAATAAACTCCCTGATTTGGTTGCGTCATTTTTAAGTCAAATTTGAGTTGGTTAAAATGTCTAATAAGTGCAGGGGTCTTTTTGATAATATGGGGATGACTTATTGAGGGTTATTGAGTTTTTTTCACCCCTGAAGTCACCAATAAAATCTAAACCCTCAACTCAAAACAAACCTCTCCATTCTTCTCTCCAAAAACCTCCATTGTTGAAGCTTGGAAGCTACAAGGAAGAAAACTGATTTTCTCAAGTTTTCTCCATCAATTTTGTTGGATTTTTATAACAATTAAGGTTTCGAATTCATCCTCAAATATCGTTTCATCAAGGATCCAAACATCAAAGTGATTTATAATATCTTTCAAAGATAAACTTTTCAAATTTTATAATCTATCCATGATTTTTGCATTAATTGTTTTGAATCATAGTATATTTATTGAATTGTTTTTAATTTGATGGTTTTAAACTAAAATATATATGAAACCATGTAATTCATGTAACCCTAGATTTGACTACTTTATGGGTGATTTGATTATGTCTTAATGGTATTGGATTCTTATGTAGTTTTATTAGGGCTATTGAATTATGAACGCATCATGCTAGAATTGTTACTTGGCTATCCTAAATTCATAAATTCATGTTGAATTATATTTGATTCATTATGTATTGTAATTATTGGTTTAAATTAATGATCATGGACATGTGTAAGGGTTTTTGAGTATTCTGTTGGTTGAGTTGACTATGGATTGAAGTTGTGAGGATTGAATCAATGGTATTGTAACAACCCTAAAAATTGATACACTAAGTGATACTTAATGTGTCAATAATGTCTATGATTAGACCAGGGTTCACACGAATTCATACGCGTAGAACTTGACATCGTAAACCTTGCTACATCCAAGCAAACTAACTTGAGGAGTTACTTGAGCTAGGAAAGGTTGGTTCCAACCATGTAGGGCTCTCGAATACGAAGATTTACTCGAAGGAGTCTTTGCCGGACATAAAATGAGGAAATCTTAGGTTTGGAGGGTCTAGGGGTAAAATGTTCTTTTTCCATGCTAAGGGTAATATCTTAATTACCCTAAATTTGTAATTAATTATTTATGTAATAAGTCGGAGGGGAAATTTTGGGTGAGAAAGGCGAAATCGAGCTCTTGAAGTGAAGTCTTGCTTCACCCGGGTTTGAACCTAGGTGAAAGAAATGAATTGATGTGATTTTTATCTAAGATATTTAATTAATATAATTAATTAGTAATTATTATTCATTATCTGATTTAAAATAAAATAAAAATCAGATTTTTAATAATTAAGTAAACCTTATTTGACTAAATCCTAAACTAGATTCCTAAGCCTAATATAACTCCTACTCTCTCACATATTTATCTTTCCATTCACACGCTCAATCTCTCTGCAACTTTCAACACAAAATTTCTTTGTCAAAATAATATACAAAAGCAGAAAAATAAACAAAGTTCTTCACACTTGAAGAACTCACACAAAATCACAAGAAAACAGACATTAATCGCACACTAGGCTAACGGAGGTTGTCATTTGAGTGGAGTTAATATTGAGGAGGCTTAGACGTGTTCTTTAGTGGAGTTTTTGGAAAAAACTTCAAGGTTTGAATGTCAAAATAAGGTATGGGTTTTCTTACTCTTTGTCCCTTTCCCAACAGACCTTTAAGGCTCAGATGAATGGACTCGAAAACTAGGGTTGTTCCCGTTCTTGTCAAACTCCTTGTCCCTATTATCCCTTTGATCTCAATGTGAAATAGGTTTGAGTTCATGTTTTAGTATGTTTTCTGGTAATTAAAGTATGAAGTTTGATTTTCACAATAATGAGTTCTTGATTATGTGTTTGGAATGGTAAGCATGTTATATTTTGCCAACCGAAAGTATTTGAAAATGTTTTTATGGTTGAATTTTATGTGCGAATATTTGTGTAATTTATGAGGTGTAAAAGTATTTTAATGTTGCTGGATGAAATGGTAATTCTTGTCTGAATTTAATCATAAAAATATTACACTTAAAGATGCACCAAATGATCCACGAAATGCCTTAAGAATTAACATATGAATGATGATAAAAAGAAGTTGAAAATAGTGAACAAATTTCCAGCATTTGGTAGGTTGTGTTCGGCCAAACAAAATGGCACAAAATGCAATGAAAAATGAATGCAAAATAAGTGAAATTATTAAGGATTGAACCCAAGACATCATTACATGAAAGCTACAAAAAAATCAACAAAAGATTAAGACAAAAATGGATTGGAAGAGACTAAAGTTTTAAACTGCTGGAAATTTTAGTCTCGGCCAACTTTGAAAAAAATGAGCTTCGTTTATTTTATTTTTTTATGTGAGGTCATTGGAGACTGAAACCATGAACTCACTAAATAAAAAATCATAAAAATTTCGTGACAAAAATACAAGGAAAAATAGATGTGATGAGTGGGGATTGAACCCACAACCTCTTGAATGGATGAGAGAGTTAGGAGAAAAATAAAGGAGAAAATAAATGTGGAAAGTGGGATTAAACCCACAACCTCATAGATAGGTGAGAAAGTTAAGAGATAAAATAAAAGAAAAATAATTAGCTTGTGGGGGATTGAACCCATAACGTCTTTGACTTAAACGAAAAAGGAGGGGAGAAAAAGAAAGTAAATATTATAGGGTTGATGGGGATCAAACTAGGGTCCCCCAAATCTTACAAAAATGATTATCAAGTTTAAAATAATATTAACTGTTGGCCAAGGGATTCGAAATTGGGTTCCCTTGCCGAATTCTGTATTGACACATAAGTCATACGTAAGTATATATTTAATGAATGCTTCCTCTAAAGGTCGAAATCAATATCTTGGCATATCTACAAGATGCATAAATCTTGTACAACATAATCTTCGGTAAATATGAATCACTTAGACAAACTATGAATGAATTTCCATGGTTTGTACGTATAGACCCATAAGTCTAACATATGTTTAAAAGTAAGCGAACCTAAGATGGATGTAATGAAATAATGAAACCTTAGAAGGGTTAAGTACGAGTTTAAAATACACTAAATGGCAAAGAGCATTGGCATATGATGAAATGAACAATGAAATGATAAAATTAACAATGAAATAATGAAACCTAAAAGGGTTTAGTAAGAGTGTGAAGCACACCAAATGGCCAAGTGCATTGCCATATGATGAAATTAACATTCGCGTAAAAAGGGGTGAGTAACTATGAAGAGAAAATGTGCTAATTATAATGAATGTGGTGACAACATGATATGAGGCTAATGTAAAAGATGAAAGCAATCCTAAATGAGCCTAAGTAAATGTTACCAAAACGTACTCACCAATGAGAGTGTAAATTTAATAAAAAGGCTAGTTCATATAAACACTCAAATGAAAGTATTGAGATTAACACAATTAATTAGAATGATGAAATGAAAATCATCTATTGATCCATGATTTCCTCATACTAGAAGCCACCATTCATGTTGTATGAGTTGAATGTAATGGAACTTTATACTGAGCGTCGATAGACTAGCTATGAGTAGTGATGTCTTCATTTGGGAAGGGCGGAGGTTCACGTAACTCTCATGAGATGAGACTGTCAGGCATGCCGGGTATGGGTCTCCTTATATATCCTAGTCTTCGAACATATACTTCCAGTATAGGGATCTGGCGGGGTTAAATTCTCATGTACGCTAGCATGTTTTAAGTCACATTGGTCGATGATTCCACCTCTTTTTGATATAGGGTTTCATGACACTGGATTTCATGATGCTCATATCATCTATGTCGGTTAAAGTTAAAGTTACCAATGAATGAATGAGGCCAACCTCAAATGATGCACATCATAAAATGAATGATACCAAGGGTGTTAGGATATGATAATCAAGAGGTGAGTTAGATTCAAGTAATGACATTAGGTCATTTTTGGTCATTTCACAATGAACGCGATTAAAATCCTAAAATACATCCTAGGTATAACTGGCATTTACACTGGTCCATGAATGAAATGAAATGAATTACGTATGAATGAATGAAGCAGACTTTGTGTTTTGCAAAAGCATACTCCCTAGTTGAGGTCCCATATGTTGATCCCTCATTTTTGGTAAGTCTTAATGTCAAGTCCATGATTTTAAGGTCTCACGAAATACTAATGAACGATATGAACAACGTGATGTGTTATATGAATTATGATATGTGCTATGTGTACGTTGTTGTGTGCTGTGTGCAAAATGTTAAGTATGATGATGAATGTTACTCTCATGGCATAAATTTCCTAATCCAAATTTGTAAAAAGCTTATAAACTTTCCTACTCCAAATTTTGAAAGTTCACTCATTTTTCTCATCTCAATTTGGCAAGTCCACTGACTTGACCTGCTATAATCATTGTTGCAAGGAAAGAGTTATTCTTACTCATGCATCTCCTTTCTGTGTTATTGCATATACCCATACATAGAACAAGTGTATACTAACCCTATACAACTCTAAACTTTTAGGTGCAAGCATAGGTGGACGTTAGAGCTATAAGATCAACGCTGCAGTTATCCGGACATCGAGCATTCATCCGTACTGGTAGTCCCTCATGATTTCAAGGATGGTTTCCCATTTTGATTCTAGCTTAGTTTTAGGATTGATATAGTTGAGTATGTTCCACAAGCATTTCTTTTCCATTTTTTTCAGACATTGTATTGGTGCCATTTTGGCAAGAGTCTTTATCGTTATGATGAACTTTTTCTTTAATTTGATGATCTTAATATTAGATGGTTGATGGTGAAAAATTACGTATGTAGTGGAATGTTTAGTAAGTACATTAAGAAACAAAAATTTTCAATTTTCTGCTAAAATTAACCTAGATGAAGTAAGAATAATGTATGTAGGCTTCTTTGTGACCTCTGAGAGGTCAACGACGTCGGTCTCGTCTGGTTCTAGATTCCAGTCGCGAAAGGTATGTTGACCAAAATTTCTCTAAATTGTGTATTATATATCTTAGATGGTGATGATGCTTGGTATGGTCCACTTATGGTGGTGGTGCTTATGTTTTATATTTGTGATTAATGTGGCCTTGTCAGCATTACTTTATGAATTGTGAATGATTTAGCCTCATTGGCATTACGTCAAGTATTATGGATTTATCATTTCATAACTTGATTATTTGGATATTATTAATGTCATGATGACTTATGTGTTTATGTGGAGTAAAAGCATGAGTTCTTGTAGTGGATGATAACTTATGATGATTAAGTATGATGTTTTTTGATAGATTATATGATACTTGTGATACTTAGATTGATGATACTATAATACTGAGTAGGATGACATACAGATGATATTAGTTATACCTATATGCTTTAGAATGATATGTTATATGTTATATGGTGAAGTATGTGTGTATTGTTTTAGTAGACTTGTGTCCCTCACTTGATACATATACAATGTGAATATGACTTCTTGACTTAGGATGCTAAAGCTACTTAGTCTTGTATGTGTTATTGGAATGTGACCTTAAACATTGTTAATAAGGTCCTTTATGTGGAACCTTTATCCTAGATGTAAGTTTATCATATCCTTGAAGTTAAAAGTCCTAATGGTACCCTTCTTGTGTGAATGGTGGACTTAGGGTTGATTGGTTGGAACGACATGAAATCATCCTTTGGAAAGTCATTAAGATATGCTCTTGAACATTGTAGGTAGCCTTATTGGGCCCTGTTTGTCAAGGTGTAATGTGATTGGGTTATGAAATAGATATAAAACCTCTTCATGTTCTGCTTTATTGAAATACTCTATGAAAACAAAGGCTAGCTCCAAGTGAGTATTGTTAGGGAAGTAGCTCTAGTTAAGGATGAGGTAGAGTACAAATAATCCCTTTATATTCCTTAACCATGTTCCTACATTGGACGTGTCTTAGTTCTACCATTGGCCCGTAGAATAAATCTTCAAAGGAGTAGGTTCATGACTCCTAATTCCATGCATAGCTAGTTTGGTCTATGTCGGTTATTGTCTATTCTAATTATATTGTATAAATACTAGTATTGTAAAAGTTCTATAAAGCTTATGTGGTAGTATGGGATGCTATCTAGACATTACACGATTAGGCTTTGAAGATTTTAGTAAGTGAGTCCCTAGGTCTTTTCCAAGACCATTACTTGAATGTCATTGTATGTTGAATGTCATTTAATAAACTGGTGAAGATAATGGCTTAAATTAGAAAGTATATAAATCAATAAGTAATTATCTTGAATAATTTAAGGGTTGCTTTGTTAAGGTATGTAGGGGGCATAGGAATGGTCACTTCACGTCTTACTTAGGGAAGTCTTAAAATTATCTAGATAGGCAAAGTAAAATGAATAAGTAGACATGATCTGAACTTAGGTAGTCTTAAGGATTATTTAGGTAAGCTTGGAGAGGGTGTATGGGCGGTGTCTTCTTGTATTACTTAAGTAAGTCTTTTGATAACCTTTGGGAAGCAAATGTCATATCCTAAGTATGCTATTGTGTGTAGTGAGAATGATCTTATCATAGGTATCCTAAAGAAATATCTTAGGTGTTTGTGAAGGGATTGTATAGGTGGTCGTATGGGTGGTCGCTTTATAACTCACTCAAAAGAACCTTAGAATCACCTTTTGTAGGACGATCTCATGTTATGTGTTTTTAAGTTATCTTGTATAATATGTGTTGTATTTTGTGCTTGATTGTGGTTCTTATACTTTTAATGTGATGTTTTAATCAAAAAGAACATATTTCTCATAAATGTATGTTCTCATGATTTAATGCATTATGTTATACTTAATACATGTGTTTGTACCAATTCCAAGCTCTCTCTGTCTATCTTTAAATGTGTGTATAGAAGGTGAGAGGTATCTTAGAGCATTATTGGAATATATTTATCTGTAACAACCCTAAAAATGGTGTCAAGAATGCTTGCGATTAGACATAAGGTTCACACGGATTGATAAGCGTAGAACCAGACCTCAGAACCCTTACTACGGCCAAACCAACAAACTTGGGGATTTAGTTGAGCTTGTAAAGGTTGCAACCAACTATGTAGGGCTCTCGAAAACAATGATTTAATCAAAAGAGTCTTTACCGGACTTAAAAGAGGAAATTTTAAGTTTGGAGGTTCCAGGAGTAAAATTGTCATTTCCAGGCCAAGGTTAATATCGTAATTACCCTAAGCAATTAATTAATTAATTAATTTAATTAAAGAACCAATTATGCTCGGTTTGACCCGAAATGGTCCATTTTGCAAGGGTCACTCCACCGAGTTCCAGCCCCAATGGAAGCAACATATTGGTGATTATATTATGCTTTATAATCTGATTTTTTAAGGGAATAATGGTCCTTTCACTAAGCTAATTAAATCAGGGTTTTACTTAAATTAATAAGGAGTCCTAGTAGGACTAATTCCCAAAACTAAAACTCCTAATATTAGACTACTCTCTTACGATCTCTCTCTCACGTTTCATCATTTCTCTCACATTGGTTTCTGCCAAAACAACTAAGAGAATAGAAATAATATTAAGATTTCTTCACACTTGAAGAACTCACATGAAATTTTAAGAAAAAGAAAGTAACCAAAAATGTTAAGGCAAAGAGAAGTTGTCTGTCGAGTGGTGTAGACGTTGAGGAAGCTTTGACTGATTTTGGAGAGGGTTTTTGGCAGAAACTTCAACGTTTGAACAATAAAATAAGGTATGGGTTCCTTCCTCCTTGGTCCCTTTCGCAAAAGACCCCTTAAGATGCAGTAATTCTGTCCGAAAACTAGGATTGTTTTCCCCGTTGCATGTCTCTGTCACTAGCTCCCAATAATTCTTAGGTTGGGTATGTTTACTGGTAAGCTTAGGTATATGTGACGTTTTTGTGTTAAATGTGAATATTTTATGTACGTGAAATCATGAAAATGACAATCAATGTGTGTTCGAAGTTATGTGCAAGTGTGTGCATGTATGTGACTTTGGCAAGGGTCTCGACTTGATACTCAAAATTTGATAAATTTGTAGTTGTTGTTTTATGTAATTAAATCCATGAAAAATTATGATGTCCATTTAAGGAAATGCAGAATTAGTGAAAATCTTTTAGCCAAATAAACTCATGAAAGATGCACCTAAAGAAGTGTTAAATGGTTTATGAATACGCCCTAAGAACTAACATGAAAAGGTTGATGAAAGGAAGCTAAAAATAATGAATAAATTTCCGTCTTGGTGTTCCTTAATTTCTTTCAAAAATAAGGTTCGAAATATGGAAATTTAATACATTTAAAGAGGTGAGGCCACCAGGATTGGAACCTTTGACCTCACCCTTTGGCTACTGGAATTTGCAGAAAAAAAAAAGGAAAGGGGGCTGGGGGAATCGAAATTGGGTCTGCTTGTTTAGGAAGAAGAGAACAAAAATTTAAATAAATATATGGGAGGCGTGGGAATCGAACCCACAAACTCCAGACAGCGAGTGAAAAAGAGATATTAAAGAAAAGAGAATGTGAGGCATGGGAATCGAACCCACGGCCTCAAGGCTGGAAAGGAGAAGGCGAAATTAATCAAAGAATTAAAGTGAGGTTGTGGGGGTTCGATCCCACAACCTCACTGCCACACGTCTAACTTAGTGAATTTCTAATTTTTAAAAAAAAAAGATAGGAGGTTGTAGGGGTTCGAACCCACAACCTCACAGCCCCTAGAGAAATTAAAATTTTAATGAGGAGACTGTGGGGGTTCGAACCCACAACCTCCTAATTCCCAGAGAAAATTAAGAATAAATAAAAGAGGTTGTGAGGGTTTGATCCCACAACCTCTTGGTTTAGGAAAAATTGGGCAAGAAGATGATACGGAAAACAAAGGGGTTGTGGAAGTTCGAACCCACAACCCTTCGGCCAACCTAAGAGGAAACCAAGTAGAAAACTAAAGATACAATGTTAATGATGGGGTTCAATCGAGAGTCTCAATATCATAAAGATTAAAAATAAAATCAATGAAAAATGTAAATGTCATCCAAGTGATTCGAACTTGGGTTTCCTTGCCAAAACTTCTTTATTTATACATAAGTCATACGTGAAAAAAATATCCAAAAATAATGCCACCAACTTAGATCGAAATCAAGATCTTGGCATATATACAAGATAGATAAGTCTTGTACTGCATAATTTTAGGAATTTCTGAATTACATAACGAACTATGAATGAAGCCCCATGGCTTGTGTGTATAGACTCATAAGTATAGCATACGTTCAAAACAAAGTGAACATAAGATGTATGTAATGACAAGATGACCCTAGAAGGGTTAGGTATGAGTGTAAGATACACTAAATGGCCAACTGCATTGGCATAAGCTGAGATGAAAAATGAAATGAGAAAATTAGCAATGAAATCATAGTTTATATAGTCACATATAAGAATTTACAGGAAATCATTCTCTTACCTCACATATACAAATACACATTATAATAGTTTACCTTTATCATCTATATAAGCTATAACATGGTAATAGAACAATGCATATAATAATGTCGACAATTCCATATTCATAACAATTATAACACATAAGCACCACCGCCATACGAGAACCATACCAATAAATACAATTCAATATCAGTGATATATAATATCAAGAGATTATGTCAATTCACCACCTTCCCATCATTATTATCATCTTTCCTTAGCATTTCAATCAATTCACATTACAAAGGCTCCTACCAATGCCATATACACAATACTAAGCCAAAAACCAATACATATCAATGATCCAACAACATACATTATGAATATCATTATTATAACACAGTTCATAGAAAATTTTATCATGATCTATATATAATTTAATAGCCCAATACAATCTACAAATGAATTCAACAAGATCAAGCCATGATCAATTCACAACATCAGAGACAAAAATAGGAACTCATGAAAGACATGAATTCACGTAGATTTTGATATTAAAACATACAATTAACATAAATTGTATAATAAAAATTAATTTAAATCCTTTCATGAAAAAACCCATGGCTAGAAGTCAAAAGAGAAGTTCATAATTTTAGAAAGTCTTAGAAAAGCTTTTGGAATTTGACTCCTTGAATGGAAGAATATTCAAGGATGAAAAACTATACTTTTATTGAAGATTAGCCACGAAATTGATGGATAAATGATGAATAAATCCAATTCCTAGCTTCAACCTTGCTCTTAGCTTCAATAGAGTCTAGAGAGAACTCTTTTGATATTGGGGTTTTGTTTTTGAATACTAAGATCTAAGTCTACGGTTTAGAGTCTTAACTAACTTAATATACCATAAAAGACTCAAAATAACCGTCCATTACTTAATTATAACCTTAGGTGAATTTCCTAATATGTCCCAAGCTTGGACGAGACTCCTGCAGAAAATTGCAGGTGTCAATCGATGCTTACATCGACATACCGTCAACTGACCAACGGAACATCCTCCTGGTCCGTTATTTTGTTCAGAGACTGGCCTTTGGGTAATTAATATCACAAAACTATGTGTGGAGAAATATCCCCCCCCCCCCGGCCCTTTGATGGGGAGTAGACGGATTGACAAAGCATCGAGTGGTGCTAGTAGTTTGGGACTGCCTTGAGCAGTTTGTTGCCAAAGTTTGGGTCCTCCTCAAGGACCCTTAGGGTGGTCCTTGGGGAGTTGTGCCATGATGTTTCAACACTTAATAAGTTCATTCTGAATTTAAGGGTCCCCTCCTACGAATATAGGCTCCAAAAACACGTAAAATATGCAAAGTCACACTCGAACACACGACGACTAATTTCCAAAAATATTTGTCGTACTTTGATGCTTCACTTCCAAACTCTTCAAACTGAAACTTAATACTATAATTTATCATTGTAAGACCTTAATAACTCATCACGCAAATGTTAATATATAGTTTAACCTAGTTCATTTTAGGGGTATTACAATCTCAACCACTCAACATTCATCCTCGAATGACACTTAAACACTTTCAAGAGATAAAGACTCAAGACTAGTTGCTAATAACCATACCACACCATATAAAATACACATAGATAGTAGGAATATCAACTACATATAATCAAGTGACTCAAAACACAAAAAGAAAGTACGAACACCATTTACAACTTATCATGCAATAAGATTGTACCTTTTCATTTCACATAGGAGGAACTTCCTTCACCACATATCATCATGCTCGTATACATTATTTCTAAGCACATTATGAACATATCTCATGAAACACAATTATACAACATTTTTAAATACCTTATTGTAAAACATGCTTACTAGTCCACATATGCAACATTTAAGCAATTCATTATAACGGCATGACAATATGAGAGACAAAATCTTTTATGCTCACTTTACAATATAAACATAATCTCATAGAAGAGGCATAATCCAAAGAGATCAATGAAACTTATTTTCACATAGACTCCTAAACACGTGCAACATGCTACTAGAAAGTTCTAACTTCAAACTTCAATAGAATAGAAGAGAAGAGAAGAGACAACAATCCACAACCCAACTATTCACCATACTCCCCCACTTAGAAGGAAGTCATCACAACTTCAGAGAGAAAACTATAACTTACCGATATCCTCGTCGGGATTTGCTTTAGCTTGGAGGCAATATAAGTGATTCCTCTTTGATGGACCAACATCTAAGGCATTAGGAGGAGATTGCTTGGCATCTCTTTCTCTAGCCGCAATAGTTGGACAATTTCTCACCTTATGATCATCCTTTTCACAACCAAAGCACCCACTAGTTCTGGCTACACACTTTCAAAAGTTTTTCTTCCCACAAGTAGAATGAGTAGGTTAACACCTTGAGAACCACCACCCCTATCATAGTTGGAATTAGGGGCATTAGGAGCATCTTCGTTTGGATTCCTATTCTTAAACCTAGGTCTGTTTCGCTCATTGGATCTACCCTTCTTCAAATTTCTTGAAATGCTACTAAGTTGGACTCTTCAATGGATTATTCATACACAGTAACTCTAGATAGGTTCATGTTATTATAGAGCATGGTTGTACGACACTCTTCTTTCATAAGTTCAAAAACACCGGTCACAAACCTACTCATTTCATCCCTAGGGTTATACATCAAGGATGAAGCATACTTAGACAATAGGGTAAATTTCAAGGAATACTCATTCACACTCATGTTACCTTCAATAAGGTTTATAAACTCATCAACCTTCACCTCTCTATTCTCATGCGAAAGTACTTCCCTAAGAAGGATTCCTTAAACTCTTCCCCTTATACAGAACCTGAATCAACCGGCCTATTGTCTTTCCATTCAATGTAACATACTTGATAAAATTCCCTCAATTGGTATGAAGCTAACTCTGGCTTCTCACTAGAAGTCACCCCTATAGCGCTTAAAACCTTATAGATACCATCTAAAAACTCTTAAGGATCTTCTGCCACCTTAGAATAAAGGAAGATGGGAAGATTCATTCTCATAAAGTTCCTCAATCTAGAGGTCATAGAACTCTCAAGAGCATTGATAACTTGAGTCTTCATGGCTTGGGCTAGGGTAAAAGAGCCTCTCTAATCTCCCCATTAATCATATATATCCGGGGGATCCACTTGAACCCCATTCCCTTGGTCAAGTATAGGGACTTGTTCAACTTGAGGAACTTGAACAACTTGGGAAACTTGTTCAACTCGAGAAGAAATTCCCTCATTGACCATTTCCTCATCAACTCTCTTTGCGTGCATCCTTCTTGTATTCATATCCTATAAACACAAGAGAAGAGAAGAGGAAAAGACACTTATAACCTAAACTTTATGGAAAGACACAAAAGTAATGAAGAAAGGGAAACGATTATCGTCCTATATCATCTTTCTCATAGATGTATCATGACTCACCACCGATGAATAATACTTTACTGGACTTGGATTTCATGAGACTTTGAATCCTAAAGACTACTTCATAACCTTATTCTCTAATACCAAGATATTCACGAACCGAAGTTCACCCTAGAAGTTAGTGCACCCTTAAGTCGCCACATCGCGTATTCGTCCTCTTAGAGGTCTGGTACAAGCCCTTAGACATCAGTCATCACACACACACACACACACACACACACACATATATATATATGAAAAGTACAGTGGAATTAAAACTTTTCATAATAATAGACAATTTTTTCTATGGAAACATAAGCAAGAACTAAGTCTCTTCATAGCCATCTCAGACACACGTAAATCTTAAGGTTCAGAACCCATACATCAATAAAATAGAAAACAAAAGTCTATTAAAGTCTTTTGAAAAAGGAAACTAAAAATAACTATGTCCTCAAATTATATGACGACATACCAAATTTGCTTGAGAGAATGCTATTCCCAAGCTTCACTTCCAAGTGACTTATCACATGCAAAAAACACTTGTAGAACAAAAAACATATGGAATTAGCACATTGAATCCACTAATTATGGTGACATGCAATAAAACCATGCTAAAACAGACATTTAATTTGTAACATGCTTTTTATGCTCTTTTGAAGGAAATCTCGTGAAAAAGAAGTATAAGAACCACTTTCAAGTTAACATACACATTTAAGACATAACCAAGTAATCCATAACATATAACTATCATCACTTAGAACCCATATAAGCATATAGACCTCCTAGCAAAGATCATTCTAAGACTCAGATAAGTAAGATACGAAGCGGCCGCCCATAGTACCCCTTCACACACACCTAAGTGATCCTCAAGACTTCCCAAAGTAAGATTATTCCATATTCGGCATTACACTACCTTCCTTAGGTTACTCTAAGACTCACCTACGTAAGACATGAATAGAACGCCTATACACCCTATTCAAGCCTACCTAAGAAATCTTCAAAGGAACCCTAGATAAGAACCTTTTTATTCAATCATACATTTACTAGGTCAACAATATTCATTAAGACATTAATCAATTAGAGGACTTCATATAATGGTCTTAGGGGACCTGGGGAACCTCACCCTAGCATATTCAAAGCCTACTTATTCTATGTATAGATAGCGTCCAATTCCACTACCTACACTTAGTAGAACTTCTCTAACATTAGAATACATCCCACATGATGTGAATATGCATTAACCGACATAGACCACGCTAGTTAGGTATGGAATATGAAGTATACCCCTACTCCAAGGAGGGTGTTCTACTTTCCAAGTGTAGAACTAGGACACAACCCATGTTGGCCCTTGGTTAAGAAATATCAAAGGTTTTGTTGTACTCTAGTCTCATCTTAAATATATCCACTACCACATGCATATTGACTCGATGTGTTGCCTTGTTCTCATAGAGTGAGTTGATTCACATAAAGGTAAAAGACAAGGTACCATTTGTTAGTCTTACCAAAACATAATATCCCTAAAAATGATGGGGCCACTAGGGCTGCCACTCAAGGTCTATACGGATAGCTCTTATCACTTTTTTAGAGATGATTTCATATCATTCCAGCCAACCTATCCCTAGGTTCATTATTCCACTCAAGAAAGATACTGTTACGGTCTATCACTTCAAGGTTTCTATATTCTTGACCTTCTTTTCATATTTAAGGCCCTATATTAGTAACCTTTAGAAGGGCACCATCTTAGGTCTACAAATCCTATACATCCATTCATTATTATTTAATACAAATATTGACAAAGGTGCTTAAGCCTACTAAGTCAAGAGTTCACATTCACGGAGCTTTCATGCAGTAAGTAGAGGGACCAAAGTCTACTAATCAAGACACAACTTTATCATACCATGTATTCAATAACATTCAAGTACCATGCAGGGACGAACAAGTCTACCTACACAATACCCTACAAACACATATAGAAACTCATCATAATGTATCATCGTAACATATAATCATTAAGAGGAGATCATATTTTCACCTCACATATACACATAAACATAATAATACTTCACCGTGTTCATTTATACAAGTTATAACATGATAATAGAACAATTCACATAATAAAGTCCACAAGGTCATATTCATAACAATTATAACACATAAAATCCACCACCGTAGGTGGACCATACCAACGAGTGCAATTCAAAATCAATTCTGAACAATATCAAGAGAATAGGTCAACTTAGCACCTTCGCATCATCATCATCACCTTTCCTTAGTCTATTCAATAAATTCACTTACCAATAGTCATATACACAATACTAAGAGAACAACCAATCCATATCAATGATCCAACAACATACATTATGAATATCATCAATATAAGGCGGGTCATAGACAATTCTATCATGATCTATACATAATTCAATTGCTAAATGATGTACCCTGGTTTCATGGTACTTATAATGCCTTTTCCTTCAGTTAACTGTGTGTCTAAAGCTATTTTGTATTACTTTTTATTATAGTTTTCTATTTATTTCCTTGAAATCTATCCAAAGGAGAACGCGGAAATTTTGAGCTGAAATTGCAGAAGTGACAACCTACAGACCCCTTGACGGTTCATCGTGACTGTGATGGTCCATAGGGCTCAACCTTCGTGAGAGGATAATGGTTACGGAAGGAAGTTGGGAAATTATGAAAAAGTGTGAACTACAGAAGCTCAGGACTGTCCATCCTGCACATTCGTCAATGCCAACAGAGAGTATTCTCAGTACCCAAAATTAGAAGATTCTAAGTGTCGTGGAACGAATCCCCTTGATGAACCGTCATGCTTGCAACGGTTTGTTGTGTCCACGATGGTCTGTCATGAGGGTCGTCGACTCAGATGCATTATGGGAAGATTTTTCCTTAAATTGATTTCCCTCTTTTATTAGGTTTGATTCTTATAAATAGTCCAAAAAATCTCGTTTTGGGGTTAGACTCTGATAATTTTCAGTAATATTGTCTTAGTATTGAACATTCAATTTTGGGATTTGATATAACTTTTTCGGGATCGATTATTAGTGTTTTATGATTAATTCAAGTAAAATTCTTGATTTTGTTCATTCTTATCAAAGAAAGTACATGAATTCTTACATTATTATTATGAACTGTGTGATTATTAGCATGGGTAACTAAACTCCATAACTAGGGTTGTGGGAACCATGGGTAAATAACAAGGTAAGACCTAGCTAAAATAACGATTCTAGAATAGTGTCTTGCATGTATTTATAATTCTTTTGCTTAGAATTCTTTTTAACGGATGGCCAACGTTACAACTCACCTTATATTGCTGCTTGATAGACCAAGGAGTTAGATAATAGGAAAAGAATTATCAACATAGATTTAGTGTATACTATCTAATAGGCTGGTGTCAGTTGGTACGAAGTAACAACTAAGTAAAATATCATATTTGATGCTAAAGATAAGGTTTAGTAAAGCAAAACACGTAGCCGGACCAAGGTGCGGAGTTAAATTCTCTAGATGTCGGACCAAGGATTTAGAGATACCTAACCTATCACTTTGCATGCAAGATACTCGGAATGGATTGTTATAGTTAGAATTACCGAGTTAGGAGCCTTTTAGGAAAACATACGCTCTAGTTACTCTCATTACGTGATTAAACTCCAATACTTGAACATGTCACTTGGTTACTTTAATTTAGCTAATTGCTTTCATTAATCAAATCCCCTCTTTAGTCATTTTTTTCGTGAAATAATTTACTAAATAGAAGTAATGATGAAATAAAGTTAAGTCTGAACCATTTTCCTCGTGAGAACGATCCCAACCTCACTAGTTGGATTCTTTACTTGATGCAACTTCTTTTACTTTGTTTTGAGACGTAAATTTGAGCGTATCAAATTTTGGCGCCGCTGCTAGGGAAAGTGGCTTTTAGATTAACTTTCAGCATATTACCGAAGTTTAGTCAACAATTTCCTAATTTTACTTTTTCTCTTTGTTTTTGTCTCCTGCAAGTCTAATTTAATTATATCTCAAACACACGAAGTAGAGCAATACCTGTAATTGAACCTGACCCCAAACTAGGGCGTACTTTAAAAAGAATGAATCAAAATTTGGGCATCCAATGTGATAAGGTCGACCACAAATGTCACCATTGGTCAACGCTCATGACCCTGTATTACCTGATATTCGTGGGGAAGGTGAGATACGCAGACAACATCCCGCTCCAGGCCCTCAAAAGTACTATAGAAGATATGAAAATATCACAGACTTTGATGGGCCACTTGTCTTGCCCCCTCAAAACTAAGGAATGCTTTCTTAACACGCTACTATCCGATGTCTAAGAAACTAAACCACAAAGACAGAGTGAACAACTTTGTGGCACTACTGGGAGAGTCAGTTAGCAGTTCTTGGGATAGGTTCACTTCATTCTTGCAAAATGTCCCAAATCACCGCATAGATGATGAGTCTCTGAAAGAGTTTTTCTATCAGGGACAAGCTGATAATAACAAAGCGGTGTTAAATATGATAGTGGGTGGTTCTAATGGAGAGTGTCCTTATGCCGAGATTGCTACAAAGTTAGAGAAAATCTCCTAAAATAATAAAGCTTGGAGTAATAGGAAGTCAGATACTGGGAGAAACACCTTCACAGTCCAATCCGCACATAACTCAGTCGCATAAGATCTTTGTGAAGAGATGACTCAAATGGGAACTGAACTTGGGTTAGTGTTGAAACATGTTGTTGGGGGTGCAGACAAGATAAATATGGTGAACTACTTATCTAAACAACCGCCGCAAAATGATGAATATTACTATGAGAAGGAATCTTATGCGGTGAATAATCAGACGACGGGTTTCCGAACGAATGCCCTATGATCTAATTAAGAGTATTGGCGCCAAGGTCAAGTAAAACAAAGTCAGAAATATGGTAATTATAACTGCAAGGGTCATTATGTCCGAGATGGGAATTACAACCGAGACAACAACTTCAACCGGGGTAAGTATGGTAACTGAAATGATAGGAGTGGATCCTATGTTCCACCATAAAATCGTGAAGTTCCTCCTAGGGTTGGTGGAGGTAGTATGGTGCAAGTTGCGGATATGATGCATAAAATGATGAGGAGGTTCGATGCTAGTGATCAGCACACTGAATAGTTAATGAATGACTTAGCGGGTATAGGGCAGAAAGTTGATACATATGCAATCTCGATTAAGCATCTTGAGTTGCAAATAACCCAATCGTCTGCAACTTGTGAACACACGGCAACCGGGCACTCTTCCTAGTAACACTGTCCAAAATCTGAAAAATGATGGGTATTGTATGGCAATCACTACTCGTGGTGGCAAGCAAACCATTGACCCACCTATGTCGTCTGGTGTAGAAAAGGTGATAAGAAATGATGATATGGTGGTGGAGGTTAGTCGTGAGTTAAAGGATAAACACTAAAAGATGTTGAGGTGCCCCAAAAGGTGACCCCCATGCCTAGACCACCACCTCATTTCCCACAAAGGTTAGTAAAAAAATAGAGGATGGTAAATACCGATGTTTTATAATGACGTTTAAACATCTTTCTATCAATGTCCCTTTAGTAGAAGCTCTTGAACAAATGCCCAGTTATGCCAAGTTCATGAAAGATTTGGTTACGAAGAAAAGATTAGTCACTTTTGAGAATGATGATAGAATGTAGCATTGTAGTGCTATTTTTACAAGATATCTAGTGCAAAAGAAAGAAAATCCGGGTGCTTTCATTATTCCTTGTACAATTGGATTTTCACGTTTTTTGAAAGCCTTATGTGATCTTGGGGCAAGCACAAATCTCATGCCCTCTCGATTTACAAGAAGTTGGGTTCGGGTGACCCAAAGCCCACTGCGGTCAAACGGTAAAAAGGCCTATTTGTATACTCCATGATGTGCTAGTAGAAGTGGAGTCGTTGATATTTCTGGCAAATTTTGTGATTCTTGACTATGAGGTCGATTTTGAGGTGCCTATTATTCTTAGGAAATCATACTTTTCTACGGGTAGTGCGTTGGTTGATATGGAAAAGTGGCAGATGAAATTCCGATTGAACAATAAAGAAGTGACCTTCAATATTTGTAAGTCCAGAGGCAGAGTG
This sequence comes from Solanum lycopersicum, assembly GCF_036512215.1. Lineage (NCBI taxonomy): Eukaryota > Viridiplantae > Streptophyta > Magnoliopsida > Solanales > Solanaceae > Solanum > Solanum lycopersicum. Next base: position 46,355,434 of record NC_090804.1, on the reverse strand, counting down.
GTAAGATCCAACTGGTATCTGCTATATCCTACAGAGTTGAAGATTCATCTGAGGTACAAATTGAAGAGCGTCTGGGTGTAGAAGCATTGGCGGAAGAGATCATGAATTTTGATAGTGATGGCATTGAAGAGTATGGGTAATTGGTCGCAGCACTTGATCGAGGTAATGTTCTATTTAAACCAAAGAAATTTGAGTTTGATATGCAACATCGGGAATCACCACCCGCGAAAACGTCTATTGAGGAGACTCCAAAATTAGAACTTAAGCCTCTACCACCTCATCTTAGCTATGTATTATTGGGAAAAGATGACACTTTGCCGGTTATTATTGCATCAGATTTGAATGCGCATCAAGTTGAGAGTTTGGTGAAAGTGTTAAAAAGGTTCAAAAGATCTATTGGGTGGACTATTGCGAATAATATTGGGATCCCTCCCGGTATTTGTTCTCATAAAATCCAACTAATGACCGATCATAATCAAAGTATTGAGCATCAATGACGTCTAAATCCACCTATGCAAGAAGTAGTGAAGAAGAAAATTATTAAGTGGTTGGAGCCGAGTGATATATCCAATTGCTGATAGTAGTCGGGTATTCCCTGTTCAGTGTGTACCTAAGAAAGAGGGAATGATTGTGGTCGCCAATGAGAAATATGAGCTTGTTCCAACGAGACTGGTGACTGGTTCGAGGGTGTGTATGGATTGCCGGAAATTAAATGCATGGACCGAAAAAGACCATTTTCCTATGCCTTTCATGGATCAGATGTTAGATAGACTTGCCGGAAAGGAGTGGTACTGTTTTTTTGATGGTTATTCGGGGTATAATAAGATTTCTATTGCACCAGAAGATCAAGAGAAAACCACCTTTACTTTTCCATATGGGACCTTTGCGTTCAAGAGCATGCCGTTTGGGTTGTGCAATGCACCCGCCACATTTCAGAGATGTATGATGTCGATATTCTCCGATATGATAGCGGACAATATTGAGGTGATTGTGGATGATTTTTCTGTGGCTGGTGACTCCTTTGAGCGATGTTTGAGTTGTTTGTGTGAGGGTCTTAAGAGGTGTGAAGACTTCAATCTAGTACTAAATTGGGGAAAATGTCACTTCATGGTGAAAGAGGGTATTGTATTGGGTCATCACATTTCATTGAAGGGTATAGAGGTTGATCGAGCTAGAGTTGAGGTAAAAGAGAGACTTCCCCCACCTATCTCTGTAAAAGGTGTGAGAAGCTTTCTTGGGCATGCAGGTTTTTACCGGAGGTTAATGAAGGATTTTCCAAAAATTGTGCATCCTTTGTGCAAGATGCTTGAGAAGGAGTGTAATTTTTTTTTGATGGATCCTTTCTTAAGGAATTCGGTGAGTTGAAAGAAAAGATGGTATCTGCACCTATCATTATTTCTCCGGATTGGAGCAAGCCATTTGAGGTAATGTGTGATGCTAGTGGGGTTGCTCTTGGTGTGGTATTGGGGCAAAGAAGGGACAAAATCCTTCACCCCATTTACTATTCTAGTAAATCCCTAAATGAATCCCAAAAGAACTACACCGTGACTGAGCAAGAGCTCCTTGCAATAGTCTTTGCTTTTGAAAAATTTTGCTCCTATTTGCTTGGCACTAGGGTTATAGTGCATACTGATCATTCTGCTTTGAGATATTTGATGGCAAAGAAGGATGCAAAACCGAGGTTGATTCGTTGGTTATTACTATTGTAAGAATTTTACTTTGAGATGATTGATAGAAAAGGGACCGAAAATAAAGTTGTTGATCACTTGTCCTTTTTAGAAAATGAAGCAATGAGAGAGTTGGGGGATAAGATTGAAATTGATGATACTTTCCCCAGTGAGCATGTATTGTCCACCTCTTAAGACTTGATTCCATGGTTCGTAGATTTTTTGAATTATCTGGCTAGCGATATCTTCCCACCGGACTTGACCTTTCATCAAAGGAAAAAGTTCATGTATGATGTGAAAAAGTTCTTTTAGGATAAGCTATACTTGTATAGGAGTTTTTTCGATGGGCTTATTCGGCGTTGTGTGCCAAAAGTTGAGATGTTGAGCATTTTGGAGGCATGCCATTCTTCACCCATAGGTGGACATCATAGTGGTATCCGGACCGCTCACAAGATCTTACAATGTGACTACTATTGGCCAACTGTCCACCAAGATGCTCATGAGTTCCCTAAGGCATGTGATAGATGCCAAAGATATGGTGGCATATCGAGAAAGCAAGACCTCCCTTTAAATTCCATTCTTGTTATTGAGCTATTTGATGTGTGGGGTATTGACTTTATGGGCCCTTTTTTGAGTTCTCATGGGATGAAGTACATTCTAGTAGCGGTCCATTATGTGTCTAAATGGGTGGAAGCTATTGCACTCGCAAATAATAAAGGGAAGAGTGTCACCGCGTTCTTGAAAAAGAATATATTTTCCCGATTTGGCACCCCAAGGGCTATTATTAGTGATGGGGGGATCCAACTTTTGCAACAAATTATTTAAGGGATTATTGAAGAAATATGGGGTTCTCCATAATGTGGACACTCCTTACCATCTTCAAATTTTTCAAAAACTGTGAATGATAATAGAACGGATTTGTTAAGGAGGCTTGATGATGCTCTTTGGAACTACCGAATAGCATACAAGACTCCCAAAAGTATGTTCCCATACAAACTTGTATATGGAAAGGTTTGTCACTTACCAGTTGAATTAGAGCATAATCCTTGTGGGCAATGAAAAAGTTGAAAATGGATTGAAATGAAGCTGTTTAACAGAGGTTAAATGGGGTGAATGAGCTTGATGAATTTCACCTAAAATCTTATGATTGTTCAGTCCTTTACAAAGAAAAGATGAAGAAGTACCATGTCCAAAAGATTGAGAAACACAATTTTATGGTAGGGGATTTGGTGCTTTTATTCAATTCTAGGTTGAGTTTTTTTTTGGGCAAACTCAAGTCCAAATTAACTGAACCTTACTTGATCACCCAACTATACCCTCATGGAGCAGTTGAGTTGGAGAAAAAGGAGGGTGTGCAGTTTAAGGTGAACGGACAGTGAATCAAAATCTTTCTGGGGAACGCTGAAACGAAGAATGAAGTGATCGAGGTATACCATCTTGATGAAGTCTGAGTAATCAAGTGTCCTACGTCGTGCTGCGACATTACACCAAGCACTGGTTGGGAGGCAACCCAATATGTATCCTCTAGCCAACTATAGGTTTTTCATGATTTTCTAGTTATAGTTGCATGTTACTTTGCTTTCATTTCCTTAAACGTCCTGTCTAAATATTTGTTTTGTTTTTGTTAGAAGTTTTTGGCTAGAGCATAGTTTAGGGTCCGTGTCCAAAAAAATGTCTATAAAATACAAAAAGAATAGTTTAATGGGTGTTAAATTTGCAGGTATCATATCACCAAAAAATCTGTAGAAAATTGGTCTGTAGAACCCTTTGACGACCCATCCACGGACCGTCATGCTTGCGACGGACTGTCGCAAACATTCGTCGTACCAAGGTATGTTTTTCAAATTTTTCTAAGTTAGGGCACGCATGACGGACCCAAAGTTGTTGAGGCGGAGAAGAGCACTACTAATTGTGTTGTGATTGTTGAGGGAGGCACTACTGATGGTGGTGTTGATGCTAAGGACACTACTTAGGGTGTCTATACTACAGAGGAAGTGGGTTCCAGGACACCGGACTCACCAGCTTGTTGATCGCCGGTGCTTTGTGCCTCAGGTTTTCTTCACCTACCACTCTATTATTTTAGATTTTTTTATGTATTGGGACAATTGCATATCTTTTTTATGGGGGTGGGGTAAATGAAAAGTGAGTTCTAGGGTGAAGTGTGAGTAGCCCAACTCACAATCCTCTATTGGGTTTTCTTGCCTGTGTTCTTTTTCCCCAAGAGACTGATTATTTTTATTGTTGAACCGACATGTCTATATATTGTGTGCATATTATAACTCTGAAGCATAATGGGTAAACATAAATGATATCGTGATGTAATGAAAATGATGCATGACTAGGCATAGTAACTGATAAATGTATGGCTTTAAGCATGACATAGAGATACACTACGGTATGACCCTAAGTCTAAGATTCGAACTAGTTGTCTAATAATCTGGTAGAGTAATGAGATGTCAAGTGAGAGTGAGGAAAATTTGAATATTCCACCATTGGTACTTATCTAGAACATGCCTGGTTAGTCCTGCTAAATGTAAGTCGTAATAGACAATTAGAAAGGATAATAGGCCCTTTTTTGAAATAGTCAATATTTAGCCTAAAATAATAGAAAAACCAAATGAGGTAATCGCTTATTGATCCAAGTAGTTTAAGCTTAAAATATATCTTTCTTCTTAACCGTATCTGATCTTTTCTGGGAACAATGTGTTGGCCCTAGTCCCTCCTAGGACATATGCAAATCAGCTTATACCAAAAGCATAAGTTGAGGGTGGCTAATGCAGAAAACAACCTAGTCGTGGCCTAGACCCAATCTTGGGTATTGTGAACCTTGACTCATGGAATAGCCATGAGTTGAGGGTGGCTGTTATGAGGAATACTCTGGAAAGTAGGGTTTAAAGAATAAAGAGGAAGAAATAACAAAACAACAGTAACTCAAGAGTAAAAACAAAATAAACACAAGAGAAGAGTCACTTACACATAAGGAGAAGAAAGGGAGAATACCAAGGTGAAAGAAAATTGAGAAATATGGCGAAATAAATGATAAAAAGGTAGGACTCTTAGCCGATATGTCAAGCAGGGCAACAAGTCACTAAAATATACATAAATATACCCTACCTGACCCTGAGCCTATGTTACAAGCTAAGAAAGTCCTATCGTGATCCTAAGAGTTGTTATGGCAAACTTAAAGTAGTGAAAATAAGGGCAAGCCTATGGCAATATGTGTAAATGAGTTGTGAAGTTGTTCTGAGAGCGAGTGTTGAAAATTAATCCTTGTACTCAAACTGTAATCATTATGTGAAAAATGAGGATGTTATTTTTAAGTGAGGATACTAGTTGCAATACTGAAAAAATTAGCACCTAGGTGAGGGATCGAAGAGGATAGGTGTCATTTTGTGGTGAGTCTGTGTCATGGTCTGATCCACATAATTCAAGCATAATAGTGGTAACATGCATTAGCATAATGATAATAATCAGGATTGATAGCCAAATTATTGAGAAAGCTAAAATACAGATACTCTTGTACAAAGATTTTGTAGTGAGTCATTGTTCCTCGCTTGAGGACAAACAACGAATTTAAGTTGAGCGTGTTGATGTACCGTTTCACGTTACTTTCAATATATATTTTTTTAATTTTAGTGTGTGTCTAAAGCCTTTTGTATTGATTTTTGTTGTAGTATTCTATTTATTTCCAGAAAATCTATCTAAAGGAGAACGCGGAGATTTTGAGATGAAATTGCAGAAGTGACCACCTACAGACCCCACAACGGTCCGTCGTGAAAGTGACGGTCCGTAGGGGTAAACCGTTGTGAGAAGATAATGGTTGTTGAAGGAAGTTGGGGAATTCTGACCAAATGTGGTACTACGAAAGCTCACAACGGACCGGCATAGCCACGACGGTCCATCCTGCACATTTGTCAATGCTAACAGAGAGTAGTCCCAGTACTAAACTTCAGAAGATTCTAAGCATCCTTGAATAAAGTCCTTCGAGGACCGTCGTGTCCACGACGGTTAGTCACGAGGGTCGTCAACTCAGATGCATTTTGGGCAGATTTTTCCTTAAATAGATTTCCCTCTTTTATTAGGTTTTGTTTCTTATAAATAGTCCGAAAAACCTCGTTTTTAAGGTTAGACTCTTGGATAATTTTCAGTTTTATTGTCTTAGTATTGAACTTTCGATTTAAGGATTTGATATTACTTTTCCTGAATCGATCATTGGTGTTTTGTGATATATTCAAGTGAATTTCTGGATTTTGTTCATGCTCATCAAGTAAGTGCATGAATTCTTACATTATTATTATGAATTGTGTGATTATTAGCATGGGTAACTAAACTCCATAACTACGACTGTGGGAATCATGGGTAAATAACAAGGTAAAACCTAGATATAATAATGATTCTACAATAGTGTCTTGCATGTTTTGATAATTGTTTCTCTTAGAAATCTTTTTAACGGATGGCCAATGTTAGAAATCGCCTTAATTCTAATTGCCGGACCAAGGATATAGATAATAGGAAAAGAATTATCAATATAGATTTAGTGTATACTATCTAATAGGCTAGTGTTAGTTGGTACAAAGTAACAACTTAGTCAAATATTAAATATTATGCTTAATATGAGGTAAAAATAAGGTTTAGTAAAGCAACACACGTAGCTGGACCAACGTGTGGAGTGAAATTCTCTAGATGTCGGACCAAGGATTTACATATACCTAACGTATCACTTTGCATGCAAGATACTAGAAAAGGATTGTTATAGCTAGAATTACCGAGTTAGGAGCCTGTGGGGAACACTTACGCCCTAGTTACTCTCATTATTTGATTAAACTCCAATAGTTAAATTTGTCACTTGTTTACTTTAATTTAGATAACTGCTTTCATTAATCAAAACTCCCTTTTCGTTCTTTTTTTTGGGAAATAATTTACTAAATAGAAGTAATAATAGAATAAAGTTAAGTCTGAACCAGTTTCCTCGTGGGAACGATCCCAACCACACTAGTTGGGTTCTTTACTTGATGCGACCGCTTTTACTTTGGTTCGAGAAGTAAATTTGAGGATATAACTCAATACAATCTACACATGAATTCAATAAGATCAAGTCATGATAAATTCACCTATATTAAAGCCAAAAATATGAATTCCTGGAAGACATGGGTTCACGGAGTTTTTGATCTTAAAACATTCAATTCACATCAATTGTATGATAAAAAATTGATTAAACCCTTTCTTGCAAGAGCTCATGGCTTGAAGTCAAAATAGTTGTTCTTAGTTTTAGAAATTCTTAGAAAAGCCTTTGGAAATTTAATCCTTAAATAGAAAAATAGTCAAGGATAAAATAACAAACCTTTATTGAGGATTAGCCCCGAAATTTATGGACAAACAATGAAGAAATCCAATTCCTAGCTTCAACCTTGCTGATAGCTTTGATAGAGTCTAGAGAGAACTCTTTTGATCTTGAGGGTTTGTTTTTGAATAATGAGATCTAAGTATAGGGTTTAGAGTCCTAAGTAACTTATACCATGAAAGAACCAAAATAATCATCCATGACTTTAGGACCTTAGGTTAATTTCCCAAAAATGTCTCAATATTGGCGGATACACGTGCAGAAAATTTTAGGTGTCAATCGATGTTTGCATCGACAGACTATCAACTGACCTACGGACAGTCATGCTGCTCCATTGTATTAGTTAGATAATTGTCTTCGAGGGATTAATATCCCACACCTAAGTTTGGAGCAACACCCCCCCCCCCAATCAACGGGGCGTAGACTGATTGATGAGGCGTTGATTGATGTTCATGGTTTGGAACTGCCTTGGGCAGTTTCTTGCCAAAGATTTGGTTCCTACTCAAGGAACCTTATGGTGGTCCTTGAGTAATTGTTCCTAGTCGTTTCAACCATAAATAGGTTCATTTTATATGTTAGGGTCCTTTCCTATAAATTTAGTATAACGATGTTTATCATGTATATGTTAGTTCTATTCATGTAATAATTGACATAGACTTGTACTATAGGTGAAGGATCATGTTTCTTATAAGATTAGTTTGGTTTAAACTAGCTTGAAAGGTGATGTAACGCCTTTCACGTGTCAGCATGTGTATTGTATTTTAACTCCGACGGGAAGTATTTAAGTAGATATAGTAAGGTTGAAATTGAGATTAAAGTTGAAAGTTAACTGCTAATTTTAATAAAAAGGGATTAACATTCATAAATTGGAAAAAAATAATTGAGCTCCTTGCTAGGCTTAATTAAGCTAGCAGCTGCATCACCTACTTGAGCTATAATATAATGAAAGGGCCCAAGTTTAATGGACCAGATTTAGGCTTATATTAATGGGCTCAGTTGAAGCCCAAATCAATTAAAAGAAAATAAAACTGAAAGAACGCCCAGCAGCCAAATCTGCCAACGCCCAATATGAATAAACTCCAAGTGAAAGCAAGTAGGTGTGCATCACCTAGTTTAACCTTTTGAGGTACTTGATGCACATAAGCAGGTGCATAACCTACTTGACTAATTAGTGGCTGAAAATGGACAAAAAGAAAGGAGGTTCTAGAGGATATTTTTGTGGTTAACAAAGATCCATATAAATCCAATACGAAGAGATATCTTTCACCCATTTTAACACATAATATTTAGAATTAACTCTAGGTCTCTGTCTCTCTCTCTCTCTCTCTCTCTCTCTTTTCTCTTCAAGATTAACATAGCAGTCTTGAGTTGTTCTAGGGTTCTTCAAGAAACCCTCATATCTGCAAACCAAGATAAGTGTAGACATTTGGATTTTGCTTAATTCTCCATGGATGATTAGGAAAACATATTATTCATGCTCAATTATGGATACAGAAGCAGAAAACTTAAAGAAGCTACTGCTCACTTTTTTAGTTATTAAGACACTTTTTTCTTATTCATTGGTTTAAGTGTGAAGGGAAGATGAAGTTGTAGAAGAATTCAAGTTATAAGGAAATGTTGCAGAAATTGAGTAAGGTGACTCCTCCCTTTTTTTCTTCCTTATGTATAAGTTTAGGTGAGGAATTAGGGTTGTGCTGTAATAAAGAACTCAAGGGGGTGGTAAAATTTCAATAGTTTGTTGTATGATAAACAATATTTGGGGTTGTTCTATATGTATTATTGTTGGTGCAGCTTGGTTGATCTTGCAGAAAGGATATATAATGTATGTGTTCGATAGAGAATAAAGGTGTGGTGATACACGTTATGTTAAGGTCTGTATGGGCTCATTAGCTGTCAAAGTTAGCTAATGTTTTATGACGCTCACGGTGTGAAAGCTGCATATTTTAGTCTACCATGACTTAAATAGTAGATTAAAACTTAAAAGGGGACGTTGAATCATGATAGCTATATCGGTCAGAGGATAATGTATGTGAGGCTATTCAATTCTATATTTCTTGGCATGAAATCTGATACTTGTGATTAATATCAATGAAGTGAAAATCATAAGTAATATTCCTAGCAAAGGAAACATAGTGGCAGCGTACTATCTCCAAATAGTTAAAAATATTTCCCCCTCAACTACTTCATTATATGTTCACTATTCTATACTTGTGTAATTATGCCCTCATGCGCTAGTAATGAAAAGGTATTTGTAAAAGCAAGTCTGGTGAACCCTTCTATTTGTTAATTGAAGTCAATTGTGTCATTAAACTCTTTAAGTAATATGTTGACGTTACGTAGCTTCTTATCTCATTGTTACTGCCTTTAATTATTATTTTTAGGTCATTAACTATTGGTCCGTACTTCCATATATCCAAAATGATTATGACCACCAAAAAAACATCTAAAAAGAATTATTTTTATCCAAAGAATAATCCCAAAAGATTTATGAACTGAATAAACAATAATCTCAAAGATTAAATAATCTAAGTGAAGAAATCGATATAATTACGAGTGGCGGCCTAGGGGATAAAACCTAGCATGGGTCAATCCCAACTAATACATAAGGGTGGCACCTCAGGGGTGAAAATATAGCATGGGATGATCTCCATTGGTATAAAATGGTGGCAGCTCAGGGGCCAAAGCCTAGCATGGGCCAATTCTAATTTGTATAATAATGAGGAATGCAACCTAGGGGTTAAATGCCTAGCATGGTCACTTGTATCACATTCCCTACAAAGATTATAACATACAGAAAAGTAAAAAAAAATTAACTTACATGATCTCACAAGAGTACGAAAAGGTGGTCTTCCCTCCTAATTTATACACTCATATGTTGATACATGATTTTATTTGCACCCTCGTATTGCATATGTTATTGCCTTACATATTCAGTACATTTTTTTGTAATGATGTCCTCCTCACAGAGGACGCTGCATTTCATAATGCAGGATCAGGTACTCAAGATAGTAGACCTTTCCAGTAGGAGCACACGACACTTTGCTACTTTTGGTGAGATCCAGGTTGATTCATATCTTTATTGAGTCCTTGGTAAATTCATTTTGGTATTGTACCATAGTTAAGGGTAAGGCGGGGTCCGTCCCGACATACTCTAGGTCTTCTACCTCTAGAGGCTTTGTAGACTTGTGTATATGGTTCACTTGTGTCTTGGAGTGTTATGGTCTTGACGGCCAAGTCTTGTATATAACTTTTGGGTGTACTTATCTTGGTTCATATCGTTGTATCCTATGTAAATGTGTCACCATTGTTACAGTTATATGCATAGTAAGCACACGTTACAGATTAGTTCACTCGGACCTTTAGGGCATCGGGTTCTTGTCCATCTCAATGGTATTTGAGGCATGACATTTAGACACGAAACAACACGTAAACATGCAAAGTCACACTACAACAAACAACGACTAATTTCCAAATATCTTGGACGTTCTTTTATGTTTCACTTACAAACTCTTTAAACTAGCTTCTAATTCTATAATTCAACATTATAAGAACTTAATAATTCATAACACACATGTTAGGCTCTAGTTTAACCTACTTTGTTTTTAGAGGGTTACATGTTCCTCCATATTTTACCTTTCCTATCTTCATCAATCCTCAACGTGTATTAACCACACAACCACTAGAGCCCAAACTAATTTAATTATACCAAATAAATTCTCCTATCCACTTTTAAGAATACATCCTCTCCTCATTTGGAACCAAAATTTTATAAGCAAGTAAGTTCATCTGAAGAATGTTGTGAAGCCATGTTCCATGAATTTAATGCCTTGATTCGAAATGATACTTGGTCCCTCGAGCCATTCCTCCTTATGCCAACATTTTAGGGTGCAAATAGGTATTCAAAACTAAAGGACATGCCAATAGAAAGATTGGGTGGTATAAGGCTCGTCTTGTGGAAAAAGGTTATCACCAAAATGAAGTTGTTGATTATTTTGATACCTTAGCCCTGTTGTAAATCCTACTGCTATTCAAGTGGTCTTATAACTTCCATAGCTCATGGTTGTCAACTTAAACAACTTAATCATTTATCAGCCCCCTATCTTTAGTGATACACAGATAAACAACTTAATCCTAATCATTTTTGTCGCCTAAGATAAGATCTCTATGGTTTGAAACAAGCTTCTCGAGCTTGGATTATGAAACTAAATTTTTTTTTGCTTCAACACGGATTTCAGAGCTTTTACACTGTATCCTCCCTACTTGTTTGCGCTCGTGGCTCTACTCTTACCTATTTTCTCATCTATGTCGATGATATCATTGTTAAAGGTAAGGACTCTAATTTCATCTCAAACTTCATAGCCATTTTGGAATGTGTTTTCTTCCTTAAAGACTTGGGTAATTTGAGTTTCTTTTTTAGGATTGAAGTACTTCTTTGGTACTTTGTCAATCCTAATCCATCAAGGATCTTCTCCACCATGGCTATTTAAATGATGCCAAACCATTACAAAATCATGCGTACTCTACAAACAGACTCATATGTGAGGGACCGCCTGCTCCAGATTCTACTTTATAATGTAGTACTATTGGTGCATTGCAATATGCCACCATTACTCGTCGACACATCTCTTATGTTATCAATTGAGTCTGCCGGTTTATGCACGATCCTCACCTATCTTACTTGTTTTGAAGTGTGCACGGCCTTAAGGGCACTATGCACCTTGTTCTCCACTTTTTCCATCATCATATAATTAACTACAAGCTTATTCTGATGCAGGATGGGTTGCCGATATCCTTGATCGTCGCTCTGACCATGGCTATGCCATTTATCTAGGAGGTAATTTTGTGAGTTGTTCTTCTCGCAAGCATATTGTTGTTTCTCGCTTCAGCACCGAGTCAGAATATAAACTAGTTGTATTTTTCATAGTCAAAGTATCCTGGATTATATATCTACTATTTGAACATGGTATCCCATGAACCAAGTCACTTGTAATGCTATGTGATAATATAAGTGCACTTTAAATGTGTACCGGTCCTCTTTTTCACAATTAGTCAAAACATATCGAGATTGATTATCATATTATTTGTGAGAAAATTGAGAAAAACGTATTGATTGTTTGTTATGGTCCCACTCAAGATCAATGTACAGATATCTTCACAATGGCACTAGGCTCGTCTCTTTTTATTCATTTTCGTGAAAAGCTCAATGTTTGTACACTAACTTGAGCTTGAATGTGGAAATTAAGGATAAACAATAGTAGTTTTATATTAAAGTTTTGAATTATCATTTAGATGATGGTTAGCTTGTATTTACGTGTCCTAATCTCATGTAAACTCTATCTATGTATATCATATTAAACCTTATGTAAATACTATATATACATGAATAGAAGGTACTTACTCTCAAACCATCAAAAGTAATTGTCAAATTCTAATTCTCCAATTAACAGTGATACGTATAGTAGTACCAAACTGACCCCTGAAACCTCAAATTATACCTTCATAAAGAAGCATAAGTGATCGTTATCAAGTAAACAACCCAACTAGTAGGTTGGGGTCGATCCCACAAGTAATATGGTTTAGACTTAACGTTAACCCCCAATTGTCTCTTTTTAGTCAAGGTATTCCCGAAACAAATAAGTAAAATGGGGTTTTGTGAAACAAATTCTTTTAATTGTATGATTCTCATGTGAAATAGATTCAATTTTGGTTGTGATCAAGATGAGAAAGTAACTAAGGTGTGTGTGTTCCCCACAAGTTCATAATGCGGTGGTATTATTAGTCAGAACAATTTTTTCCTAGTATATTACATGCAAAGTGATAAGTTAGATATCTCTAAATCCTTGGTCCGGAATCTAGAGAATTTCACCTTACACCATGGTCTGACTACATGTGTATAATTTACTAACCCTTACCCTTACCTCACATTAGATATCATAATCGATGTATGGCTTATTTATTACTTCGCACCAATCGACACTAGCCTAAATCTAAATTGATAATTCTTTATTCATTTACACCTACTTGGTCCAGCAAGTAGAAAAAAGGCAAGTTTTAACACGTGCACTCGTTCAAAAGTCTTCTAAGAAAAGAATTATCAGTGCATGCAAAAACACTATTCTAGAATTGCTTAATTACTAGTTATACTTTGTTAATCCCTCATGGTTCCAACAACAATAGTTGTGGAATTAGTTACCATATTAGCAAGAACACAATTCATATTTGTAGATGAAGAAATCATGAACTTACGTAATAAGAATAGTAAAACCAAAAGTTTCACTTGAATGTCAAACCAAAAACTTCAAAACCAAATTTGAAAATCAATTATTTGCCCAAAAGTTGACAAAAACAATCTCCAAAATATAAACTAGACTAATGGTAGTAGTAGCTAACCCTATAAACGAGGTTTTATGCCTTATTTACCGAATATATAATCCTGATTAAAAAGAGAGCTAAATAAGGAAAGCTTTGTTCAAGCACGCGATTTCCATCTATGGGACCATTAATGGGCCGTCGATCGATTGACGGTCCATGGATTTTTTCCGTCATCCAGGACTAAGACAAATATTCTGATCTCCAGATTACATCTTCTTTGAATCAAATGATGAACCAACAGCACGGTACTTCATTCCATCTACGGTTTGTTAATGCTCCTCCATGACTCCACACTTAAATTCTTCAAATATCAGGTACGGAACTCTCACAGTCGCAAACTACGGTTCACCAGTATGGTCCGTCAATCAATCAACAGACCATCAATGTTAGTCTTAGTTTTACATTGGCTAAGAATTTCCTGATTTCTTCCAATGCCTGGATGCTCATCTACGATCATCATCTATGGGGCGTTGATCAAATGACGGGACACTGATTGCCTCCACAAGTTCTTTTTTATGCACTTTTTTGTTTGTCACTATCATTTTATGCCTGAACATCATTCCTGCAAAATAAGACACAAAGTTTGTTAAAATCAATACAAAAATGCTCTAGACACACACAACGCTTAAGTGAAATGCATTAAAAATATCGCAAACTCACCAACACCCTAACCTTAAATTTGTTGTTTCTCCTCAAGCATCGCACTTATGACCTTAAACGACACTTGGATAGAAGCAGGCAATTTAAGTTCAAGCAATCACATGGTTATCTATCCCAATTCTTTCTTTATTGAGAGCAGGCCTACATCTCTCGTCAAGCTAACACATGTGGGTCATATCATGACACGAATTAACCATTCAACAAACACCTTTATTGTTTTTCCTATCACCATGGTACCAGTTTTCTCATAATGTTGCTAGTGACCTCATTTCAAACAAAAATCCTCAATTTTCACAGTCATTATACATTTTGGGTACAAGGATATATTCAACAATCACACTCAGAAAGAAGTTCACATACATTTAATGCTCCACGCCATAGGCTTGCTTTTATCTTCACTGCTCAGGTTCAACAAACTAGACTCTAGGATCACAATAGGAATTTATTAGCTTTTAACGTAGACTCAGGGGAAGGTGTGCTACTTTTCGATACATTTAGTGACTATCTACCCTCCTTGAAAATACAACTAGTCTTTCCACCCCTTTTTATTGTTGTGACGCCCTTTTCTTTTCTCTTCTTTCTTTTGACTCATATCAGCCTTAGGTGTGACTTTCACTTTTGTATATTTTTCTCAAAACTATTTTCTTCTATTTTTCCTATCTTGTTTTTTTTTTGTTTGTTCTTTTCAATTGTTCTTTTCAATTGTTCTTTCAATTTAACCCAGTCACATTCTATTAATACTTATGCTTCACTTTTAAACACCAAACTCTTTTCAAACCCATTTTTGGGTATTCTCTCATAATAGTCACACTAAAATCATGGTTTTTCCACTTGTCAGGGTGCACAATACCTGATGCCAGGTCAGGACCAAGAAAAAGTCAATTTTGCATTAGGCACCCTCAACTTAAGATTTTTGCCTATGTCAAGTTGCTTATGTCCAAGGAGGGACTAGGGACAACACATTAGACACAGGGAATTTGAGTTGGTGATTTAGAAAGAAGTCTATTAAAGCCTTAATGTATTTGGATCAAAGGGAACATTTACTTCATTTAATTAACCTTTTTTTGGCTATTTTTGGACTATTCTAAACAAGAGCCTATGATCACTTCCTAGATTCTAGAGCAAATTCCCTTACCAAGACTAAGCGGGCATGTTCTAGTTGGACAACAACTGTTGAATAGTCAAATATTCTTACACTCATATGGCACATCATCGCATATCAAATTATCAGAATTCGCTTTTCAAGTTTTAATTACAGGTCATGCATTTGGTACATTTTCATATAATTTTTAGAGCCAACACATTAACTTATCTGAGCCTATGCACTGAAGCACTTAAATTTGGTTGGGTTTAGATTTTTTATATTTTTTTATTAGACATCATGCTTCAACCTTTCATGCTTCTACACATACACTACTAATACTTCTCAGTTCAACACAAAACTAAGCAGTCTTTTGGGGGGAAAGAACACAAGCAAGAAAACCCTAAGAGAAGATCATCAGTTAGGCTACTCACACTTCACCCTATCACATTCCATTTACCTAACCCCCGACAAAATATAGTGCAATTGTCCCCAATACAAAAGAAATCATAAAAGGGAATAGTGGTAGATGAAGCAAACTTGTAGTGCATAGTGACGAAGACTTATAAAGAAGCGGATAGATCAAGTTTCCTGGAACCCACAGGTTCCACAATTGGGTTACCCTCAGTAGTTCCCACATCACAAAATATGAAACTATCAAAATTTTCATCCACCACTCTATCAGCAGCATCAGTATTGCTCATTGCTCCACTCATCGACATGGAATTAGATGCCCCAATAGAAAATTCTTGCACCCTTTGTTGGTGCATCTCTTCATATATGATCGAGGCCCTTCTTGACTATTTCACCTGCTTCCACTCCCTTTTTCTGGAACGAGCCACATCACCAGTTGCAGTGGTATGGCTAGAATGGTGCCTCTTGTCAAGAACATGTGGTTCAAGTTGTATCTCAGCAAGTGCCTTGAACAAGGTCTCGAAGACACTATCTTCCGCCAGCTCAAAGTGGACATACTCCAGCTCAGGCTCCAGCATTTCAAAGATAGAATCAACATCTTCCCATAGGTTCGCCAACTCTATTTGAATAGTAGTGATATTTATCATTGGGGGCTTGTAGTACTTGAACTCGCAGCTCAAATGCGTCAGGCATTTGTGAACCACCTAAATCTGCTACTCTATTTGCTTGGTCACCCGCCTCTGCCTCCACTATTGACTTATATATCCACAGTTCTATATGATGGAACAAGGTGTCCATATGCTCCTCTTGCTTAAAGACTCTAGATAAAGGGATCGCTGTCGCGATTCGTGGTATGGACCTAAACAAGCTGGGGGCCTGCTGGTAGCACGGAGAGAAGAGGATCGGGTGGGGTCGGCGTGCTCTTTTGTAGAGGGGTAAGACCCTTGGTCTAGCTCCACCGTGTTTGTAATATTTTCGCTCAAAGAAGGGATGTCAATCTGGGTCCCTCTGCAGGGTGCTACCATATTAGCCTCATCTTTGATGATACATATATCTAATGTACCGATCGGTTATAAAAGTGTATCACAGTGCCAGATTGTCACTCCAACATCCCTGCACATCTAAAAAATAAAACACAGAAAGGGGTAAGTAATGGAGGTCTTAAACTCTCTTGCATGTATCTTTGCCACCATCATCTGGGCGAAGTCAATCTCATGCCCTACTACTAGTCATGAGACCATGACTTACCTATTTTATGTGAGTATGTTGTTAGACAATGTGGGTGATATCTGTTTCAGACCAGCATCTAGAAGAATTTGGCCAGAATGTTTACTATGTCCTTCCTGATGCTTCCCCGGGTGCTATAACCCAAAGAGCACATTCACCAGCTCCCGCGATATATTGTGCTAGCCATATATTACTGTCTCTCGCTTTTAGGCACTCCTCTAAAACTCTCCTCCCCGGATTATGCCCCACTTGTAATCTAACTATGCGGTGTTGAGACTCCAATCTTGACCGGTGGTGGGGCCATATAGAAATCGACGATAGTGGCTTGTAAGATGTCGACCTGAATGCCACGGACTAGTGTATAAGTTATAGGGTCATGTTTGGTGGTTTTTGACCGCTTGTCGATTAACCTTCGGAGAGTGGTAGCATAGGAAGCATAGAACTCCCGAACACTCTCCTCACTATATGTGCATAAGTCCTGAGCCATCTAGTAACACTTGTGGAGGTTGAATAGTTGGTGCACCTCTTGCATTGTATGTAGGCTCCTTGTGAGAATTCGTCGTTCCTTTGCAATCAGTCGGAGATTACCCCCTTTTGTTTATTATATTGGCATTCATATAGACATGACATTGTCCGTCAATACATCACCTTTTGGTTCATCTACTACAAGGGTGAGGCCATCTATTCGGTGTGCGGATGCATCTTATGAGATAGTGAGCTCATTAGACAAGGCATGTTGTTCATGTACCTATGATAGGGTAGCTCCCTGAAAGTTGGAAATGGATGTGGTGGCAAACTTGGACCCTGAATACTCGGAAGGCCCTAATCCTGAAGTCGTGACGGGCTCGGAGCCAGAAGTTGATACCTCTTCAGAACAAAAAGCAACTCCAGTTGGTGAGCCGATCAGTGTGTGCTCCTCATTAGACTTACAAGCAATGACTACGTTAGGGTTCACCTTATGGGGGTGCCCCTAGTTACTTGGGATGTTGTGGTTGATGGTCTTATGCACAGAGGAACATAGGTTGGGTCCCTCTCTGAGTCAGTGTCTTCACTAATCAACTGATAGGATGGGGAAATTGACTTGGGTTTGCCCGTCTTTGAGTAGACCAGTTGCTTTTTGGGAGCCATAGTACCTATAGAGAATTGGTTTAGTGCAACAATATCTTAACGACACACAAACAAAAATATCACATAAAAATCACAAGGTGCAGTTTAGGTTGATGGGCCCCATCGACGGCCGTAAAATGATCTGTGATCCGTGAAAACCTTTGTTGATTGGGTGGCTTGGAACATAATCTATCATAGAAGCGACAGATGTATAGAACGGTCTGCCAATCAATTGACCAAACGTAGTCCACATTTTTCATATGACACTTGTGCTTATTTTTGTGCATCGCAAACTACAGACCCAATCACGGACCATCGATTGAACAACGGTCCATAGATGATGTCTCGTGACTAAGGCATGTGCAAGATTTCAGGCCTCTTTCAATTCAAATTTTGAGTTTCTTTTGTGACCAATTTTATAATCAATAAAGTCTATGCATGATTTTCAACATAATATTGTAGTAGTTTGTCGTTCGTATGGTTCCATTTTCGGACGATTTTGTATCCCTAATATGTTCAAAGAATAAAACCCTAGTTCAGATCTAACATTTAGACTTAGAAACATATAATTCAGGTGTCTAAGATGCTACGCAATCAATGCCCATCATACCGAGGGTAATTACTACATAAATATTAGTAATCAACGCCAGTCGATTTAGTCCCATGGTCAATATCCCATTCTTGACTTCCTATATTAAACTATGAACGTGAATTTAGATTGAGTGGAAGTCGAATTGCCTTTCAAGCGATGAAGAGTGGTGTGAATGTGTGCTTACAATGTTGTGTGACCCAAAGAAAAAGTTCACGCTCTCTGAACTCGATCATTGATCATGTGGAAATGAAAGGATAGAGAATTCTTGGGAGAGATGGTTGGGATTCGGGGAAAGTGAGAAGGAAGATGATTTTTGATGACTTGGGGAGTGGTTTTGGGAGAAAGTTAATGGGGGGAGATGGTTATGGTAAGAAATTTGAAAGAAAATTAAAAGGTGGGAAGCATTTTAAAGGTGTGCTTTAAATATAGGCGGTCGATTCTAGTCGTTTCACTGGCAGACTGGATCCGCAAGACCCCGTTAGTGGTCCGTGGATCGATCGATGATCTGTAGATTAGAACCAATGATCCTTCTTATACTTAGACAGGTTTTTAAACTTACTTGGGATCTAGGGACACCATTCATGGACCGTTGATGGGGTCCGTAGACCTCGTCACCAAACTATTTTCGACAGATTACGATTTGGCCTCTTGAACATGTAACAACAATTAGGCCATTCTTTTTGTATTTTCTGGAAACGTTTTGGACACCCGCCTTATCGTAATATCTAGCTAACACAAGCACATGAGGATAAAGAAAATGAAACACTTAGACAAACTAAATAAAACAAAACTCTTTCTTCATGGGAAACAAAATTTATCATAGGCTAAAGTGTACACCTTGGGTTGCCTCCCAAGCAAAACTTTATTTAACGTCACGACACGATACAGGCCCCTTTATTAGACTTCATCAAGATGGTAAGCCTCAACCACTCCGTGAACACTTTTTGTATGCCTTTGATATACCTTAATCCTTTGCCCATTGATTGTGAACCTTGTGCCTTCCTTCTTACCAGCTCAACCGCTCCATGTGGGAACACTTTTGTAATGAGGAATGGCCCTGTACATTTGGATAGGAGTTGCCAGAAACAAGCGCATCCTGGATTTGAATATAAGCACCATATCACCAACTGCAAAGTTTTCTTTTCAATTTTTCGGTCATGATACCAATTCATATTCTCTTAGTAGATGGATGAACTTTCATATGGTTTTATCAAAAACTTATCAAGCACATTCAACTCATTTGTCCTCTATTTTGACGCTAACATCCAATCCAAGTTCAGTCTCTTCATTTCCCACACCGCCTTATGATCTAGCTCGATCAGTAAGTGACAAGATTTCCCATGTACAAGTTGGTGTAGAGACATATCGATAAGGGTCTTGTTTGCAATATTGTATGCCCAAAGAGCATCATCTAGCTTCCTTGACCAATCCGTTCTATTGGCATTTATAGCCTTCGCCAGAATCTGTTTGATCCCCTTATTTGAGACTTCAAATTTCCCACTAGTCTGTGGCTGGTAAAGAGTAACCACATTGTGGACAACACCATATTTTTCCAGCAACGCTTTAGGCAAATTATTACAAAAGTGAGAACCTCCATCCCTAATAATGGACTTAGGTGTACCAAATCAGGAGAAAATATTCTTCTTAAGGAATGAGGTGACACTCCTCCCTTTTCATTGTTTGGTAGCGTCATTGCTTCAACCTATTTTGACACAATACTACCGCCAGAAGAATATACTTCATCCCATTAGTAATCACAAACGGGCCCATAAAGTCAATGCCCCATACCTCAAATAGCTAAATCACCATAATAGGATTCATGGGAAGTTCTTGCCTCCATGAAACCCTCCATCTCGTTGGCATCGATCACATGATTTGGAGTAATCATGAGAATCTTAATTGATGGTGGCCAATAGTATCCATACTGCAAGATCGTATGCACATTTCGGATACCATAATGATGCCCACAAACAGGACATGAATGACATGCCTCCAGAACACTAAATATTTCAACCTCGGGCATACAATGACGAATAATCCCATTGGCACAACTCTGATATATGTAAGGCTCATCCCAAAAGACTTGTTCACATTATTCAAGAACTTATTCCATTGGTAGAAACTCAAATTCAAAACATGGGATCAGATCCTGAGAAGCATCCAATAGATGCTCATCTGGAACCGCATCATCAATTTAAGCCTTCTCCCTTAATTCGCGCATAGCTTCATCCTCTAATCTAGACAAGTGGTCAGCCGCTTGATTTTTGGTCCCCTTTCTATACTTCACCTCAAAATCAAACTCTTGAAGCAATAGTACCCATCTCATCAACCTTGGCTTCGTGTCCTTCTTTGCCATCAAATACCTTAATGGAGAATGGTCAGTATGCACTATGACCCTCATGCCAAACATAGGATCAAAATTTCTCGAATGCAAACACCACTGCTTGAAGTTCATGTTCAGTTCCAGTGTAATTCTCTTGGGCTTCATTTAGGGCTTTTCTCATATAGTAAATAGGGTGAAGGATTTTATCTCTTCTTTGTCTTAATAACAAACCAAGTGCAACACCGCTCGCATCACACATCACGTCAAATGGCTTACAAAAATTTGGTGAAGTTATGATGGGCGCATAAACTAACTTTCCTTTTAACTTTCCAAATGCTTTCAAACAGGATTCATGGAAATATAACTTACCTCCGTTCTCTATAACTTTGCACAAAGGATGTGGAATTTTCAAAAAATCCTTTATCAACTTCCAGTAATAACCAGCATGACCAAGGAAACTTCTCACATCTTTATCCTTTTTTTGAGATCTGATGTCCCAACACTATACCTTCTTTCACCATAAAGTGACGTTTCTCAAAATTTAGCAGCAAATAGAAATCATCACATTTGTTGAGCACCTTGGTCAGATTATTCAAACACCGATTGAAGGAGTTGCCAACCATTGAAAAATCATCCATGAACACCTCAATAGTATCCTCCACCATATCAGAAAATATCGACATCATACAACGCTGGAAGGTCGCCCATAAATTACACAACCCATATGGCATCCTTTTGAATGCAAGTCCTAAAACAACAAGTAAAGCTGGTCTTTTTTTGGTCTTTCGGGGCGATAGAGATCTGATAGTAGCCCGAATAGGCATCAATAAAACTATACCAACATTTGCCTGCAACTCTATCTAACATCTGGTCCATGAAGGGCATGGGAAAGTTGTCCTTTTCTATCCACGCATTCAACATTCGGTAGTCCATGC
Organism: Solanum lycopersicum; assembly: GCF_036512215.1. Classification (NCBI taxonomy): domain Eukaryota; kingdom Viridiplantae; phylum Streptophyta; class Magnoliopsida; order Solanales; family Solanaceae; genus Solanum; species Solanum lycopersicum. The sequence continues at coordinate 46,333,715 of NC_090804.1, read as the reverse complement.
AAACTCTCCATATGGTACGGGCCGCATCGGAACAAGCTCGTTCATTTTATTAGGTATCACACTCATCCCTCACTTTTTAAGTACGCATTGAAAAGGGCACACCCTACTGCTATGCAATAGGATAAATGACCCCAACATCAAACCATTTGATGATATCCTTATTTACTACTTCTTGCATAGGTGGATTCAATCTTCTTTGTTGCTCAATAATAGGTTTATGATCTGTCATGAGTTGGATTTGTGGGAGAAAATACCGGGAGGGATACCAATAATATCCGCAATAGTCCATCCAATGGCTCGCTTGAACCTCTTCAGCACTGCCACTAAGCACTCTACTTGTTCCCCATTTATTTCTGTTGTAATAGTCACCGGCAAAGTGTTATGTATACCTAAAAACACAAACCTCAAATGAAGTTCTAGAGCCGTAATCTCTAATTCCGGTGCATCCACAATAGATGTTGTCGCATATGGAGACTCATGATGCTTCATGTCTAACTTCAACTTATTAGGCTTTGACCGATATTCATTTCTTTGAACTACGACCACAGAAACATCATACTCTTCAAACCATCACTGTCAAAATTCATGTTGACAACTGCGAGTGCCTCTACATCTAGTCGCTCTTCAATTTTCATTTCTAATCCACTCTAAACAGTGTAGGTTATAGCAAATACTATTTGGATGTCACCACTCTGTTTCATGGACCTACATATATTAAAAGTTACTTCTTCATTGTTCAACCTATGCTTCAAGTGCCAAGTTCTGTATTGACTAAGGCACGCACAGTGGTAAGGAATGGTCTGCCTAGAAAAATGGGGACCTCAAAATCAACCTCACAGCCAAGAATCACAAAATCAGCTGGAAAAATGAAAGACTCCACTATGACAAGCATATCATGGTGTACACCTATGGGCCTCTTTTGATTTTGATCAGTGATCAATAACCGCATTGAGGTAGGCTTTCGGTCCCTAAAGCCTAACTTGTTACAAATGGACTATGGCATGAGATTTATGCTTGCACCAAGATCAAACAGTGCCTTTGCAAAGTGTAGCAACCCTATAGTACATAGAATAGTGAAGGCATCTAGATCTTTCTTCTTCTACACAAGAGACCTTTTAGCAATAGTGCTATAATTCTACATTCTGTCATCATCTTTAAAACTGACCAACCTCTTGTTTGCATCATATCCTTCATAAACTTAGCATACCCCTCATTTCTTTAAAGCTTATATTAACAGAAAATTGATAGAATCCTGCTTCAACATAGTGATAAACTAGGGATATTTACCATCTTCCACTTTCTTCACCAATCTCTGTGGAAATGGTGGTGGAAGTCAAGGTATGGGGAGAATTTTAGAGATAACTCTGATTCTTTTATTTTTATAACTCCTAACTGTCCACTAGCTTCTGCTACATAATCTTTCTTTCTCATATCACCTTCTACTACAAACACCATATGTGGATCAATGATCTGCTTACCCCCTCGAGTAGTGATCGTGATTGCAATGCCCATCATTCTTTGGGTTCTAGATAGTGTTGCCTGGAAGGGTGCCAAGTTGGTGTGGGTTCACTAACTGAGTCATCTGTAGCTCAAGATTCTTTATTAATACAACATGTGCATCCCTTTTTTTCCCAATGTCTTACAAGTCACTTCTCATATCCTTAAAATTCTCATCAGTTAAATCAAACCTCATCACCATCTTCTGCAACATATCCTTAATTCATGACATACTACCTTCACCTTCCCTAGGGGCGGGTTCCCAATTTTAAGAAGGAACATATGGCCCAGCCCAATCATTTTTGTTACCGTAGTTGTTCCAATTATAGTTGTTTTCGCAATTACAGTTCCCATGTTGGACATATTGACCCTCTCATCTGTAGTTACCACAGTTTAGACATTGGTTACCTTGACCTTGGCGACACTGATCCTAGTTGGAAACTTGGGCATTTGGCCAAAAACCTCCAACTTGTTCTTAACTGCATATGCATCTTCTTCATAGTAATACTCTTTTGCTGACGGTGGAGTTTTAGTCAAGCAGTTCACTGCATTCACCTTCTCTGTGCCCCCGCTCACATGCTTCATGACCAACCACAACTCGATTTTCATCTGATCCATATCTTCACGAATCTCATCAGCGGCTAGATTGTTTGTGGCTGGAACAGTGAAGTTATTTTTCCTGATGTCCAACTAGTTATCCAAGTTTTATTGTTGCAAGATATTTTCTCCAACTTCTCCGCAATCTCAGCATAGGTGCATTCTTCATAGAAGCCACGGACAATATTATCAAACATTGATTTATTGTTTTTATATTTATCTCTACAGAAATACTCCTTCAGTTACTCATCATCAATGTGATGATTCGGGACACCCCTCATGAATGTAGTGAATCTGTCCCACGAGCTACTCACTGACTCTTCGGGTAATGCCAGAAATTTGTTCACCTTATCCTTATGGTTGATATTCTTTGAAATTAGGAATTACCTTGCTAAGAACACATCTTTCAATTGATCACAAGTATAGATTGAGTTGTAGGGCAGCTTAGTGAACCATATAGCAACTTCTCCTATAGGTGATAGAGGGAGCACCCTCAATCCGATGACATGTATGTCCAAATCTGTTCTGTCCTTGCAAACCACCCAGCTTAGATAAATGAGTATGTGGGTCTTCCGATGGAAGTTCCAAAAGCAAGACCCTCGCGGTAAGTATCATCATCAAGCTACTCGTCACCACGAATGTGTGCCCCGGGAGAAAAGGAAGGACAAGAGGTCCATCAGAGTTTGCATTGTCTCGTTGCCCATATATTAATCTTTTAGTCATGGGGCTACTAGAGGTTTTCCTCTCAAGGTGTCTGCTATCTGATTCTTAATGGGTGACTGGTTTATTTGCAGCGACTAGTATTAAAGTTGCAGCCCTTCTCCATCACCTATATTCCATATATTTGGGTTACTTGGGACCCTTGATTCTCCATCTTTTCGCAAAGTTTGATTCAATCCATGATAGTAAGAAGTGAGTAGTTCCCCTCGGCTCCGTGTACTTGGAAAGTTGGACCTGAGAGAAAAACACAAATAAAAACTAAAATTAGGAAATAGTTGACTAAAGTTCAATAATGTAGTTAAAGTTAATCTAAATTCATACTCCCCGACAGCGGCGCCAAAATTTGATATGCTCAAATAGCACCTCCCTAAAGAAGGATATGTGATCGTTACCAAGTAAATAGCCCAACTAGTAGGTTGGGTCGATCCCACGAGTAATATGGTTTAGACTTAGTTTTAACCCACAATTATATCTTATTAGTCAATGTACTCTAGAAAAAAATAAGTAAAAGAGGGGCTTTGTGAAACAAATTCTTTCAATTGTATGATTCTCAAGTGAACAATATTAAACTTTAGTAATGATCAAGAGGACAAAGTAACTAGGGTATGTGTGCTGCCCACAAGTTCATAACGCGATATTCAAAGAAATAGCAATCGTTTCCTAGTGTCTAAATCCTTTGTCCAACATCTAGAGAATTTCACCCCGCACCTTGGTCCGCCAACGTGTGCATAATTTACTAAGCCTCATACTTACCTCACATTAGACATCATAATCAATGTATGGCTTAGTTATTACTTCGTATCAATCGACACTAGCCTATTAGATAGTATCACACTAAATCTATGTTGATAATTCTTTTCTCATTAACTACCTCCTTGGTCCGGTAAGTAGCAACAAGGAGAGTTCTACAGCGTACACTCATTAAAAGGACTTCTAAGCAAAAGAATTATCAATGCATGAAAAATAACTATTAGGAATTGCTTAAATACTAGTTATACTTTGTTAATCTCTCTTAGTTCCACAACCCTAGTGTGGATTTAGTAACTCATATTTTCTAGAACACAATTCATGTTTGTAGTTGAAGAAATCATGAACTTATGTAATAAGAATACTAAATCAAGAAGTTTCATTTGAATTTCAAGCCAAAATCTTTAAAACCAAATCTAAAATCAATTATTTGTCCAAATGTTGCAAACAACAATCTCTAAAACATAAACTAGACTAATGGTAGTAGTTCCAAACTCTAAAAACGAGGTTTTATGCTTTACTTATAGAAAACATAATCCTATGAAAAAGGGAAGTTTAATAAGGAAAGTTTTGTTTAGGCATGCTGCTTCAATCTACGGGACCACTGACGGGTGGTATATCGATCGATGGTTCGTGGATTGCTTTTGTCAGACTAAACTTAGAGAAATATCCCGATGTTTGAATTGCATCTTCTCTGAATCAAATTATGGACCAACAACACAATCCGTTGTTCAATATATGGTCTATCGATGCTCCTCACTAACTCCACACATAAAATCATCTAATATCAGGTATTCGAACCCTCGCAGCTGCAAACTACGATTCGCCAGCACGGTCCGTCGATCAATCGACAGACCATCAATGTTAGTTATGGTTCCACACTTGGTCAGAATTCCCTGATTTCTTCGAATGCCTAGGTTGCTCATTTACGAGGCATTGATCAAACGATGGGCCGTCGATTTCCTCCGTAGGTCCTTTTTCTGCACTTTTTTAGTTGTCTCTGTCATTTTATGCCTAGACATCTTTCCTGCAAAACAAGATACAAAACTTGTTAAAACCAATACAAAAAGGCTCCAGATACACACAACTCTTAAGTGAAATGCATTCGAAATACTGTGAACTCACAGTACATCAACCCCTTGTGTAATTCATCTTTCCAAACTACCAGCAAGCAGTGGCGCCTGCAGCAACCATCACCAAGGTCGCCCCCCTTTCCCCGATTTTCAGAATTTCCCATCCCCTTCATTCATGATTTCCCCCACAGAGAGCATTGAAATTCAAAATTTATGCCTGTTTTCCCCGCCATTGTATCTTATATATTCCTCTTCTTTAATTGTTTGAAAACACAGCCTGGAGGAGTGAAAAAAAATAGAGTATTTGAATTAGAAATTATTTTATTTTCAAAAGCTGGTCGGAACCTACCTCGTTTGTCCCAGTTCCTGCTCGACAAGATGTAAGATCTTCTTCCTTTGTGATGTTCTTCTTCATCTTTTGTTTACATGCTAACATTTTCAGTGTCTTTTTTTATTTGAAATTAAGTAGCAGTTGTTTGTGTTTAATTTTTTTATTCTCTTAAATGTTACATTTGTTTGGTCTAAAATGGTTTAAGAATCAAGTCATGAGAGTAATATAAGGTTGTCGTCAGCGTAATAATGTTTATACTGAGATATCAAGTTGCGTGTGTGCTTAGCAAAGTTTGTAATTTTTTTGGTTTAAAATTTTTGATTTTAGTTCAAATTTGAAAGTTTTAGTCTGCATGGCTGCCTGTTATGTTATGGAAACTCAGGGTTATTCCAATTTTGAATTTGCCTGAAGTATGTAAGGTTTGTTTATATCGTCAATCTTGATTTCGTCGAATGTGTAGCCTTAATTTGTGTTGGTCATTGCCTTTAGTTATTCTTAAATTGTTCATCTCGAGTAATATCCTCTATCATTTTAGTTGTATTATGATCTTGCTGTTGAACTGATGCTAAAACATGTCTTTTCCACTGACCATATCTTTACTAGAGTTACCAATATTAAGTTTTAATTTTTTTTAATTAATGTTTCACAATTAATAAGGTCTATGTCATAGCCTATTATATCAATTTTCCTTCATGTTTATAAGTTGTGATATCAATTTTCTTTTTTCTTCACTGTTTGAAGCAAGATACTTCATTTTTCGTTGGTACTTCCTAAAACTTGCATCCATGGGGGTCCTAAGTTTCATCTCCTTTAACCATTGCTAATTATTTAGCAAGAGCTCTTAAAAATCCATTGCCTCGCTTTGTAGCTTAGCTTCTTGAGGAGAATTATTTTTAGCTTTTTTCTCAAATTCTCTGTGAGCTATAGAAGCTATCGACTCTTTCATTGTTGTATTTTTAAAATTACTCCCTTTGTAAGATGGTTTCAAGTAGTATCTTAGTAAGGTGATAACATTTAGATTATTGCTTGTTTGGATTCGGTTACTCATGTGATGGTATCACTTTGATTTAATTTATGAAAGTTTATTATGTTGTCCATCTTGTATTCCTAAGATACTTAGAACAAAACTTTGAAGAATCTGGTAAGAAAAAAAATTTAAATAGTATTTTCAAAAGTAGAAAATTAAGACTTGCAGAGAAAATAAAATCAGAAACTTACTAGAAATAATATAAAATATTTTTCTCAAAGAAAGAAAATCGATTCCATTGAATGCACAATGTTCCCTTAAGAAAATTATTTCCCTCAAGTACCCAAGGCTAGCGCAATATATCTTCAAGGATAGATCAATCTTTCTCTCCGGTGTATCTGTATCTAAAACCAGAGTATAAGCGAATCACTCAATGGTAGAAAAGTATACTTAGAATATTAGATTTAGCAGTAGTAGTAGAAGATGTCCAGAAAAAAAAATTCTTGAAATGAGAGGAAATCCTTATTTGTAGAAAACAAAGGATAGTGTGAAAAGATTCTTAAGGTCCCTTCCTGAAAAGGTCACAAACCTTTGGAAAACTTACAATTTTTTGAAAATGTCACAATCTTTCATAAAAGTCACGGCTTTTTATAAAAGTCACAACTTTTCATAAAAGTCACAACATTGCATAAAAGTCACAACTTTTCATAAAAGAAGCAACTCTTCATTTTTCAGTCACACCTTTTAAAACCCAATAATCCCCCGCATGAATGTGATATGATTCCAAACAAAGTAACAGACAAGTATGTGTACTTTACAAACAAGAATTAATTGCATTTGCATAAGCATGTTTCTCCTTGGACTTTATATAGTGAACATATGTCGGATATACTTGGTAAATCGTTAGATGTTATATCTTTGAACCGTACACCGAGCTTTGGTGTATCCCTACATAACTCCTGATTTCATTAGTGTATACAGAGATGGGTTTTTTACAATCAGCATCTTTGAAGCGGCTTACACTTCACATTCACATGGGTGATTTCGAAACATGTTATTGCATAGATACACTATTTGGTCAAATTTATCAAATTTCGCAAATCATTAAAAACATTAAGCTTTTTTAACTTATTAAATCCTTAATGTTGTATCCTTGTTCCTTATCATTGTGTTCATCATGTGAATGGATTGAGTGGGTTGACATTGTCGAACAGTCAGTCACAACTTTGTTTTTCTCCTTGAATCTAGCTCTTGGAATCTCCACTCTACTACATAGAGTTACCGCCATAATGACTTGTCAAATGCTGTAAATCGATTCACTTAAATTATGTTTCAACTTTCTCTCTTGTTAGGATTTTTTTATAAGTGGATCCAACTCATTATCCTATCACTTTACATAGACAATTTTTATAATTCCACTAGAGAGTAGTTATCTAACAGTATCATGTCTATGTCATATATGACAAGACTTTCTATTACATGTCATGTTTCATGCCCTACCTATTTGCATCTTGACTATCAAAGTGTATGCATACAGATGTCAATGATTTGGTCCAAAAAAGAATATCTATCGAAAAAATTTGGAGTCTTTAAAATTATTAACCAACCTTAACTAGATAACTTAGCTCGTAGATCATTGTAAAGCTAGCGATACATATCTTATTTGGAAGATTTCCATGAGACTGATTGTAACACCCCGTAGCCAAAATTGACCAAAAAATAGTTTTTCAAAAAAATCTCCAGGTGCTACCAACGGTGGCATCGACGGACCGTAACCTGAACCACGTTCCATCCTGCACAACCGTCGATGGGATCAGAAACTCCCAAAAATTGCAGCCTAGAAAAAATGGTTAATTCTTGGACGACGAACGGACTTACGGTCCGTAGGTTAAAGGACGGTCCGTAGTCCGTGACCGTCGATCAAGATTCCCTTCAACCACTCTCTGACAAGAGCTATGGATGACCAACATGCTTCGTAGTTGGACCTACGGTCCGTAGGTGGAAAATTTGTAGCCAGTTAAAGGTAAATGTAGTTGGGTAAACTTAAAATGATCATAACTCTTAGCACAAAATAAATTAGGTCTCCCATGACCTACCCACAGATAGATAATTGTATTATCTTTCCATATCCACCAATCTTACTAAAATCAGACCTCCGAGTAAAAAGTTATGTCTATTTTAGTAATGGCCTGTCGAACAGGCCCTCGGGACGGACCCAACGACGGGGTGTCGGGCGCACGATGGACCATCAGTCCTGGCCATCGTGAGGCTCGATAGCAACCTTCCCAGGGGTCTTTTTGACCTTTCCCACTCCGTTTAAACCCTAAGTTACGTCGTTTTGACCCTAAATGATCAGATTTAGTCAGTTTAAGCCTAGAAACATAATTAAAACATATCCAAGTCAAATCATTAAAATAAAACTTGGAAAATTAGAAGCAAGAGAGGAGAAAAAAGCTCAAGAACCCTAGTTCAAGAACGCCACAAGCTCCAGCCGTTCCAGCCCCAAAACTTAAGTATTTTTCCGTGGATTTCATCACCAGGTATGTGGGATTCCACTAGTGGGTTCCTTTCACCCATTGTGTCCTTAGTTTCAATCAGTTCTTGATTCTCTTATCGTGATTAAAGCTAAGGTTTCTAGAAGTTTGATATAACTTCATGAATTTATTAAATATATATTCCGAATCAGATTATCATGTTATTACTCAAATTATCGCATGAATTTTAGAACCTAGCTTTGTATTTCTTTAGTCTTTGAATTACACATGCTAGGTCATATATTTCAGACACTTCAGATATACATGGCTTAGTTATAAATGCATAATTACCAGATTAATTGTTGCATTCTAAGTTTGCATTCGAGCTATCCAGTTTTTACATAAATTCAGATATAATCAGTTAATTCACAGAATTCATTGGGAGTAGCATAATACCAAGTGGACTAGGGTTTAGCGTACCCAATAGTCCCAGAACTACTAGCCAAGTAGGTTGTAAGTCCCCTCTGTGGGCCATCAGTTTAATGATCATGCTAGAATTCCTTTATACCTTTGGCAGGGTCTATTGGGTCCTCTCGATAGGGTGTATACATCGCACTCCATATTTAGCTCATGTGGTTTTTTTATCAGTTGTTAGTAGTTCCCACAGTTCAATCAGACTCTCTGCATTGACCATTTATCAATATATTCTGTATTCAATTTCAGCATGTTATGAATTGGTCATTGCATCCAGTTAGCTCAGAATCAGCACATCACGTTCAGATTATTATACTTGTTTTTGTGCTTGTTCAGTTATGTTTCATTTCAGCTTTACTCTATCCTACATGCTCAGAACCTTTCAAGTACTGACGCCTACGTGTGCTACATCTTCTCGTGATGTAGGTTCAGGTTCTCAACATCCAAATCACACATAGATCGATTTCACGATCTCTAGTTCAGCAAATTCAGTGGTGAGTTCTCATTCTCCGAGGACAACAGTCATGAGTTTCATTTCAACCTTTAGTCATTTAGTTTCAGTTTTCATTTTAAGTATAATTTAGCTTCCGCAACAGTTTATTATCTTTAGTATGCTCATGATCATGCCAGCAGGGTTACCTTGGGATCACTTGTGGTCCTAGGTTCCGTGTCCGCGTCTCAGGGTAGCTCGGGGCGTGACAAAACTTAGTATAAGATCACTAGGTTCAAGAGTCCTAAGATGTTTGAAAAAGTCGCACTAAGTAGAATCCTTTGAAGTGCACCACATCTAATGAGTGGGAGTCTATGATGTGTTTTAGGAAAAACTTCACCTTCTTGTTACTCTTATCATGCGTAAGATATGAATGAAAAAACAGCAAAGAAAAAAAGAAAAATGAAGAAAAGGGAGGGAAAAAATCAACACGCGCACAAGAAAAGAAAGGGAAATGAAAAAAACAAAAGCCAACACACACATAAACAAAAAGAATTAACATACGCACGCATTTCTTTTCCTAATAAAAAAATATTCACATTCATATCCAAATACATACGACATACACCATACAAATATATAAACGCATACATCTTTTTTCCTAATAAAAAATATTCACATTCATATCCAAATACAAACGTACACCATACAAATATACACACGCCCAACAAAAAAAAGATGGAGTTTGGTGTTTGTTTTCACGGTTTCAATTTCATGATTCCTAAATTCTTTCTTCTCGTGAAATAATTTTACAAGAGGTAACACCTTATGTTATTTTATTCTGTATTAGTTTTATGTAAGGATTATACAAGAATGGATGTAAAATATAGAAGCTGTTAAATTTCGCATTTGTTTAAACCATTAATATTTATTGATATTATTATATAAAGTATGTTCAAATATTTCATATCAACTTTATGTCTAGATCTTTTATATAGTTATATTTAGTGTGAAATTGTTACAATAAATCGTAGTTTATTTCATATTTAAATAAAACTATTGTCCAAGTCTATTCTTATTTATCATATTTTAATTTTTAATGATTATATGTGTTATTATTTAAAAATGTTAATTTCAATCAAGAGATTTTTCTTTTAATGTCAATAACGTAAAAAAAAGGTTTAAAAGGTAAAAACCAAAAGAAGCAAAAGAAAATGATAAAAAGAAAGAAAAGTTAAAAAAGAAAAAAAATGAATTATAATTACTTTTTTAGAAGACATAAAAAACATAATGAAGAAGGGAAAAGATCATGTGTCAAAAATTAAAACTAATAATAATAATAATAATAATAATATGTTTCAATTAAAATGTGATTACATATTTTTCTTTGAAACACTTAAAATTCAAGGATGCAATTGTGCACCTTGAAAAATCATTCTAATGGTCAAATTCATTATATTTAACTAAAATTCGTAAACTGAGAATATTAGGCTCTATTGTACATTAGATGTAACAACAATAATTAAATTTTATCTCTATTAATTAAACTTTCATTAATTTAAATAAGAAAAATTAACTACAAAATAACGTGCACAAAAAAGTGAAAACAAAAAGGGAAAAAATATTTTTCAAGAAAATGGTCTTAATTTTCTTAACATTTTTTTCTAAAATTAATCATAAATTTCATAAAATTCTACCTCATATGAATAAAAATAAAACAATACAAGATAATCTAAAATTTATATTATTTCCTAGAAGTTTAGATTTATTTGATTTTATTCAAAATTTTCTTAGATGAGTTTGACATATTAATAAATATTTGTTTCGATTAAGAATGCGGTTATGCATTCTTTTTGAGACATTAAAAATTCAAATGTCAAGACTAAAAGTGTTGTTATGCATCTGAGTTGAGACCAAATAAAAGTTCAACCATAAAAATGTGAGTAAGTCGGTCAAAAAATAGTATCTCCCAATAATAATAAATAATTAATGTATAAGTCAATAAAAGCGACCATGCTAGAACCATGGGATTTGAGGGATACCTTTCCCTCGGTCAATAGAATTCCTTACCCGAATTTCTAGTTCGCATACCAAAGAAAGAGTCATTTCCTTTTGATTAGGTATAAAAACGAAAAGGTGACATAAAACATCACAAATCAATTCCAAGTGGCGAATCTAAAAAAATTAAAAGAATCCCTAATTAATAACATCACTTAAATTTGAAAAACCCTTCTGTGCGCAAAAACAGGGTGTGACATCTCTAGCGACTCCGCTGGGGAATAACCATAATTTGATCTTTGTTATATTGACTTTTACTTGATTTTATTATTTATTTTTATTGGTTATATTGTTTTTTATGGTCTAATATGTTATTTGTTGCTCATTTATTATTTTTTATATTTATATTATTGAACTTTACCCAAAAAAAATTCTCTCACGCACACATTATGAGTCTTTGATTACACTTACACTCGTTCACAGGAATGCAGTTATGCTTCCTATTTACCCTTTGAAATAAATCTGAAGTGTCTTGACACCCTATGAAGGATTTACTAGTAGCACATGTTAGGCGGGGTATGACCACCAATGAAGTTGGAATAGTGTTGTTACCGATTAGTTGCCCCTCCTTCGCTCGAGTTATCCATTTGAGTAAGTCAGTCTAGACACCTACCTCCTTTAGGTCCTGGTTACCACTGGTAAGCTCCACTCATTTGCATAATTTGTATTTGACTTAGTGAGTCTCAAAACAAGAGTTCGATCCGCCATGTACAAGTACCCCTCTTTTACTCAACCAATCTTTAAATCATTTTATGTGCTACATGTAAATGCATTTTTTTTATGAAGTCTCTATAAGTTGACTTATTTTAGTATGATTGAAAGTGATCTTTTGATTTTTATTAAAAGGAAAACACAAAACATTTTTTTCCTTTGAAAGTTATTACACACTTCTTTAAAAAATAAAATAAAAGATTGTCACAACTTAATGAAAGAACAAATTTAATTTAGGTTTCTTTTATATAGTTAAACATGAAAATGCATTTTTTTATAGAGTCTCTATAAGTTGACTTCTTTAGTATGATTAAAAGTTATCTTTTGATTTTGTTAAAATAAAAACACAAAATATTTTTTCCTTAAGAAGTTATTACACACTTTTATATAAAAGAAAAAAAGAAAAAAAGAAAAGAAAAGATTGTGACAACTTAATGAAAATTTATATTTTTTTATATATTTAAAAAATTAAAATATTTTGGTTTTATTATACTTATAAAAATAATGTATTTGTTGAGTCAAAAAAATTAATCGTTCAATCTGAACGAACTACGCACACCTGATTCTCAACTCTATGAGATACGTAGGCAACCCTCCTCGAATTCGGTAATCTTTTCTTAAAAAAATAAAAAAAGTGAAATATTTCTTATAAAAAATAATATTGTGTCTACAATATTCTGAACTACGTTTGACCTAATTCTTGTTTTGACAAGATGCGTAGGCAACCTTGTTTTGAGGTTCGATCTAACCAAAGAAAAATCTAAAAAATTCTCATCACATACACTAGGGCAAAAAAAAGACTTAGAAATGTGTATTAAAAATAATAAAATATTAAACTATTTAACAAGACCAACTTTGTTGTGACCTATAGACCTTGTTTGGTATCTCTTGTTATATTTATAATATACTTGAGAAACTGTTTTGCTTAAAGTTAAGGCTAAAATAAATTCGACCTCATGATTTTCTGTGCATTGTGTGGTGAGCTTTAGATGTAAAATTCAATGGAATGACTTTGGGTCTAGGACTTGGCATAAATGTTGGTTGAAGCGAAATTGTGAGCAACATTTAACTTGAAAAATGATTATAGGCTTCATTTGATCCGATTGTGCCTTTCAAGCCTATCAAATGACATTTATCCATAGGACTCCCTTTTCGAGCCTGAAACATTTTTATTTGAACAACCACAATTTCACATATATCATTTTTAGTGCATAAGTGCACTATTTTCTAGATCTCACTTCATGTGCGCACTATCAATTAGATACACAACGTCGAGATCTTAGTTCAATATCAAAGTGAAAAAAATAAGTATGTGCAAGTTCAAGCAAAATGACTTAAAAGCTAGAATAAAAAATGAAAGGAGAGAAAATAAAAAAAATGAATGGGAAAAAGATTTCAAGAAAACAAAGATCAAATGCGAAAATGAAAAAATATTGAAAGTTATGCAAATTTTAAGGAGGAAATAATCAGTTTACCCCAAATGAATATCTTTCCTTTCTCCAAACCTACATTACAAGTCAATAATAAGTCCTATTTGAACTCATTTGTGTGTTATCACATCAATGGATATTTACATAAGGGCCAAGCATATGATATCTCAGCTTCATACATTGAATTTATTTCCGAGTGTGAGTGGCTTTGATATAAAATATCCTAAGATCAAAACACCTCTATTTTGCAAAGTAGGACATCATTTATTGAGAGGGAACTTGAAACATAAAGATATGAATAATTTTATCCCTTAACTTAGGCAAGATGAACTCATGTAAATACTTAAGTAAGTTTGAGATGTCATTTGAAATTATAGTGATTACTCAAAGTTGACCTCAAATTTGTCTTAAAGTAGTTGAAGATGACTCATATGCATCATTCTAATTGTTGGTACCAACTAAAGTCAAAACATTGTCAACAATGAACTGATTCATTTATCAAAAAACATCTTTTGTAGGAAAAATCAAGAAAAAATATAAATAGTTTTAGATTTTTACAAACTATGTTTGACCTGGTTCTTCCTATACCAAATACGTAGGCAGTCTCACAATGGACTCGGTCTCACGAAATTAAATTGTTTGTCCTCAAGTGATCAAAAATGGATCATCTTTTCTAAAAATAAGAAATAAAAGATGATAAATTAAAAAGACTTTACAAGTTTCTCAATTTAAAATCTGAGCATAGTTTTATTTATTTATTTTTAAAAAAACACTTCTAGAAAACTAACACTCTGTCATCATTCATTTCTAGGGAACAAACTCCCTAATTTCATATTGTCTTGCATTTCTTATGGGAACATGTATTTCTCATTCATGCTACTAGTAATTTATAAAAAATATTTTCTAGTGCAAACTGGACTAAAAATAAATAATATAGTGGTGATTCTAAATGATGATTTTGTTTAATAAGATATTCTTCAATTTAAGATTTAGAAATAGCAGGATCCTTCTGGATAAGGGGACTAGCAGGACACTCCTATATAATGGGATTAGCAGGATGGGACTAGCAGGACATCCTCATAATAGGACTAGCAGTACCCTCTTAAATAGTGAGACTAACAACACCTTCCTGGATAATGGGACTAGCAGAACCGTCCTCATAATGTGGTTAGCAGGACCATTTCTGGATAATGAGACTAGTAGGACCCTCTTGAATAATAGGACTAGCAGGACCCTCCTCATAATGGATTTAGCAAGACCCTCCTGAATAATGGGACTAGCAGGACCCTCCTCATAATGGTACTAGCAGGACCCTCAAAATTGGATTAGCACGACCCTCCTTGATAATGGGACTAGAAGAACTCTCCTCATAATGGAATTAGCAGGACTCTCATGAATAATGGAAATAAAAGAACCCTTCTCTTATTGGGATTAGCAGGACCCTCCTTAATAGTGGGTTTAGAAGGACCCTCATAGATAATGGGATTAGCAGGACCCTTCTGGATAATGGGACTAAAAAGACATTTCTCATAATGGATTAGCAGGACCATCTTGGCTAATGGGACCACCAGGACCCTTCTCATAATAGGATTAGCAGGACCCCCTTGGATAATGGGACTAGCAAGACCCTCCTAATAATGGGATTATCAGGATCCTCCTAGATAATGGGACTAGCGGGACTCCCATACATAATGAGATTAGGAGGACCTCCTGAATAATGGGACTAGCAGGAGCCTCCTGCATAATGGGAATAGAAGGATCATATCATAATAGGACTAGCAGAACCCTCCTTTTAATGGCATTAGCAAGACCCTCCTACATAATGGGAATAACAGGTGCCTCCTGGATAATGGGATTAGTAGGACCCTCCTCATAATGGGATTACCAGGACCCTCCTAAACAATGAAAATTAGAGTAGCATGACCCTCCTAAACAATGAGAATTAGAGTAGCAGGACCCCCTAAACACTAGAGAATAGCAGGACCCTCCTAAACAATGAAAATTAGCATAGCAGAACCCTCCTAAACAATGTGAATTAGCGTAGCAGGGCCCTCCTAAACAATGAGAAGTAGATTAGCAGGACTTTCTTAAAAAACGGGAAGTAGATTAGCAGAACCCTCCTAAATAATGGAAATTATAGTAGCAGGACCCTCCTAAATAATGAAAACTAGAATAGCAGGACCCTCATAAACAATAGGAATTAGAGTAGTAGGACCCTCCTGAACAGTGGAAATTAGCGTAGCATGACTCTCCTAAACAATGAAAATTAGCGTAGCAGGACCCTTCTAAACAATGAAAATTAGCGTAGCAGGACCCTCCTGAATAATGAGACATAGTATTAACAGGATCCTCCTGGACAACGGAATTCGCAAGACCCTCATACATAATGAAATTCGATCACTTTCTCCTAGGATAAACACTTCCTAATCTGAAATGTTTTTTTTCTCCTAGGATAAACACTTCCTAGTCTGAGTTATATTTTTATTTACATTTGCTAATAACTCACAAAATTTTTCTAGAAAAAACTGGGGAAATTTTTTTATTTATTTTTTTGTTTATGACGGTTTTCAGGTTACTTCAAACGACACATGGATTTGAAATCAAAAATAAAGTTTCAATTATTTTCAGAATGATCAATCCCCATGATCTCCAGAAATTTACTTCTGCAATGTATGTAGCAGCCTGACTTCCTGACGTCTATTTCTATATGCAAACATTCAAGAACATATTCATATTTGTCATTTTTAAAAGTGTCAAAAACTCACTCTAAGTGACAAGTTAAGCATCAAACCCATTCAAGATCAAGATACTCACCAAAATCAAGGTGATATTTGAAAGTCAAGACTCAAGTGAAGACTCAAGAGAAGTTGCGTAAATAGGAGCTTGTACTTTTATTTTTCTTTAGACTATTAATTTTCATTTGTATGTAATTAAGGATAAGAGTCGCGATCTGAAGTCTCGATGAAACTTCACTTAACTTTCAATTCATTACCTCATCTCCTTTGAACTACATGTGACCTGATTTCCTTATAACTCGAAATATGTAGGCTGTCCAAAATAAGGACTCGGTCGCATATTTTTCTTTCAAATAAGAGTCTGGTCAAAACATATCGCTTTGTCTACTTCTTTGTCAGACAAACACTTTGTGGTTAGGGTCAAAAAGGGGCAAACTGTAGATGCATAATTTTTGACCGGACCTATTATCTTACACTACTTTTAGAGCATAAATATTTTTATAAATCTAATTTAAATTTTTTTGACTTTTATCTTATTTTATTAAGCTTATTAAAAGATTTTCTAAAAAACAACAAAAATATAATCATTTTTTTGGATAAGTTTATTTTTAATGTTTAAAAAGAAATAAAAAGTTACAAATATATATTTTTCTTTTAATTTAAATCTAATAAATAAACTAGTATTTTTCAATTTTATTTTGTTAATTAGCAACTTAGTATTTTTTTTTTAAGTTCAAAACCATTGATATTTTTATAATTTTTCATATGTTTAATTTATAAAACAAAAATACCCATTTTTCCATTACCCCGCCTCTACCCACTACCCACTACTCACAACCCACCCTACACATTACTATACCAAAAAGAGGAAAAAAGAAGAAAAGGGAGGGGAAAAGATCAACACCCACACACAAAAAAAAGGAAGGGAAACGAAAAAAAACAGAAAGCAACACACACATAAACAAAAAAAAAAGTAAGACATGCACACATCTCTTTTCCTAACAAAAGATATTCATATTCATATTCAAATACATACGACATACACCATACAAATATACACACGCCCAACCAAAATAAAGGTGGAGCTTGAGGTTTGTTTTCGCGATTTCAAGTTTGTGATTTTTAAATTCTCTCTTTTCGTGAAATAATTTTCACAAGAAGTTACACTTTATTTTATTTTATTTTGTATTAGTTTTATGCGAGGATTATACAAGAATGGATTGCAATATACTGAAGTTGTTAAATTTTGCACATGTTTAAACCATTAATATTTATTGATGTTATTATATGAAGTATGTTCAAATATTTCATATCAACTTTATGTCTAAATCCTTAATATAGTTATATTTAGTGTGAAGTTATTACAACAAATCGTAGTTTATTTCATATTTAAGTAAAACTATTGTCCAAATCTATTCTTATTTTTCATATTTAATTTTTTAATAATAATTTGTGTAGTTATTATGAAGATGTTAATTTTAGTCAAAAAAATTTTCTTTTAATGTCAATGACGTAAAAAAAGTTTAAAAGGTAAAAACCAAAAGAAGCAAAAGAAAACGATAAAAAGAAGGGGAAGTTAAAAAAGAAAAAGATGAATCATAATAACTTTTTTTGAAAACATAAAAAAAAACATAATGAAAAGGGGAAAAGATCATGTGTCAAAAACTAAAACTAATAATAATAATAATAATAATAATAATAATAATAATAAATTTTAATTAAGAATGTGGTTACACATATATTTTTGAAACACTTAAAATTCAAGAACTTAGGTATATACCTTAAAAAAGTTATTCTAATGGTTAATTTTATTATATTTAACTAAAATTCATAAACTGAGAATATTAGGCTCTATGATACAATAAATGTAACAATAATAATTAAATTTCATCTGAATTGATTAAACTTTTATTAATTTAAATAAGAAAAAAAAACTACGAAATAACGTGCACAAAAAATGAAAAAAAGAGGGGGGGTGAGGGGGGGGGGGGTGGGGAATTATTTTTCAAGAAATTGATCTTTAACTTTCTTAACATTTTTTCTAAAATTAATCATAAATTTCATAAAACTTCTACCTCATATGAATAAAAATAAAACAATACAAGATAATCTAAAATTTATATTATTTCCTACAAGTTTAGATTTATTTGATTTTATTTAATATTTTCTTATAACATTTAGATAAGTTGGACATATTAATAAATATTTGTTCCGATTAAGAATGTGGTTATGCATTCTTTTTGAGACATTAAACATTCAAGAATGTGGTGATGCACCTTGTTTAAAAATATAAATAACTTTTATCAATTTAAAGTAACATTTATAGACAATTATTAGATGTGAGGAACTCGAGAGGAGAAGACAATTATGTCTCCAAATGTCAAGACCAAGAATGCAGTTATGTATCTGAGTTGAGACCAAATAAAAGTTCAACAATAAAAATGTGAGCAAGTCGGTTTGAAAATAATATATCCCAATAATAATAAATAATTGAAGTATAAGTAAATAAAAGTGACCGTACTAGAACCACGGAACTCGAGGAATATCTTCCCCTCAGTTAATAGAATTTTTTACCCGAATTTTAGTTCGCATGCCAAATAGAAAGTCATTTCCTTTTTGTTAGGGATAAAAACGAAAAGATGACTTGAAACACAACAACTTAATTCCAAATGAATATTCTAAAAAGTTAAAATAATCCCTAATTAATAATATCACTTAAATTGAAAAAATTATACGGTTGTGAAAAAATGATGTGACAAAATACAAGTTGAAAACAGAGACGTTGATCGGATCAAATCCCAAAAAATTGAGACCCTCCCTTCCACTCCACTATCTTGAGGTCTACACTTCTTACAGTATTTGTTCCATATGATGTTTGACCACATAGAGTGTTTGGTTCTAAAATTCAACCAAAGTTTTGCAAACAAAACTCTTGATACATCAAATAGTGATCTGAACTCAACCCTCTTTTCATTTTAGGTTGAAAAATTTTAATCGAAGAAACCCAATGTTTGTTTCTGCCATATTCTTTAAAACTCCATAGGAATATTGCAAATAATTTGTGTAGATCACGAATTACACAATATGGAGGTATGATTGCAGCTAGTTGATATATAGGGAAACTTTGTAGCACATTATTAATTAGAACAACCTTCTTCAAATGAAACTAACGTTCCTTTACAAGCTTGTAGTTTATTCAACAATTTCTTCATTAGATCAGCAAAGTGTGTTTTCCTTTTCCTAGCATGCCCAATTGGGAATCCCAGGTATGTTAAAGGAAAGGTACCTCTTGAAAATTTTGAGCATTTCTCTATCAGCTGAATATCTTTATGAGCAGCCATATTATGCACAAAAAAACACGTATGTCTCTATTGATCTTTTGCCCCAATTTTTTTTTCATATCCATGCAAAGTATTCATTAACAATTTTATAGAGAAATTGTCAGCACTAGCAAAAATTATGGTATCATCTGCATAAGCCAAGTGAGAAGGTAACCCGAAGCTTTTATATTGTGGACCTGAGTGTAGGTTAATCAAGGTCCTTGAGAGGACTTCAACGTTCAATATAAATAATGCAAGGGATAGGTGGTCTCCTTATTAGAATGGAAGAATTTAGAGGCTTGTCCCTTCTAGTAGAATGGAAGAATCTAGAGGCTTGTCCATTATTTAACAGAGAGTATCAATTATTAGCAACTAGTGTCCAAATCCTTTTCTTTTATGACAAGGAAAATCCATAGCTCGCAAACCACATTGGAGAGGTAACCCACACAATGCAAGGCTGGTGCGACGAGCTCGACCCAGAAGAAAAGTCCATTGATTTCGTTGGCAAGGGGTTTCGAAGTTGAGACCTCCAACATGGAAATCCCAAGCTCAAACTACTGGGTCATCCCGAAGGAACAACTCGTCTCCAAATCTTGTCTCAGAATACATTGTTGCAGACAATCTTGCTTAGGACTTTCATCATAAATCTCCAATCCAGTCTATCATAAGCTTTCTTCATGTCTAGCTTAAACACAATATTAGCAGTCTTACTCCTCTTTCTGATGTCTACTATTCCTGTGCATGTAAATTTTTTTCGATAATGCTCCTACTTTGGTTATTCGATATAAGCTTAGGCATCAGACCCTCTAGTCTATCATATATGAGTCTAGACATGTCCTTATTTTAAGAAGTTACTCAGACTGATGGGTCTTAAATTAGAAAATGAAAGAACCTTTTTCTTTTTCGGGATCAAGACCAGATGTGTGTGATTGACAGATTTTGGTAAGGTCAAACCATTAAAATAAGTCAGTACTACAGCAAATAAATCATGATGAACAATATCCCAGCAGAATTACTTGAAGTAACATCTTCTTTCTCAATTTCCAGTCTACTGCCTGTTGTTCAACTTGTATTCCAAACATACTAAGAACAAAACTTTGAACATTTTTGTAAGAAAACAAAGTTTAAGAACATTTTCACAACTAGAAAATTAAAATTAATAGCGAAACTAGAATCAGAAACAAATTTTAAAAAAATATACGAAATATTTTTCTTAAAGAAGAATTTTTGTTAATATGTGTCTAAAGAATCTTACTGATTCAAACAAACTATGCAGAAACACGAAGTTACCAAGTTTAATAAACCAGTGAAGAACAAAAGAATAGAAGAACTGAAATAAATTCACAAATCTAAAGTTTGTAAAACACGTACCAGAATCTGAAAATTTTTTAATAGGAAAAAGATCAAGTCCACTGAATTCACAGTGTCCCCTTAAGGAAATTATTCCCCTCTAGTATCCGAGGTTTGATTTGGAATATGACCTCCCAAGGTAAATTGATCTCAATCACCAGAGTATAGATACCAAAAACTCCGTGTCAGCGAACCACTCAACGGCAGTAAAGTACACTTAGAATACTAGATTTAGTAGTTGAAGAAGTCCATAAATTCTATTTAAAATGAGAGGAAATCCCTCAATTTATAGAAAACAAAGGATAGTGTGAAAAGGTTCTTATTGTGCCTTACCGGAAAGGTCACAAACCTTTGGAAAAGTCACAATTTTTCAGAAAGGTCGTCACCTTTCATAAAAGTTACAACTTTCCATAAAAGTCACAACTTTTCATAAAAGTCGCAACTTTTCATAAAAGTTACAACTTTTTATAAAAGTTACAACTTTTTATAAAAGTCGCAACATTTCATAAAAGTCACAACTAGTCATTTTCCATTCACTCCTTTTTAAAATCCAACAATCCCCGCATGAATGAGGAATGACTTGAAGACAAAAAAACGGACAAGTATGTGTACTTTACAAGCAAGAACCAATTGCATCTGGATAAGTAGGTTTCCCCTTGGACTTTCCGTAGTGAACATATATCGGATATACTTGGTCAATCGGTAGATGCGATATATTTGAACCGTCGAACTTTTTTGTATACCTAGACAACCATATGTCACACAATTAACCCTTTACCATTTATGGTTGTTACGGTTGTGTTCGTTTTAGCCATGAACACCTCTTGGTTTCATGAGGGTATAGAGAGATGGGTTTTTGACAATCATCTTCTTTGAAGCGGCCTACACTTCACACTCACATATGTGATTTCTAAGCGTGTTATCGCGTAGATACACTATTTGGTCAACTCTGTCAAACTTAGCAAATCATTAAAACCATTAAGCTCTATTAACTCATTAACAAGCCTTAATTTTGTATCCTTTTCCCTGAGCATTGTCTTCATCATGAGAATGGATTGATGTCGAATTGTCATTCACAACTTTGTTTTTCTCCTTGAATCTAGCTCTTGGGATCTCCAGTCTACTAGATAGAGTTACCGCCATGATGACTTGTCCTAAGCCGTAAATTCATTCTCTTAGATGATCTTTTGACTTTCTCTCTAGTTAGGCCTTTTTGTAAGTAGATCTGACACATTATCATTTGACTTTACATAGTCAATTCTGATAATTCCACTAGAGAGTAGTTTTCTAACAGTATCATGTCTATGTCGTATATGACGAGACTTTCCATTATACGTCATGCTCCATGCCCTACCTATTGCATCTTGACTGTGAAAGTGTATTCATAGTAATGCCAATGGTTTGGGCCAAAATAGAATATCTATCAAGAAATCCGGAGTCTTTTAACTTATTCACCGACCTTATCTAGAGCACCTAGCTCAAAGATCATTGTAGAGCTAGCGATACATGTCTCTTTTGAAATATTTCTAAGAGACTTCTCCTCTACCAATAGTAAATACATATCCACTCGTGAATTTTACTTCATTCTTCCGACGATTCAATTTGCATCACTATATCTTTCAGTGTTGGATATTGTTATAATGCAAGACATAGTTTTAAGTATAATTTTAAATACTCCAAAACTCTATTTATTGTCATCTAATGAATTTATTTGGGATCATTTGTAAACGGACTCAGTTAAAATAGCAAATGCTATATCTGATCGCACACACTATATGATATACATCATGCTTCCCAAAAATCTAGCACAATCCAATTGTGAGTAACTTTTGTTTTCACTCATTTGAAATGCAAAGCTCACATTTATTGGACACTTGACAATATTGACATTCAAATATTTGAACTAGTTAAGTACCTTTTCAATGCAATGAGACCGTGAAGATGCTAAACATTATGGAGTTCTATGAATTCTTATATCTAAGATCGTATTAGCAACTCCAATAATTTTCATTCCATTTGCTTTAAGCATACGTTTAGTAGCATTTATGTAATTAGTGTCTCTATTGATGATCAACATATCACCAATATACAAACAAACAATGACCTTATGATTTTAATGTGAACACATTTATCACTATCACCATTTTTCAATCCATTTGCCGGCATGGTTTGATTGAATTATGTCATTGTTTTGGTGTTTCTATAATGTGACTTAACAAGTTCACATACTTTTTTTTATTTACCAGGTACCACAAAATCATCGGGTTGTTCCATATAAATTTCTTCCTCCAATTCTACATTTATGAAAGTTCTTTTCACATTCATTTGATGAATTTGGAGGTCATATACCACAGTAATAATTTTTGCATCCGAATGGATGTAATTCTGATTACTAACGAGTATATATATCGACAAGATCAAAATCTTATTTTTTTCCTAAAGCCTTTGACACAAAGTCTTGCTTTATATTTTTCAACAGTTCCATCAACTATTATTTTTCCATCTAAAGATTCATTTTGAACCCAAAGGTTTATTTTCTTGAAGAAGATCAATTAACTTTCAATATTGTTTATTAACATCATCTTTCCAAAGGATGAGTCTACAGAAGACACAGAAAAAAGAAAGTATATGTCCTTTAACATTTTACTGAGCATCTGAATCTCTTTATTAAGTACATTATCCTTTTAATTTTCTTAAGATTGTTGTTCATCTTGTATTCCAAACATACTTAGAACAAAACTTTGAACATCTTTGTAAGAAAACAAAGTTTAAGAATATTTTCACAACTAGAAAATTAAAACTAGTAGCGAAACTAGAATCAGAAATAGATTGTAAAAAAATATACGAAATATTTTTCTTAAAGAAGAATTGTTGTTAATATGTGTCTAAAGAATCTTACTGATTCAAACAAACTTTGTAGAAATACAAAGTTACCAAGTTTAATGAACCAGTGAAGAACAAAAGAATAGAAGAACTGAAATTAATTCACAAATCTAAAGTTTGTAAAACACGTACCAGAATGTGAAAAGTTTTTAATAGGAAAAAGATCAAGTCCACCGAATTCACAGTATCTCCTTAAGGAAATTATTCCCCTCTAGTATCTGAGGTTTGATTTGGAATATAACCTCCCAGGGTAAAATGATCTCAATCACCAGAGTATAGATACCAAAAACTCCGGTGTCAGTGAACCACTCAACGGCAATAAAGTACACTTAGAATACTAGATTTAGTAGTTGAAGAAGAAGTCCATAAATTCTATTTAAAATGAGAGGAAATACCTCAATTTATAGAAAACAAAGGATAGTGCGAAAAAGTTCTTATTGTCCTTACCGGAAAGGTCACAAACCTTTGGAAATGTCACAATCTTTTAGAAAGGTCGTCATCTTTCATAAAAGTCGCAACATTTCATAAAAGTCACAACTCTTCATAAAAGTCGCAACATTTCATAAAAGTCACAACTCTTCATAAAAGTCGCAACTCTTCATTTTCCATTCACACCTTTTTAAAATCCAACACTACCATCACCTGAGTAATCGTTATTCCTCGGAAATTTCTTAATTAGTAGAAACCCACTGTCTATTGCTTCTTTCTTGAGCTCTCGGAAATTTCTTAATTGTAATACCCGCATATTGAAGGGTTTCCAATCTATTCATCCTCCGCCCATGTCACCCGTGTAACTCCATTATTGAAAGTAGGAGTCTTATATTCTATCGGAGAGACCACCTTGGTCTTGTCATTATTCGGAGATTTCATATTCAAGGATTTCAAAAGAGCTGCATAGTTGCCTCTATTGACTTACATTGCTTCTTCACTAGGAAAGTTATGCACGCTAGGCAAAGTAGTAGGAATCGAAGGGAGAGAAGGGGATTGTATATCGTTATGTATCTTCATGAATTATCAATGAACAAGTTTGGTTAAAATAAATCACTTATCTTTTTTTTTATACGGAAAAATGCATAAGTGGTTATACTATATTAAGGTTCTATTACCTCCTAAACTTATTTTGTTGGGCCCACAAGATAGCGTCACGTAGGTCGAAAGGGAATAGAAAATTATTAATAAAATAAATTCAGGGGTAATAGGACTTTAACATAGTATAAATGTTTCTCTGAAATTTCAGGCATATATTAAGAGGTACTTATGCATTATCCATATTATTTACGTAGATAGACATTTTATATCTGTAGGATGAACTTTTATTGGATAAAATAGAGATGTCCATTTACCTACTGTTAACTTTTTCAAGGTTATAGGACTGACATTTGAAGTTAACTTTAATCACTTTTGGAAAGACCTCATTTACCATTAATTTGCATAAAATTAGTTCAATGGTTTTATTTCATTTCAAATTTATGTAATGAAATTCTTTAAATTTTCTTGATTTTTACCGCAAAAAAAAGAAGTGGATAAAACAAAACTATCCCCATACTAATAGTGACATTTCATAGACACGCACAAACTTAACTAGGATTCCACCCCCCACCCCCTCCCCCTCCCCAAATAATTTAAAATAAAACAAATGCACCATAAATGTTGACGTGACAGAGAGAGTGTGCACACTCTCTTGAAGACAAGTGATAAGTAAACAAATCTAACACATGTCTTTTTTAATTGGTCAAATCTAACACATGTCATTTTTAATTGGTAAGTTTATATATAGTCAGTATACATATTTATTGATATTAAAACTTATTTATTTTTAATTCTTTTCATTTCTTTCATTGTAAAAAATTTATTTTGATTTCTTTCTCACCAATTTGGATGAGCGTGGGCATGTTTGGGATTCATTGTGGCTTTCCGCTTGGAGCGGCTCACCCAAACTTTTTTTTCATTAATTTCTTATCTTTTCACTTTTAATAACTTTTTATAAATTATGTGTATTTTTTAAAAAAACTTAAACATTGTTATTTAATTTTAACGATTTGATTTTTTACTATTTATTTGACTCTCTTCACTTGTTTTGATATCCACTAAAAGTTAATTTATTTTAAATAAATATGTTTGGAGTCAAATTTGAAGACAAATCAAAGGAAAGATAGAAAAAATAAAAAGAGTAAATAAGATCAATAGAAAAAGAAAAAAGAAAAAAACAATGAATGAAGGTTGAATAAAAATATTTAGATAAAGGAAAAAATATGTGTATTTACTTAATTTAATTACAAGATAAAGAAAATAAGAATTTTCTCTAAAAGAATAAAAGAAAATAAAAAATAAAATGATTACACACGTTGCAATAGTGTGTACAAATACAATCGACTTTAATGGTGAAAGGAGACACATCAACACAAAATATGCACAAAAATAAGAAAAAATGAGTTAAAGGGAAGTAATAGAATCCTAATTAAATTTAGGTGTGTCTCGAAAATTTTAATCATAGTCTAAGAGAGTACTTATGTCTTGCCCTAAAAAGAAATTGATTATTCATGTGAGTTTGATTAGTGTACAATTTAAATGAGTTGTTTACTAAATTGCTCAATGCAACTCTTTAAAATCTTACTTATAAAATTGCAATGAAAAAATGTTAATTAATGTAAATTTTCTTCGGTAATCTTTGTGTTAGCACGGGAAATGGCTTTTGAATTATTGTAATTTTTAATGCCAAATATTTGAACTAGTTATTCGGAACATATGTCCATTATAGTAATTGCCATAGAGTCCAACATTTTTTTAATTTGCTATAGAATTAAGATGGTAAAACTGTTAGACTTTTCTTATTTACACAATAATTAATCTATATTTTAGGTAGTTGAATTTCTCCATCACAAATGATTTATAAGAATGTATATTTAAGGACTTGCTATAATCGAATATGTCCAAGTAACATTAATCTATGATTTTTAACATGGTTGATATCATAAGTAATACTATTTATAAACGGTATATGATAAATAAATAAATATGTACGGAATAAAATAAAGAGAATAACTTTGTATTCTTTTGGTTATCTTTATAAGTGTTGATAAGACAAAATTTCAGATTAGATGATATCTCAAATTTTAACAGATCTATGTCATAAGAGACAGATTAAATCAATTTATCTAGAACAATAAATCTATAACATGTGTGAAATTAAATGCTAATAACATTTCCCTTCCAATATTTATATCACCTAATAACATTTCCCTTCCAATATTTATATCACCTAATAATATTTCCCTTCCAATATTTATATCTAGTGATACCATATCTGAATTTAAAGAATGGAACTGTTCTATACACTCCTTAGAGCTAATAGTAGAACTGGTAAAAACAATACCTAGAAATAAAACAAGAAAAGAAAAATAATGTTTGAATCATAAAATTTGACAAATTATTATTTAAAAGAAAATATAAGTGTCTTTACATATACAATAAAGAGTACTAGTTTATGTACAATTAAGTCCCACTAAGTTATACACTTCGGATAACAATCAATTTCAACACGAACCTATATAAAAAAATGAAATGAAAACGTTAGAAAATTTATATCAAGATACACTAAAATAAATAAATTAAAAATAAAATATTAGGATATATATACAAATTAATCTAGAGAAAAGACATAAAATCATCACTGATATTGTTTCGAGTTTGTAAAAAGACACATTATCTTTGTAACTGTCCTATTATCCCACTGAATAATTTTGAACATATATTATTATACAATTTTTCTATCGGTACCAAATTTTAAGAAGCAAGTGTGTTCACACACCAATCATTATATGACACGTGTTAATTTAATTAAAAAAAATTTATTTTAAGTTATTCTTTTTTTTATTTACTTTATTTCTCTCTTTCTTACTTTTTGACTTTTAATTTTGTTGTCTTAAATTTTACTTCATCCCCCACCTCGAACTTTCAAGTGATTCATTCCTCTATTTATTTTTTTCTTCACCTCCCACACCCATGTCAAATTGAGTCCTACTCTCATTTTTTTTGTTTTCTTTTCTACTTCTACAACGGTCAAATTCGTTATAAAATTCATTCTATTTTTAGACTTTATGAATTATTGATAGAAAAATTAATTATTTTTCTAAGAAAATTAAAATTTTGATGGTATCATAAACTACTCATTTTCATATAAATTCAAAATTAGAAATGGTAATTTTAAAGAATCAATTATTTTCCCCAAAAATTGAAAGAACTTTATTGAAATTTGATAAAAAAAAATTATATGATACTTCCTAATCATCTTTAAGTCTAATCGGTGTATCTAATTCTTCTAAATGTAAGAAAATATTTAAAGACAATAAAACTAACAGTAGTAAAAAGAGAAAGGTGAAGTTGTAGTAAAAATTGTGACATTGAAAGTAACAAGCCTTTATGAATAAAGATGACAATGAATTTTTGAAGAAGAAAGAAGAAGAAAATAAAGGAAAAGAGTTATAATAACAAGAAAAAAGAGAATATATTTTATAATAAAATACTTATAATAATAGAATTATATTAGTTATTATAGGCTGTTCACTCTCTTGGAAAGAGTGCACACCACTCTCTATGTCAGGTGGACGAAAAATGATATAATAATATCTATTCAAAATTGTTTAGTGGGGTGATAGGACAATTGCAAAGTTATACTATTTTTTTTGGAAATTCGGGATAACTTCAATGTTGATTTTATATCCTTTCTCATTGATATGTTATGGATATGGGTTATTCATTCAAAAGATCATTTAAACCTATAATATATGTAACAGATTGCAATTTTTTTTACTTCATTATGACTTTTTCAAAATATACGAGATCATTTTTATATTAGATTGGAGGGTGAAGTATACAAATAAAATTAAGATAAAAAAGAAAAGAAAACTACTTTGTTGACCCATTTTTTCATTTGGAGATTTCATAGTCTTATAAATATTGACATATTTGTTCCTTATTTGTTCACCATGTCTCGATATTTAGATGCAATTTTCTTTCTTTATCTTTATTTTCATAGATAATAGCCTTGCTTTAGAAAAATATATGTGAAAAATGAAAGACAGAAAAAGAAAAACACCTTTGAATCATGGTAAAAAAAATGAGGAGCAAATTAAATATGCTTATCTTTATAGGACTATAAAATCTTCAAATGAAAACATAATAGTATCCTTATCTTTTTATTTATTCATTGTGTTTGTATAATTCACCATCAAATCTTATATAAAATTGTCTTTGTGTATCTATAAGAACTATAATGAAGTAAAGGAAAACTAGAAAAACTCTTACCTATACTAAAGATTTTAATAGTCTTTTGAATGAATAAAATTTCTCCATAATATTTTTGTTTGGGTCAAATTTTGGTCCCTTGGACCATTTTACTATAGGAGCAAAAAACCAAATAATCTAAATCAGGTCCAAATCATTTCTCCATAATATTTAGTAACTATCAAGCCCCTTTTTGGCACGCTTTACGTTTTGAAAAAGGGGCTTTTCGATTTAAGTGATAGAATTAAATAGCGATTATTATATTTTTGTTTTTCAAAGTAGACATTTGAAATTGAATTAGAGTGTTCTAGGTCACCTTTTAGGTTAATCCCTATTTTAAAAAGTATGACTCTTTATGCAACATCGCGCTAATTGAAATAGCTAGGAAGAAGCTTAGAACTTGAAAAAATTATTTTTGGAAATAATTAAAAATCTAGAAATTTTCTTAAGTTAGGAAAAGTTGAGTGTTGGTCAACTTTAAGCGGCCATAACTTCTAGATCAGGCTATTTTGGTGTATTTCTAGATATGATTGGAAATCTTTCGGAAGGATCTTTCCAACGCCACTGATCTTGCGCATTTCCAAGTTGTATGAGTAATTTATGCCTTTTGGAAGTTGGGTTGTTCGGTTAAGGAATTGGCAATCCGGATTTTAGAAGGGTAGTTGTCCTTTTCCTTACCCAACTAATTAAATCCTTTTTTAATAAATTTATTGGGGTCAAAACTGAGTTGGTTCAGTTTACGCTTTTGAAAAAAAAAAGTTAGGCTTTCGGAGAAAGAACGCAAGAGAAAGGATAAGAGAAAAAACATGACTCACTAAAAACGGTCGATTATGATTGTTGAATCACCAAGGAATTGATCCTACAAGTTATGTGAGTATTTTATAGCGTTGGGCTCGTTCACCCACACCCTAAACATGTTCAATTCAGCGTAATTCATCATAAACGAGTTTGAAAGTTGATGTTTTTTTTACATGTATACTTGAATTTTAATGTTGTTCTTGAATTGGTTTGAATTGTCGAGTTTTTGAGATCTTTACTTTGAGTTTTATAGTTGTATTGACTTAGGTTCTTGAGTAAATATTCTGGGTATCGGAATCTAAAATGAATTTGTGAAAATATTTGAGTTTATGCGAATTGGGGCCGTAAAACCAAGAAGGAAGAAGTCGAGCGTGATCTGGCACGAAAGTCGCACTTAAGACGTGGACTCCTTTATCTCAAAATTTAATTTTGCAAGTAATTTCTTAAAACATATCAGTGTCACAGACTTGTTCCAAGACGGCGATTTCATGACTTTCTGTGTTTAGCTATCTAAGATCATTCCTAAACATAATGAGATATTTTCAAACAGAGATCATAGTCCTTGAATTCATAATTCAATTCAAGGATCGATTCAAAATCAAGTTAAGAGTAGTTAAGATCAAAGTCAAGAGTCAAGTAACAGAAGTTCATTTCATGTTTTCAAAAGTATTTTCACAAATGTTTTCACTTTGTTTTAAGACTTAAGTTTTGAGTTCAGTAAAGAGTATAGTTGAATTTCTGTTCTTCAAAGAAGTATATGAGGACTAATTATTCCCAACGGAAAAGGGTCTAAAATACCCTTAAAGTGTTGGAAATGGTACAAAATTACCCTTCATCCACCTATTGGCTCCAAAATACCCTTCCCACCCACCTATTGGATCCAAAATACCCTTGTCATCCAGCTTTTGGTTCAAAATTGACCACTTATTTAACGGTTTTATATTTAAACTATTTAGATATTTTTTTTAAAATACGTGGCGCTCAACTATTTGTTATAATTTAACTTATTAATATAATTTATAAATCAATCCACTACCACCCATTACTAATTAAACCCCTCTAAATTAATATCCGTCACATTATTAATGCAACAACATAGCAGCTACTACCGATTGAGTGTTTTTAAAAATTTGAGGTGAAAATATCTATAGAAGTAAATTATCATACATTCAAGTGTCTAAATAAAATTAACTATAAATTTAAAAGTCTGATTATGTTTATCTTAATTATTCTTACATCTCAATTATGTGATGTTACTTCATAGGTAACTTTTTTTAAAAATAATATATTAAAGGTTTTAAAACAAATAATAAATATTTATAAAATTATATTTTAAAAAAATGCATGAATTAATTCGAGATGTATTACTTCTTTACCTTTAATCATAAATTTCCCATTCAATCTTGAAAGAAAGTGTCCTCCTAAATAAGCGGCTCAACCTATATTTAATTGGGACTTCGATTCGGACTCGAATAATTTTGAATGTTATTTTCAGAAATCTTTAATTTCGTCGTGTTTTAGTAGTGTTTATGATGATTTTGATATTATAATTGAATTATTAATTGGGTAAATAATGTTTGTCCATACAATTTGTCATTATTTGGCAAATATTTTTGGCAAATATCCCAAATTTCCAAATACTAGTTTTTTCTAGTATTTGGGCCAAATCTCATTATTTGGGATATTTTAAAAATTAAAAATTTACCCCAATCTTTTATCTTTTACAAAAACACCCTCTCTAGTAGTTGTTTGCGTTGTATTACATCATTTTTTACGTGAACACCAAAATAGTGATGAAATATGTACTGAATATTAAATAATGATATGATTGTTGATGAAAATTATTAAAAATTGGTTTTAGGTAACAAAGTCATGTACTTTGTCTACTTCACGATGTATAGAATAATTCTTGTTGCACTCACTCCAAATTACCACATTACTTTAGTGTCATGGACATTATTTGTTATTGTTGTAACGAACATTCAATTGACTTGTAATACAAACTTTTAGTTAGTTTTGATAGTTTTTAAAACTTGTGTGTATAAATCATATTTTTCTAAAAAGGTGAAATATATTTCCCAAATTTTATGAACAAACACGTGGTGAAATTTCACCCAAATTTTCACTCAAATAATATTTGCCAAGAATATTTGGAAATCTATGGCCGAACGCTAGCTTAGTTAGTAATTAGTGGGTAGTGGGTTGATTTATAAATTATATTAATAAATTAAATTATAACCAATAGTTGAACGTCAAGTATTTTAAAAAATATTTAAAGAGTTTAATTTTAAAACAATTAAAAAAATGGTCAATTTTGAATCCAAAGGTGGATGACAAGGGTATTTTGGAGCCAATACGTGGATGAAAAGGGCATTTTGGAGCTAATAGGTGGATGAAGGGTAATTTTGTACCATTTTCAATACTTTAAGGATATTTTAGGTCCTTTTCCGTATTCCCAAAGAGATTTATAATGTTTTCACATATAAATAATAACGAAATTGACATTTCCAAAGAGCTTTCGGGCTAGTTTTCAGAAAACTATAAAGCTTTCTAAATGAAGCAAGAAGGGCAATTATGATTTCCAAGTTTGCCTTTGAACTATGTTTTTGATCACGAATCTCAAATCACAGAAGAATTATGTTTTAAAAACATGAGAGATAGTCTATTTTGGGAGTAGTATTCAGAACCAACTTGGGGACAAGCAAGAGTTAAGATAACTCAAGTCTCCATACAACTATGTGGCCATCATAGGTAGAAAATGATTATACTTTTTAGATTAATTCTTTTCACAATAGATTAGTGAATGATCCACTTAGTTCAGGTCATATACATTTGGCTGGGTATAGGATGTGTTGGCAGCGTGAGGTAGATCGCTTAACCATCACCACAACTCTTATGTGATGGTTATCACTTAGAGAAACTCCCACAGAAGTTATTGTACTTTTATATACACAGTTATTTGTATTTTTACATACATTTCAGAGTTATGTTGTATCCTTGTATATACATAGAGTTGACATCATGTTTAAACAACTTATCTTTATATTGCACTTGTTTTTAAATTGCTTATATTAAGATAAGTCCGCTATTATTGAGTTGAGTTGAGCTAGGTAAGTTTTTGAGATTTGTCTTTAAAGCCTATGTTAGTTTAGCATTTCAGCAGGCATACTCGTACATTCAATGTACTGATGCCAGTTGGCCTGCATCGTATTGTGATGCAGATGCGGGTAACTAGGATCAACATCCAACGCCCTATTGCTGGAGTCTATTGGTAAGCCTCCTTGTATTCTGGAGGACTCTTTTATTTGCTTTCTAGCTTAGTTCATTCGGATGTTGTGGTTTTATCCCAACATCTATCCCAGTTGTTTTAGAGGCTCCATAGACAATTAGTAGTTCAACAGTCTTTACATTATCACTCTTATGTCAAAGACTTGGGTTGCAATTTTTTGGCCAAGTTGAATGTTTAATATTTGAACATATCCAAATTGTTATATAATTCAGTGCAGTTAGATGCTATTGATCTTATGAATATGCATATAGTCTTTCGCAGAGTTAAGTAAGTCAGACCAAGAATTCGCTCGAGACCATCAATGGTCTTCGAGTGCCAATCTAGCCCAGGGTGTAGGCTCGGTGTGCGGAAAATTTTATATCAGATCCCAGAATTCAAGAGTCCTAGGGAGTCTATGAAGTCGTGTCAGTAGAGTCCTAGTTATCAGAGTGAAGTGTGCCACATCTATAATAAGGAGGCCGCAACATTTAGATATTTCTTCAATTCTTTTATATTACATCCTTGAGTTAGAGTTTGATTTCTAAATTTTTTTCTCTAATTCCTGATTGCGTGTGTTTTAGATAATCATGCCTACACAAAGAGCAGTTAGAGGTCGTCCAACTAGGAGGAATGTTGAAAATAAAAGTTGTCAAATACACAAGTGTCACGACCGGGGAGCACCCCCTAGAAGTAACATGACGTACATGACATCTTGGAGGTCTTATAAAAGTCCATAGTCATTATCCATCGCATTGTCATAGGTAAATTTAACAAAAAAAATTAAACTATTCGTAGCACATCGTATGCTAGAATAAACATCAATAAAATAGAATATATTAGGGACACGGCCCTTTAACATCATAAAATAATATTTAAGCTATTACAATACATGTATAAACATGAAATAGGAAATCCTTGGAACATAAGAATCCCTTTTCTTGAGCTTGGAAAACACATATCAAGCCCTTCACTTCAAAAACAACCTTTAAGCATCCATAACCAACACTTTGAGTAAAAAGGTGAAGAAGAATGGTGTTAGTACAAGAATGCACTAAGTATGACCATCATGCAAAAACATACATTTAAAGAGGATATTTGGTTAGAAAAACATGCATCATGCCTTTTCGTAAAACTTCATAAAAACTTTGATATAATAAGCACAACATAAATCTTATACTTCACATAGTTCATATAGACACGTACAACGGTCATAACATCATATAAAGTCATACATTTCATCTAAGGCACATTAAGCATTGCATACACAATAACCTTCTTTTACCTTACTGTAAGTCTTTACCCTCAAGTAACCCTCTAGTAATAATTGGTCCAATGTATAAATAGTGTCCCATTTCATTACCCACACTCAA
This sequence comes from Solanum lycopersicum, assembly GCF_036512215.1. Taxonomy (NCBI): domain Eukaryota; kingdom Viridiplantae; phylum Streptophyta; class Magnoliopsida; order Solanales; family Solanaceae; genus Solanum; species Solanum lycopersicum. The sequence continues at coordinate 46,299,199 of NC_090804.1, read as the reverse complement.
GCATTACCTTAAGTTCACCAAGGGGAACTTTCATACAACCATCATTAACTTAAGCACACAGTTTCACATAAGCACCATATATCATGAAACACATTGGTTACATATGACCCAACATACTTCAAGAACCACATATAAAATCGATTCCAAGACAACATGCAAATCAACACTACCAATAACATCATAAGAGGCAATAATCAACAATAGCATACTTGGAATTCATTTCATAATGACATAACAAAACCTTACTCATAATCCCAATCTAAGCCTACTAGTGAAATGCACATGTGAAGTCCCATAACCTTACACATACTTAGTATACTCACAATAGACCATAAGCATCATTATATACTTCATACATCATAGAGAAAAGTATAGACAACTTCGTACATTCCAAGTAAGACCATTATCATATAGTCACCATAGGACTCATACCATACATATTATCATACAACTAGGTCAACACCACAATATCATGCATATAAGAAATATACATATTCATATACATATAGAACACCTTCCTAGTAGGAACATCCTCCTCCTAGTCATAACATGGTATTTATATCTTATTTCAATTAAGAGTTTATTATGCAACAAACTTTAAATCACACTTAGGCAGATTCAAACCACTCAAGAAGCAATCGAGTCACACACACTAAATGCACATATATCATGAGTATTGTAGATCAACAAATACTACCATTTAGACATAATAACTTGTAGGCCATATTTAACATCATCATGTTTTCTAATGTTTAAGGAGGAATGTCCTTCTCCTTAACATACACACATGTTATCATGAGTTCATACACAAGCAATGCACAAAGTTCAATTTATTTTTTGAGAACTTCTTTACTTTTAACCCAAGCATGCTCATCTTCTCTTCATTTTAAAGTCAACATGATAAGTAACACCACACACTTCAAAACATAGAAAGTCATTACACATAAATATCAATTTCAAGCATGACAATAGTCTTCATAAGCATGCATGGATTAGGGAGATTCTTGAAATTTATAGGCACACATCAAGAGCACTAGATAAACATACCAACAACTTTTAAGAGTGAGCCTACATTAATAATTTTCAAGTCTTAAAAGTAACAGATTTTTAAGAGAATCATAATTTTCCATTTACAGGGAGCTCAAGTTTTCATTGATGGCCTAAAACACCACACCTTAAGAGTGACATCACCCATGCTCCTTACCTTCTCTCGTGAAGTCTAATGCACATTTAACATGTCAAGATGTACAACAACATGAGAAAACATGAATTTGAGCAAAAATCCATTTGCATGCGAATAAGAGTCCTCAATACATGAACAACATAGGGTCAATTTAGATATACATAATATATGGAGAACATGCAACTTATACTTTTATGCAAGACTCCTATTATGGACAAGTTAATAGAAACTCTTTGATTTAAAGTTCAAGTAACAATAGAAGGACAGATTAGGGATATCTACAACCTTACTACTCAGATCATCATCCCCCACTTAGGGTAAACCCAATTGAGAGCAACTTATCACTACCGTAAGAGAACATAGAAACATCAAGGGTACTCAAAATCTTACTATCTAGGCACATTATCCCCTACTTGGGGTAAGACTAATCATATCATGCCGTTAAACACCAATATCAAGGAAATCCAAGACCAAACTTACACTCTTCACTCAATAAAGTTTAACATCATTAAGGATTTTCACTCCTAATGTCAAATCAAGGAGTATACTAACTCAATCATCAAGGGCAATACCTCAAGCCTCATCATTCCTCTTCTAACACCAAAAGGAAACTCATAATAATCAAGTTATGTCATTCTACCCAACCACATAAGGAGTCAATTACACCATGAATACTAAGGGTCATGAAAACCTTAGGGGAAACAATAGAGGAGACTTGGGCATGAAGGCCTCTTTATTTTCTTTCAACACTAGGGCAAGGTAAATTCTAGGTAATTCCAAGCCACATTATCAACATAAAAGGTAACCACACTACCTTCACTTCTAGGATCAAGCCTACACAAAAGACTCCAATCCATACAAGGCAACTATGAAGAATCCAACACATATACAAAGGCAACATTTGCACCATTACACATATTTAAAGGCAACATACATATTTATCTATTTACCACTATCCTTCAAAGAATTTCAAGTCTAAACCTTTTTCCATACACTACAATCATGAAAAAAAAAATAGCAACTTGTCATTCCAAAAAGGAACTCAATTCCACTGTAACAACTCTTATCAAGCTATAACCATACCACAACATAAATTTTCACATAACATGTCATTTCTCATAAATCACATATATAGAAATAAATGATATCACATCAACATATATTCCAAATTCACATTCACACATACTCATTCAGCCATAAAACAAAGATAAGCATCAATAATCACATTTTTCCCTCAAGCATATAGATACCATGTCATCCAAGCAATCACATCAAAAGATCACCTGACAAGAAAACATAATAGAGAGATCATATAGATTTAAGTCACATGGCATTACATGAGAGTAGTAAAGAAGGTAAACTTTATTTACCTATAATGTCTCGCTCATAAACGTGACACGACTCACCACCGATGAATGAGACTCTACTAGACGTGGCAATATGAAACTTTGGATCCTTAAACCACTTTAATAACCCCATGCTCTGATACCACGTTTGTCACGACTGAGGAGCACCCCTAGAAGTAACACGGCGTACTTGACCTGTCAGAGGTCTTATACAAGCCCATAGTCATCATTCATCGCATTGTCATAGGTACAATTAGCAGAAAAATTAAAATTATTCATAGCACATCGTATGCTAGAAACACTTTATATATATATATATATATATATATAATATAATATAAGTCATAATACATAGTTAGACTCTAACCCTCTTTTGTCATCTTCGACTCAACATCAATAGAATAGAATAGAATAGGGACACGGCCCTTTAACATCAAAAAATAATATTTAAGTTATTACAATACATTGAACATAAACATGACATAGGAAATCCTTGGAACATAAGGAGCCTTTTTCTTGAGCTTGGAAAACACATATCAAGCCCTTCACTTTAGAGAGAACCTTTAAGCATCCATAACCTACACTTCGTGTAAAATGGTGAAGAATAATGGTGTTAGTAAAAGAATGCAATAAGTATGACAATAATGCAAAAACATGCATTTAAACAGGATATTTGGTTAGAAAACCATGCATCATGTCTTTTAGTAAAACATCATAAAAACTTTAATAAAATAAGAACAACAAAGATCATATACTTCACATAGTTCATATAGACATGTACAACGGTCATAACATCATATAAAGTCATACATTGCATTTAAGGCACATTAAGCATTGCATACACATCAAACTTCTTTTACCTTACTCTAAGTCCTTACCCCCAAGTAACCCTCTAGTAACATTTGGTGCAATGCATGAATAGTATCTCATTTAACTACCCACACTCAAGCATCACCTTAAGGTCACCAAGGGGAACAGTCATACAATCAGCATAAACTTAATCACTTACTTTCACATAAGCACCACATGTCATGAAACACATAGGTTACATATGAACCAACACACTTCAAGAACATTACGTCTATTGTCCATTTTACTTTAGGGAAACCCTAGACTTAACTGACAATAACACCATGCAAGCCAAACATGGAATTTGGTGTCGTATAACTCCACAGCAAAATGAGGTTCTCTACTTTCCAAGGTAGAACATTCATATCATACTAACATCTAGGTGGATGCACTTACTAGGACCTATGAGGGAAACATAGTTATGGAACTAGGAGATGTATATTGAAATTCTCTTTCTTCCCTTAGGAATTATAGTTTCCATCTCATGAGATCATTTTGGAACTAGTCTTCCTCATTTGGAAGGTGCACCTTCTCATTTGGTCGAGTTCACTCGGTGCTAAGCTACGTTCCCTTTATTGAAAAGTCCTTATTAACTTTACTGCATAAAATTTGCTTCAGGAGGTCTAACTCCTTATATGCTTAGCTCATAGGTATAGATGAGAATGTCTTTTCATCAACATAATTCATGTGAGAAAACCTTTTACATGGACATAGCATATTCAAGCACAATCCATTTTGGAGTACATTGAGAATACCTTTAAAGAGACTCCCTCTTTACTAGATTATCATACATGCTTCATTAGATGCATTCATGTGTGTCTATGTGTACTTACATTAGAAGACCTTTCACATAAACACATTTAGACATTACATTATCATACTTAATCATATCATATTCTTTACATCATAATGTATATACTTTCATGTTCATAGCTTAGGCATGCATTCATGTACAAAGAGATACCACCCTACGAATTATATTATCAAGATACACATGTGCAATGCATAGGATAAAATCTCATATACTTGCCTATAATAGTACACCTACAAAGTCATCCTAGTTAAGATACACATAATACTTCATGGACATGTACTTTACATGTGTAGTAGTATATATTAGTGCATACGAGAGTTATCCTTTCATTAGACACCATGAACCTATACTACTTATAAGCATGCATGAGGTATGAGTGTGTATACATTGGTCAACGTGATAACATAATGACTATTAAAATCACATTGAGGCATCCATCCTCTTAAGACCACAATGCACATTAAAGCATAGACCACACACAACATAATATAATAGGAGACAAGAATACTTCCACCTTGCATTATAGACTCTTAACATGGCTAAGATTACACATTAATATAGGGATACATAGGTAGGGGTCAATCAACATTAGGACTTCATCAATGGGTGCGCATAGACAAAACCTAACCCTAAAAACTCCATTCAATTGACATCATATCATTAGCACACCTAGTACAAGATACTAGCATTGGAGACTAGGCATAAAACTTCATATGTGCGGTCATCATAACAACACTTCACAATTCACCAACTTACCTTCAAGTCCATGATCAACACATATATGTATTGACAAGAAATTAAACACCGCCACATAAGTGGACCATACCACACAATATATACAAGGCCAATTTAACTAGCAATTCTATAAAAAAAAGTAGAGAAATAGGGAAATATTACAAATTCACCAAGCTTTGATCATCATTGATCAATACTCATGATCAATCAATAATTCATATATAAGGCAGTAGCTAAAAGTAAAATAACATAATCAAAATCATAACTAAATCATCATAAGATTCAGATCACATCATGTACACTACATCATCAATTCTATAGGAAGTAGAGAAAAATAGATAAAACTTACCAAACCTCCAAGCCTTGGTCATCATTGATCCGTTACCCACAATTGATCATAAAGTCACATAGAAGACAATAGCTATCATCAATCTTTCATAATTGTATCATATTATAATCAACATAACATCAAGATCACAATAACCACAATACAGTCTAAATTGAGAAATTGGGCGGATCATGGGTTCATCATGAAATTCAATTGAGAATTACATTCAAAACAGTAGTTAATCATCATGCTTTTGAAATTATTTTTAGGAAGAACCTATGGCTAGATTGGAAGATAGAGAGTTTGATCATGAATTCTCTTTAAAAAGCTTTGAATGAACTTCTTAGATGAATCGATAACTAAGGATGAAGGAAACCATACCTCATTACATGTGAAGACCACAAAAAGTTGAAGAATAAAGCTTTATAATCCATCAGCATGGTTGCTCTTGAGCTTCATCTCCAATGGAAGTTTCTAGAGAGGTTTTGATTTGAGAGGGAAGGGTGAAATTTAAAGAATGAATTGGGAATTGGGTTTTGATCTTTTTAACCAACTTAATATACCTCATAATTGATAAAAATAACTGCTCTTGATATCCGCTCCTTAGCATGACAACGTGCATGCTATAAAGTTGCAGGTTCCATCTACGTTGGGACTGATGGACCTCCTCTAAACGACAGGATCGTACTGTCCTTCTGTAGATGGTGACTGAGGCTACAATCTAGGCGCTTAATCTCATGCAGCTAAGTGTTGATATACACCTCCATCGATGGGGCATCACCTTCTGTATGGGGTATCGTTCTTGGGCATAGATTGACACTACCAAGGCAGGGTCTAGGCAATCTTTAGGGTCCTCCTCAAGGACCTATTGGGTGGTCCTTCGGGAGTCGTGCTTGAATTTTCCAATGAAATCAGATTCATATACAAGTTAAGTACCTCTTGCATCAATTTCATCAAAAACAAACACGTAAAACGTGCACATATCAAAGCTAACTTTTGAACTTCACCGGACATTCATAAACGTTTGACCTCCAAATCACTTCAAATAAAGTATGCACATTGTAAAAACACTTAATTGACATATTATTAACCTTTTTAGGTACATGTGATGCTCTAGGTACCTTACAAACTGCAAGGAAAAGTTACTAAGAGGCAATTAGTATTTTGAGTCTGGCTTTGGCTAATCAGGTTGTTCAATAAAGAGGAGCTCCACTAGAAGGGGCTGACACTCCAAAAATTCATGAGTTATTGAGGATGAAACCCCCAAGTTTCACTAGTTCGAGTACTAATGAGGATCTAGAAAACTTCAATGAGGAACTGAAAAAGGTATCAAGGTGATGTATTTTGTTAACACTGAACAAGTTAAGCTAGCTGCATATCAATTGAAGGGCGTTGCTAGGACCTAATTTCTCCAATTGAAAGAGGGTAGAGCTGAGGGTGCACCCCCTACGAGTTGGGTCTATTTTGAGAAAGCTTTCTTGGGGCAGTTATTTCCTTGAGAATACATGAGTTCCTTAAACTTAAGCAGGATTCTCTAAATGTTCATGAATATGGGTTGAAGTTCACGCAACTATCCCGTTAATCTCAGGAGATGTCTAAGGACATAAGGAGTAGAATGAGTTTGTTTGTTGTTGGTTTGGGGCGCTTATCAAGCAAAGAGGGTCGAGCAGCAATGCATATTGGGTAAAAAGACATTTAGAGTTTGATGGTCTATGTGTAGCACGTAGAGGAAGAAACGTTGAGAGATAAAGAGGAGTTCAAGAACAAGAGGGTTAAGATAGGGAATGAGTCCGTGAGATGAAGAATTATTCCAACCAGTATCATTCCAATAAAAACAAAAGGGACTTGCTTGATTATATACTAGTGCACCTGCACTTCAGAACAGAGGTGAGTATTTTGGTCAGAATTCCAGAGCTAAGCCTGCTTATACCTAGGGTAGTATGGCACAAGGGGGTAGTAAGCCTCCTTTTTGTTCTAAGTGTGGTAGGAACTATTTGGGTATTTTTCGTGAGAGCTCCAATGTTTGTTCCAAATGTGGTTTTACTAGGCATTTCATGCAATATTGTCCAAAGAACAACAAGGGAAATGGTAGTGGGGGAAATAGAGCCCAATCTTCATCAGTTGCTCCACAACACAAGTTTTCACCTAGAGGGGCAAATTTTGTTACTAGCGAAGGAACGAACCCCTTGTATGGTATCAACAATTCCCAAGAGCAAGAGGATTCGCCGGATGTTGTCACTAGTATGATTTGAGTCTTTGACTTTACTATTTATGTTTGCTAGATGCAAGAGCGAGGTTATATTTTTCAACTCCATATGTTGCTATGAACTTTGTGTCACATCAGGGTTTACACCCTAGATGTAACCGACATCGTCGTCTTTTTCAAGGACTAATACTAGCCTCTTAGTTTCATGTCATTACATTCATCGGTTGAAAAATTGCAAAAAAATTTAAAATGTTCATTATCACTACTTGGAGGTTTACATTGACATCTACATACACATAATATATATTCAAATCGAGTATACATAGACCCTTCGTATAGGAAGATACATAGCCTTCTACTTTTATTGCACATATATATATACGTAAAATATAGAAATAGTCTCAACGTTTGTCTCATCTCATACCATCTAAACAAATATCAAAATATGGGCATAGCCCTTACATCAATCCAACAAGACATATATAGGTCATACAAAAGTACAATACTCAATCAAAAAGGAAAGGAATGAAAGAGTAAATAAGCTCATAACAAAATCCGTAAGCTAGAGGATGGAATTGCCCTCGAAAGATGAGGATCTTCCCTACTTGGATGAAAGAAAGAATCCAAGCCTTCAAAAACGTCGCCTTTCAAACTCTTCAATGACCGAAACCTAAAATGTTTGGGAAAAAGGAAAGAAAATGGGGTTAGTACTCCACATATACTAAGTATGGGATCTTATGCACATACAAAAGCAAAACATGCTAAAAGGGACTTTTTGTCAAAACATGTTATTTTACCCTTCTAGGGACTTAATGCAAAGTCAAGTAAGTCATATCAATCAACCAAACATGCTTACAATCTCAACAAGTAACACTTATCCCAACATACTTGAAACCATGATTTACTACAACCCTAACATCAAGGAATAATATCACAAGAATGAATAAGAGTCAAACAATATGATAATAAGCAAGATAACTACTCATAAGTTCTTATCAAGTCAAGAAGTACAATGACCAAGCAAAGCCCCATAACCTTACTCAATCAAGTATCCTCAACAAGAATACATGTCGAATGTCCAACTTTACATATCATGGCATTTAGGTTTACATTACATCATATATTAACATTGTAACTCAAGGCATATTCATAAATGAACTGATCAACATATAGTATCAACAATGTGTCATTGTCATCATATATACATCATATATTATCATAACATAAACATATATAAGAATCTTCTCCTAAGACTCCCCTCAAGTCTAACTAGTGCAATATTTAGGTAGAGTCTCATACCCTTACCTAGACTAAGCTAGACCCCTTAGGTTATCCAAGTTAGAGTTCGAGTCCTTTAATTCATTTTACCTTTTGGGAACATCTTTCCCTAACTGACATAGACCACATGACCTAGTGTGGAATATGGTGTCATAAAACCCTACACCGAAAAAAGGCGTACTACTTGCCAAGGTAGTACCAAAACATGAAACATAGCAACTACGTGGATCCACTAGCTAGTATTCATATGGGGGAAACATAGTTCAAGAACTAGAGATATAGTTGGGACCCTCTTTATGCGCCATGCATTATAGTCTCCAATCTCAAGAGTAATGTAGTGTTCCTACCTTTCCTATGTGGGAAAGGACACTCCACAATCTAGTTCACTCGGTGCTAAGCTAGAGTCCCTTTTTGAAATGTCTTTAAGCCTTTAATTAAAAATCATAGCTTAATTTAGTTCATAGGGTATACCCCTTATATAATCATCATCATCAATAGCTCAATAAGAATTGTATGAGTATAAGTCCTTGCATCACAATTCATATAAGTGAGGTTAACATATTAGAATTTCATATCATATTAAGGCACATTGATAGTTTTCTCCATCCTTATATGACATACACCTTAATCAACCTCACAACATGGTCACGACATTTCAATTCAACATCATACAACCCTATAATCCTAGTATAAGGCATACTACAATGCAATATCTTGACTTAACAACAACTAATCACAATTGGAAGTAAAGATAGAGATTCTAAGACTTACCTAGTCTTCCTCGTAGTCTATCATCAAGGTCTTACCATCAACCCATAACTCAACCCAATTTATGGAGTAACATTATCACATAATGATAACCAATATTATAACAAGGCGAATTGCATCTCTATAACACAATTCAACTCTAGATCATAACTTGTGACAAGATACATAGGCTAATTTCACATTTTAATTCATAACCTAAATCTCATCTCAAGAACTAGCATGATAGGATAGTAATCAAATCAACAACCTACTCAATTGAATGATCACAATACAATATAGGTCAAGATAAATACCTAGGGTTAGGGATATAGGATCATATCCTTATATTTAGACCAAACCATCAACAATTACCATAAAAAAGTTGAATTAAATATTAATATACTCAATATAACCCTAAGAAATCATTAACAACTCAATCTATAACTTTAAACCCATAGGAAAACTCAACTTTTGAAATATATTTTTGAAGGAACCCTTTGAGGAAAGAGTCTCAAAGGTGAATATAACCCATACCTTAACGTTTGTCAACAATTTGATGGTGAATTTTTCCCTTTCCAACCTCGAAACCCTTGTCCTTGCTAGTCTTCAATGGTGAGTTCATGTAGAGAGAGAGATAAGAGAGAAGGAAGAGAGTTCATGTGAGAGTTGTTTTTAGGTTAATGAGAGTTGAGGGTATTTATAATGGGACTTAATAAGTTAATTAGTCTCCATTTAATCCCCAACAAATCCCTAAACCACTTAATTAATTAAATAAGACCAACTTAAATTAGGTAGAAAACTCGACCCTTATAGACGAAACCCCGATCGACGGACCTTCTGTGAGTCGACGGACATCCCTCCTCCGTCCTGCACTCCTTCTTCTTTGTAGAGACTGTGCAGGTGAGGGGATTTCTCAAATTGTTTAACCGTCGAACTGTGTAGGTGAGGGGATTTCTCAAATTGTTTAACCGTCGGACTGTGCAGGTGAGGGGATTTCTCAAATTGTTTAAGTGTGGGACGACGATGGCATCGACGCCCCGTCGATCCAGATACGAGCCGTAGTCTGCACCTTTGCACTCCGTCAAATGAGTTCAGAGGTTGTGTGGGTGAAAGGGCCTTCTCTACCAGCCTAAGTGTGGGATGACGGTGACATTGACGCCACTTCCGTCCACACACGGGACGTCTTCTGTCCCGTTGATGCACACTGCCAGGCAGTGTTGCATCAAACTACAAGAGTCCTCCTCAAGGGCCCTTGGTTGGTCTTTGGGGAGTTGTACCCGGACGTTTCAACCATGAAGCCACTCAAACACTTATTATCTACCTTTCCACCAATTTTTTTACATTTCTGACTCCTAAAAGTTAGTCAAATAGGCTAATGCACACTAACATCCCTTTGAACCAACTTTTTGAACGTAATGGACGTCCCTTATAAATGACCTATATTCATTTAAAATGAAATTATAATAGTACTTAGACGTCATGACACCTATGTTAGGCCTTACAATGTGTCTTGGATTTTCAAGGTGTTACACTTTGATATTATTCCTAAGGAACTTACTTAACAGTTCAATGTTTCTTCACCTTTTGGTGAGTCCATTCTAGCAGAGAGAATATATTGTGATTTTCCCATTTTCATCAATCACAAGAGTACCATGGATGATTTCACTTAGTTAGATATGGTAGTTTTGAAGTCGATCTCAATATGGATTGGATTCATGCCTATTCTGCCTCACTTGATTATAGAACTCGAATAGTCATGTTTAGTCTCCAAATGAGCCAGTCTTAGAGTGGAAAAGCCGTTCATTAGTGTCTAAGGGTCATTTCATTTTGTACCTTAAAGAAAGTAAGTTAGTTTCTAAAGGGTGTGTCTATTACTTGGTCCGAGTTAATGACTCAAGTGTTGAGGTACCTCTAGTAGTAAAAGAGTTTCCAGAGGTCTGTTTAGACGATATTACTAGATTTTCTCCTGAGAGTGAGATAGGCTTCGGTATAGATGTTCTTCCAGATACTCATCCTATATCTATTTCGTCATACAGAATGGCACTAGCAGAATTGAAAGAGCTTACAGAGAAGTTAAAGGATCAATTAGATAAGGGTTTCTTTCGACCAATTATCTCACCTTGGGGCCCTCCGGTCTTGTTTGTGAGAAATAAAAATGGTTCCCTTAGGATGTGTATAGACAATCGTAAATTGAAAAAGGTTACCGTCAAGAACAAGTATCATCTTCAAAGGATTAATGATTTATTCGATCAAATTCAGGGTGCCACCTATTTTTCTAAGATAGATATCAGATCTGGCTACCATCAATTGAGAGTAAGGGAATGTGATATTCTAAAGACAACTTTCAGATGTCGATGTAGTCATTTTGAGTTTTTAGTCATGTCCTTTGGGTTCAGTAATGCACCAACAACATTCATGCACCTTATGACTAGTTTATTCAAGCCTTACTTAGATATGTTTGTTATCGTCTTCATTGATGACATTCTAATCTATTCGAGAAATGGAGAAGATCATGCTAGACATCTCAGAATATTTTTCATACTTTGAAAGATAATGATTTATATGCTAAGTTCTCTAAATATGAGTTTTGGCTTGAGTTTGTGGCGTTCTTAGTCCACATAGTGTCTGGTGATTGAATTAGAGTTGATACCCAAAAGATAGAGGTAGTGCAGAGTTGGCCTAGACCCACATCTACGACTGATATTAGTAGTTTCTTGGGATATGCTGGCTACTATAGAAAATTCATAGAGGGGTACTTCTATTTCATATCCTTTTACCAAGTTGAATAAGAAGACAATTAAGTTTCAATAGTCTGAAGCTTGTGAGAAAATCTTTCAAGAATAGAAAAAGAGGTTGACTAGTGCCTAGTTTTGATCGTACCAAAAGGTACTCAAGGTTTTGTCGTGTATTGTGATGCATCTAGAGTTTAATTTTGTTGTATGTTAATACAGACTGACAAAGTTATAGCTTATGTCTCAAGCCAGTTTAAGGTTCACGAGAAGAATTACCCAACCCATGACTTAGAGTCTTTTGCAGTAGTATTCGCTGTGAATATATGGTGCCATTATCTTTATGGAGTTCATAAGATGTGTTTATCAATCACTAGTACCTTCGGTGTGTGTTTAGTTAGAAAGAGCTTAATCTTAGACAGAGAAGGTTGTTCAAGTTACTTAAAGATAATGACATGAATATTCTTTTATCACCCAGGCAAGGTTAATGTTGTTGTTGATGCCTTGAGCAGGTTATCAATGGGTAATACCTCCTATTTTGAGAAAGGTAAGAGAGAGTTAGCAAAAGAGGTGCATAGACTTGCACGAATAGGAGTTCGACTAATGGATTTTCATAGAAGAGGGGTAGTGGTGATGAATGGGGTTGAATCATCATTATTGTCAGAACTAAGAGTAGAAGAAAGACTAAGATCCTTTATTGCTTGAATTAAAGACAAGTTTTCATAAGCAAAAGTTGGTGTCTTTTGAACAAGGAGGAGATAGTGTTTTGAGTATTTAAGGTAGATTGTGTAATTGATTTCAAGGGTAATTGAGATGATCACCTATCTCTCATTGAAATTTCCTACAACAATAGTTACCATTCTAGTATCCAGATGGCTCCTTACGAAGCTCTACATATCCTATTGGATGGTTTGAAGCAGATGATTGAGTATACTTGAACGCTGCACTCAAGAAGTGTGATATTGAGGTTTTTTTAGAAGGGGAAACTTAGTCCTCAGTATATTAGTATCAAGTATAACTTATGTTTTGAAGAGTTTTTGGTCCAGATTCTAGATTTCCAAGTTTGCAAGTTGAGGAGGACCAAGGAATTAACATCAATCACAGCTCTATGGATGAATCAATTTGTTGAGGGAACACTTGGAAAGTTGAAGAGGATATGAAAAAGAGATATCCACATATCTGTGAATCCAGAGAAAATGCAGACCAAGGCACTAATTTTCTTCTTAGTACTCTTTAAATTATGAGTGAGCCTATTGTTTGTTTTAATTTCCTCGTTTGGTGTTTAAACTAGATGTTACCACCTTTAGCCTAGTAAGAGTAATCTCATTCGAGGATGAATGTTTCCAAGGGGGAGTATTGTAACATCTCGCAAATTGAAATAGCTAGAAAGAATTTTATAACTTGAAATAATCATTTTAAGTTATGAAATGTAGAGTTTTGGTCAACTTCAAGTGTCCATAACTTCTAGGTGAGTGTGCAATTTTGAGTTCATATGAGTAAGATATGTCCTTTGAAAGTTGAGTTTTTCGATTAAGGAATTAGCCAATGTAGATTTTAGAAAGGTAGTTTGGTCTTTTCCTTGCCCAACTAATTAATTTCGTTTTTAGTAAATATATTGGGGTCATAACTTAGTTAGTCTAGTTTACGCTTTTGAAAAAAGAGTTAGGGATTTTGGAGAAAGAATGCAAGAGAAAAGTTAAGAGAAAAAACAAGAATCACAAAGGACGAACAATTTTTGTTGTGGATTCGCCAAGGAATTGATCCTACAAGGTATGTGTGTCTTCATAGCATTACTTTAGTTCATCCGCGTGCCAACCATGTTCAGTTCCGCGCAATTTGTCCCAAAAGAGTTTGAAAGTTGATGTTTTTGATATGTATTCTTGAATTTGAATGTTTCTCTTGGTTTGGATTGAATTGTGGAGTTTCTTAGATCTTAACATTGAGTTTTATAGTTGTATTGAGTTAGGTTATTGAGTACATATGTTGGGTATCAAAATCTAAAATGAATTTGGGAAAATATTCTAGTTTAGTCGAATTTGGGCTGTTAAATGATGAAGGTAAAAGTCGAGCGCAATCTGGCAAGCAAGTTTGCAACACTTTCTCCCCTTGTGAGAAAAAAACGTTTCTCCACGTCGTGGTTAGGACACAAACTCATCTACCTCAAAATTTTATTTTACGAGTAATTTCTTAAAATATCTCCACATCGCAAATTTTTTCCAAGAGAGTGATTTCGTGACTTTTCTCATGTTGCGCTATCTAAAATCATTCCCAAACATCATGAGATCTTTTTAAACACAAATCATATTCCTTGAATCCATAATTTAACTAAATGATTAGTAAAGACTCAAGTCAAGAGTAGTTAAGATCAAAGTCAAGAGTCAAGTAAGAGAAGTTTATTCCACATTTTCAAAATTCTTTCCACAAATGTTTTTACTTTAATTTAAGACATAATTTTTTAGTTCAGTGAAGAGAAATTGAAGTTCTGTTCTCAAAAAAAATATATATACAGGACTAGATATTCCCAAAGAGATTTAAAATATTTTCACATTTAAGTAAGAACGGAAACTGAGATTTCCTAACACCTTTCGGGCTAGTTTTTAGAAAATATTAAAAGCTTTATAAACAAAGCAAGACGGGAAATTGAGATCTCCAAGATAGCCTTTGATCTATGTTTTTTAGCATTAATCTCAAATCATTAAGAAGTATGTTTTTAAAACGTAAGTACTAGTCTGTTGTGGGAGTAGTATTGAGCACCGAATTGGGGACGATCATGAGTTCAGATAACTCACGTCTCCATATAACCATGTAGCCACCATGGGTAGAGAAGGGTCATACTTTTTAGATGAATCCTTTTCACTATAAACTAGTGGATCCATTTAGTAGTTTAGGTCCTATACCTTTGGCCGTGTATAGGATGTGCTAGCAGCATAAGGTAGATCGGGGTATCATTACCATAGCTCTTATGTAATTGTTTCCGGTTCGAGAAACTCCCACAAAAGTAATTGTATTTCTATATGCACAGTTATTTGTCTTTCTAAATATATTTCAGAGTTATATTGTATCCTTGTGTATACACAGAGCTCACATCATGTTTTAAACAACTTTTCTGTAGATTGCACTTTCTTTTAAATTATTATATTGAAATGAGTCCAATATTGCTGAGTCAAGTTGAACTAGGTAAGTTTCTCAGATTTACCTTTCAAGCCTATGTTGTTTTAGCATTCGAACTCGCATACTCGTTTGTTCAATTTACTGATGTCAGTTGGTCTGCATCTTATTATGAAGCAGATGCAGGGAACCACGATACATGTTGATCGAGCTTGAGCATTCGGAGTCTATTAAAGAGCCTTCTTGCATTCTGGAGGAATCTTTTATTTTCTTTCTAGTTCAGTTCATTAGGATCTAGAGGGATTTGTCTCAACATGCATCTCAGTGGTTTTAGAGGCTTCATAGATCTTATGAAAAAATGCATATAGTTTTTTGATGTTTTAAGTAAACCCGAATAAGGGTCTGCTCGAGGCCAACAATTGTCTCTGAGTGACAATCCTGTCCAGGGTGTAGGCTCGGGGTGTGACACCTTATTTGGTGTGCGAACTAGAAATTTGGGGTAAAAAAATTTGTTGACCGAGGAGAATGTATTAGGCATCCCTCGAGTTCTGTGGTTCTTACACGATCACATTTATTGACTTAAACTTATTTTAGGTATCTTTTGGATATATTTTTGTAGGTCATGATTTTCTCACATTTTTATTTGTTGAACCTTTATTTGGTCTCGACCTAGATACAACAACATTCTTGGTCTTAATATTTAGAAATATAATTATCTTCTTTGCATCATGCTTAATAATTTTATCTTAAAAAATTATTTTACATAAAGGAAATATAATTGTATTTTTGGACATGTTGTTTTATTGCATCCTAGAGTTAATTTTAATGTCCCAAGATTGCATCACACTTAATAATTTTATATAAAATTGTCAATTTACATAAGTGAAATATAATTATATTATTGGAAAAGGTACATTATTGCATCTTTGAGTTAATCTTAATGTCCTAAAAAATATATGTGTGACCGCATTCTTAATCGAAACAGACTTTTGAAACAGGTCATATATGTTGACATCTTTTGAGAGAGCGCAACATCGCGGTGACACACCAAAAACAATAATTCAGTTTAAAAAGAATTCTTAAAAAGGGTAAAAGGCAGTCGCTACCTATGTTTTTAGGAAAACTAGAAAACCAATTAACAAATTTAACTTAAAATAAATATCTACGAAACCAACATATTCTAGGTAAGGGGGGGTTCAAGTTATTTTGAAGGGAAGGTGTTAGACATCCTTCGAAATTCATAACGGTGGTTCCCGACTTAGTTGAGGAGGAGATAAGAATAATATACAAGTATAATAAACATGCAATATGCACGATACTAAAATAAAACAATAATATCAGCTTAAGGTTTTCCTAATATCGATATATACAAGATAATGAATAAAGAATAAAATTTGAACTTCAGTTGAATAGCTTTATAGGAACATGAATAAATAGGAATAGATCAAATAATAACTTAAAAATAAAAATTTATCTTATTAACATAGGAGGCCTTAGAAATTGACGGTAATCTCTTAATCGTCCAATTTTAATAAACAAAATATGAGATTAAATTAAATTTCTGTCTTTTAAAATAGAGAGACTTCTAAAATCAAGGATTTTTTTTCATTAGTCAATTTCAATTAACAACGTTTATGAATTTATTCAAACAATGAAAGATAAGAAAGGATCAAAAGTGAACATGAAAATATTCTTATCAAATGGCTTTACTAATATCTTCAAGTTCAAAGCGAGCAACACTAACCTAGCCACCTAAATGACTCATCACCACAATAAACTTGCTTAAGCAAAATAACAATTCTAAAAAAAACTCAATAACAAGAAGAGAAACCTCACTAAATTTAGTGTTCACTATTATACCAATATATTAAAATAATGAAGAGTGATTACAAATGTGTACTATAACAAATCATAGAAACAAATAAATAAAAAATTAATCATCCAACAATTATTAACTATAATAAAATAATAACAATTAAACCAGAACAATGAATATTAAACAAAATAGAAATAATAGAAAACTAATAATCACTCAATAGAAGCCATAAAATTTATCAAAAAACCAATAACTTAATAACTTAACATTCTGCAATCTAAACACTAGAACTGAATAGATGCTCTAATCACCATGAAAAAATGCAAATTAATTAGAAGGTAATACTAAGTTCATCCTCAATAATCTGAACAAGCAGCAAAAGAAAAAAATAAATAAACAACTTTTACCTGAGAAAGCAAAAAGTTGGATCTGCTAATCACTAGAGATGGAAAATTCGATCAGAATGAGAACTCGGTGCTCGTTTAATGGAGGTCTGGTAACCGGAGAAATGGAGAACGGAGATTGGGTTTCGTTCGTGGGGGTCAAGATTTCTTATAACCTGCAAAAACAAACGAAAATCAAAATATAGGGGGAAAGCCCGGTTTTAAATTCTGGTTCTTTGGGTGGATTTGGAGGTTGTTTTTTCTCTGCGTTTGAGGTTTTAGTTGTTGTTTTGCTGTAGCAGCAAAAGCGAGAAAGGGAAAGGGGTTTTGGGTGGTTGTTCGGGTTGTTTGTAGGAGAATAGCAAAGGGGTTTCGGGTCTGGTCGGAGGTCGGAAAGGACGAGATTTGTCATGCCCTACCCCCAAGACGTGGACACAAAACCTAGGATTACAAGTGACCCCATGATAACCCTACTAGAATAACAAGCAAATTATAACAAAACTACTGCTGGAGCTTAAATATCATAATAATAAAAGTGATGGGGAATACCCATATATCAAATATAAGAGGTTAATACAAAATAAATATCAAACTTAAACACTATGTTGAATCTAACTATGTCTGAAAATGACCTCTAACTGACTAGAAGTGTTGGGAGAGGCCCCAACTAAATCTAAGTAAACTGAAACTAAAAGACTGAAAAACTGAAATATAACATGACTGTTATCCTTGAAGAATGGGGACTCACCACTGATGTTGCTGAACTGAAGATCGTGAACCAATCTAAACATGATCTGAAAATTGAGAACCTGAACCTACATCACGAGAAGATGTAGCGTAGAGTATGCCTTAGCACTTGAAAGGTACTGAGTATGCAGGATAGAGTAAAACTGAAAAGTAACATAACTGAATAGAGCAATAAAATAATAAATGATCTAAACATGATAAGAGTATTGAATATACTTAACATGATCTAGAAGCATGCATTGGCCAATTTTATAACATGTTGAGACTCAATATTGTATTGATAACATGGTTAATGCAAAAGAATCTGGCTAAATTGTGGGAGCTACTAATGACCGTCATGAAACCACATGAGCTAAATGTGGAGTCTGATGTATACATCCCATCGAGAGGACCCAATATACCCTACAATGATATAGAGGCATGACTTGCGTGATCACTAAAATGATGCACATAGTGGGACTTACAACCTACATGGCACATAGTTCTGGGACTTGAGAGTGAATGACCCTAGCCAACTCGGTTTTAAGTTACTCCTAATTGATTATGCAAATAAGAAACATTATGATTGAAATGTTGTAATACTAGATATCTCATAATACAAAAGTGCAAATGAGAATGCAAAAATTATATTGATATTATGACATTCGTAAAATGAGGCATGTATGTATATATTTGAATTTAACTGACCTAGCATATGTAATTCATGAACTAATGAACTACATAGCTAGGGTTCTAAATTCATGCAAAGAACTAAGCAACAACATGATAATCTAATTTGGATCATACTAACAAGTGAAACTCAACAATTTCTAACATTCAAGAAACGATATGTCGCATAATATCAAGGGAATCAAGAAAGTAACTGAAATCTAGGGACTATGGACAAAAGGAACCCACTAGTGAAATCTCACATACCTGGTGACGAATTCCACTAAGAAATTATTCGATTTAAGAGTTGGAACTAATGAAACCTTGTCGCGTTCTTGAACTAGGGTTTGGTCGCCTCTTTCTTCTCTTAATGCTCTAAGTTTCTATGTTTTGATAAATGATGTGACTTAGGTAAGTTCTAGTTATATTTGTAGGCTAAAAATAACCAAAACCATGTATATTAGGGTTAAACAACGTAGTTTAGGTGTTGAACAAATAAGGAAAATACCAAATGACCCCTGACATAAATATTGTCGGGGTCACCGACAGACGTAACCAACGAACCGTCAATCGACTTATAGTTCGTGTTGGTCAACCGTCAATTGGGACAAAAGCTTGATATAGAGGGTTGGATCCACGGACCACAATTTGTGACCTGACTTATGGTCCATGGATTCTGCGGTTGGTCAACACTTAGAGGTATTTTTGGGCTGAGTCTGGGGAGCGGTTGCCGGTTTGAACCACGAACCAGCTGCACGGGCTATGTGTCACCCTACGATCCGTGGCGACCGTGGGTTACACGTGCAACTTCTTGAAATTTGCATTGAAACCTGTTTTTGGATACATGGTGTTACATTATTTTCCCCCCGCTTGGAACATCCATCCTTGAATGAAGACTAAACTAGACGAAATAGAGGGAAAGAATTGCAACCCTACCACAGAAATACTAAGACTATTTTGTGACGAGTCTAAGTTCCATAACATGCAACTACGTTAAAAATGCAAGTACATACTAAGGGAACATGATACTAAGGTTAAATATGTGCATGAATAACTAAAAATGGAAAATGAACAAATAGATTAAGATGGAGTGGAATCGGAAGAAAAGAGGTCAGGATACTTGGCCATCATGACTGTTTCCGCTTTCCAAGTATCCCACTCTACGGACTGAATCCTTCACAAAACCTTGACTGAAGCGACTCCTTTATTTCTCAACCTTTTAACCTAACAATCAATAATCTTAACATGCACATCCTCATAAGTGAGACTATCATTTGCAACCACACTTTCTAAAAGCACAATGTATGATGGGTCACCCATACACTTCTTCAACAACCAAATGTGAAAAATTGGATGCACTGATGCTACTCTTATTGGCAACTCTAACTCATAAGTCACTTTTCCAATCCTTTTTAGAATCTTTTAAGGGTCTACATATAGTACTAAGCTTACTTTCTTGAAAAATCTCATCATCCTTTCTTAGGTGAAAAATCTCATCATCCTTTCTTGAAAAATCTCATCATCAAGTTGGGACTCTAGTTCCCTTCTCCTTAAATCTGCATAAGACTTCCAGTGACTCTAGTCTGTCTTAAGTCTGTCTCTGATGAGTTTCACTTTCTCCATAGGTTCATGAACTGAATCTGGTCCTATCAAGGATTTTTCACCTACTTCAAACCAACCTACAGGACATCTTCATCTACACCCATACAATGCCTAATAAGGGGTCATCTGAATGCTCGAATAGTAATTATTATTATAGGCGAACTAAATAAGAGCCTAACTACCCTTAAAATCAATGACGCAATCTCTCAACATGTCCTCTAAGATCTGACTGGTACGCTCTGTCAGACCATCAGTCTATGGAGGAAATGTTTTGATAATTTTAACCTGAGTACCAAGACCTTTCTGAAATGACTTCCAGAAATGAGAGGTAAACTAACTTTATATGAAATGATAGACAAAGGAACCCCATTAACCTGACTATCTCATTAATGTAGAGCTTGGCGTGGTCTTTCATTGAATCTATGTCTTTACCGCCAAAAAACGTGAAGACTTAGTAACTCTATCCATTATCACCCAAATGGAGCCATGCAATCTACGAGTATGAGGTAAACTTGTGATGAAATCCATGTTGATCACTTCCCACTTCCAATTAGGAATGTAGATATCTTGAGTACTATCTCCTAGTTTCTGATGTTGCACTTTGACTTGCTGATTATTGGGAACTTAGTGTAATGACCCACAAGGTCATTTTTGAAAATTTTGAATATTCATTTAACGAAAGTGAATTGATTAATGGTCAATTATTAAATAGTTAACTTTAATTAAAGCTTAATGAATCAGGTTTTTTATTTAGTTTAATACTACTTGGACACATAGGAAAATAAATTATTAAGGTTGAGAATTTTTGGATCATAATTTAAGAAAAGAAAACAAAAGAAAAAGGTCTGGACTTACCTACGCTAGCGGGGGACGGAGTAGAAAGGGATTGACTTACGTTCAGGTAACATTAACAAATTCCTTAATTATGCAATTGAATATATGCATTGAGATAACTTGTAGTTATAGATATTATCATTATGATTATTATAATGAGTGGAAAATAGTAAAAAAGGAAATCAAATTGCTGACTTCATTAAATTCTTATATATAAATATATTTATAAGTTAGCAGTGGTGTAGAATTTCCAATCATTACAGTCAAATCATGGCTATGTAATCATGACAACTAATTGAGGCATTCATCTAGACTTTTGAATGTCGTAATTCGACGGTAATAAAAGAGATTAATGTTTTAGTTTGGGTTTCACAATTTTTCTTATAGTTATCAGATTATAATTCAAGTTTTGATTTATTGAGATATATATTTAATCATGAGGTGTATTGTATTATATGATTACAATTAAAAATATATTATTTGGAGATATTAAGACTATATTCTAGGCTTGAAATTTGGAGCTGATCGAAGGAATTGACATATTAATTGGCCTCAATATTAGGAACTTAATTATATATTTGAGTGAGTTCTTAATTCTAGAATAGGCACATAGTAATATCGGTGTTGTTAGTCTTGAATTCTTATTGTGATAATTTATGTGAATAGATTGCTTTGGGTTGGAAGCTCAACGGAAAGGGAAGACTCAAGTCCGAGAGTGATTATTCGATTGGCTAAGGAAAGTAAATTTCTAAACCCTCTTTAAGCATGTGGAATCGTGTATTTTTTTGTGCGATGTTTGAGAATGATTTGAAGGGTTGTTGCTTATTTGATAATGTATTACGGTTGCATTCTTGTGAATTATGCCCTGTTATTAAAATGATTATCTCCTCATTAGTCATTTGAGCATATCATTTTCATTGATTCTGAGACACAGTGGTGATAAGTGATATGTGATAAGAGGATGTACTTTATTTCAAGGGACGTATTGTGCGCCACGATGGATACTATATTTCAAGGGACGTATCCTACGCCGAGATGGCTACTTTTTAGAGGGTCGTATCGTGCACCGCATTGAATGCATGGACAGATATGTCCCCCATGGGTCCCCGACTGAGAGACATCGTATTTTGTATCATTAGGTCAGACATACATCACTATACTTGACATTGAATTTCATTACATTGCACTTCTTTATTATTGGTGAACTTTATCTTGTGTGTTACTGATCTTGTGAGTGCCTTTCTGTAGAACTTGTGACTGATCAATATTGAGCTTGTTGTTGAAGATGTGCAATTGTTAAAGTATAGTTGTTGAGGATATGAAATTTTTAGAGTGTTGTTATTGAGGATATGAAACTTCTAGAGTGTAGTCGTAGTGTATATGGAGTTGTTAGAGTGTTGTTGTTCAGGATATGAGACTGTTGGAGTGTTGTTGTTGAGGATATAGAATTATTAGAGTGTTGTTGTTGAGAATATGAAACTGTGAGAGTGTAGTTGTTGCGTATATGAAATTGTTAGAATGTTGTTGATGAGCTATGTGTTTTATAAACTGTGAACTATTTGGTTGGACTTAATTTATGCAGGATGTAGTATCGAGGTTGAAATAGGGTGTAAGGAGTACGCATATTATGTTCCCTTATCTTGTGTTTAGAGTTTTGCTTGTGGGGTACCGTGTGGTTTGATACTCACCCCTTGCTTCTACAAATTTTTGTAGGTTACAAGCCCGGATCGTAGTGATACCTTCTATTTTCTTCATTTTCGAGGCTTTCTGTGGAGATTTTGAGGTAGTTATTATCATCTCGGCAAACCTTCTTACTCCTGTTTATGATTTTATATTTACTTGAAAAACAAATTCATTTGAGACTTGTGTATTTTATTTCGATTTTAGTATTTACATTGGAGGCTTGTGCACGTGATAACCTTGTTTGGGGATTGAATCAAGTTGACTTCTTTTCATAAGAGAAACTATAATTGGACTTTTATTTTATTTTTGCACTTTATTAGATGTTGGGTTTTAGGCTGACTTGTCTTGGTGGAATAGATGAGTGTCATCATGCCCACAAAATCCATTATATCCCTTTTCATACCATTCTACCAATAGACTTTCCGCATATCATGGTACATATTAGTGGTGCCTAGATGAATAGAATATCTGAATTTGTGGGCTTCTGCAAGAATTTGTTGTCTCAACTTGCCCACCTTCGAAACAAATAAACAACCCTAATAGTGAAGCATACCATCTCTCCCTTGGTAGAAAACCTCAACCCTCTTTCTAATGGATTGTATCCTTTAGTTCAAGAAATATTAGATCACTGTCTTGCTTTTCCTTGACCTCCACTACCAAAAGAAGATTTTGACCCATTTTTAACCTTAAAAGTCCTACCTAATATGATCATAAGGAGAACTCCCAAGCAAATAAGCATGTGAACATCCTTCACTAGCTCTTATATTTCTTCCTCAACATATGCTACACTAGCCATAGATAGTCTGTTAAGTACTTAGAATCTTCTACTACATTAGCCTTACCAAGATAGTAATGCAAACTCATAACCTACTCTTACAGAAACTCAAGCCATCGCCTTCAAAGATTAAATTCTTTCTGGGTGAACACATATTAAAGGTTCTTATGGTATGTGAACACATCTACGTAAACACCGTAAAAGTAATGTCTCCAAATCTTAAGTTTAAACACCACTGTTGCAAGCTTGAGGTCACGAGTTGGATAGTTCTTTCTCATTCACCTTAAGCTAAGCATGGCAATGGAAATGGGAGGTGCCGATTACAGTTCTGGTTCTGGTCTGTCCAGGTTCTATGTTGATTCGGTTAGTCTCGGTTTTAGTTTCGATCTCGGTCCATCCCAGTCCGGTCTGGTTTAGCAATTTTTTTATTAAAGGTGAACTAGTCGTTGGGCAACGGGATTTGGACCCCACCAACAGCTCTTTCACCCCCATTACTCCCCAATACACCACCTACTCCCCCTAACTATTTTAATCCCCCAAACTTTTAAAAACTACATTTTCATCCTTTTTCATACCTATAAATACCCCAAATCTTTCATTCTTTTCACTCACAAAAAAATTATCCTCTCAACTCTCAAATCTCACCCAATTCTCTACTCTCTAATCTCTTATTCTCGTTAAAATTACTAAACTTTTTCTTTGGAAATTGGATTTGGAGCTTCAAAATTCAACTTTCAATGTTTGGCTTTCTATCATACACGTCTACTTTTTTAAGTAGACATTTGGTACATTCTTCCCAACTTTCATCTCACTTTTTTGTTAAATTTAGTTATTTATTTGCTTGCATTATTTATTTATTTATTTATTTTGTGAGTGATTATTTGTTTTCCTTACACTTTCATATTTTATACAATTTGCTCACTTTTCATATTTCAATATGGATTCTGGTAAATATTTTATTGAAAAAAGCTAAAGAAAAAAAAACATAGTTTAAAAGGTTAATAATGCATTTAACTTGATTTCGTTTACTAATTAAAAAAAGATAATTGTAAATATAAAACTAGAAAATCTATTATATTAAGAAATACTACGGATGATTATAAGCATGGTAATGAAACTATTTTTACATCGATAGTAATTGTGGATTAGATCCTTATCATGAACATTTACAAAGAAGGTTTGGTAATTTTAATGAGGAATTACTTGAAGATGATAAATATGGTAACGTTAATGATTATATTGATAGTTTTGATAATAGTGTTGATGTATATGATGATGATGACACTGAACCTCCAACAGCTACTAATCCCTCAACTCCCGCTCCGTTTCGTTGTCCTGCTCCCGTTTCCCCGTGCATTTTAGGACTAAGCGCAACAATGACTTAGAATGAAGATAAAACACAAGATATTTGTAATAAAAGTAAATATAGAATGAAATATAAAACTGTAGGAAAACAGGGTGGGACGGGACATTTGAGTAATCATTTAACGTCATGTTGTAAAAATGAATTTTTACATGTTGAAGCTGTAACCAAAGCTAAAAAAATGATACAACCCTTCTTGAAAATGTAGGAGCAGGTGGCTCAAATATGGTCCAAACACAATTAAATCCGTCTAATATTTCTGGTTCTAGTATACAACGGTGGTTACGGGTTTGCCATTTAGTTTTGCTGAAAATCCCAGTTTTATTCTTTACATTCAAATTGTATATAATCCACATTTTAAAGGTTTTGCTAGAAATATAGTTGAAAAGGTTATCTTTGATTATCAGGCTCAATATTTTCAATATCTTCGTTGTTTATTTTGTTATAATATTTGAAAAATATTTATTACTTCTGATATGGATCGTAGTGTAGATGGTAATGATTATATCACTAATGCTGCACATTGAATTGATGAAAATTGAAGTTTGCGAAAAAAGAATTTTAGGTTATAAATGTTGTAACTTGCAAAAAATTGGAAGTTATATAACTCAAACAATGATAAATATTTTACAAAATATGGAATTCTTGAAAAACTAACTAGTGTCACCTTAGATAATGCTTCTAATAATACATTTGTTGTTGAAATGCTTAAATCGTCACTTTGCCCTGTTTATATTGATGGTTTCATATTAGATGTGTTGCACACATATATAAATTATTTGGTAGAGATGGTATACCAATGTGCAATGATGGTTGCATGAAGGTTGAAAATGCATTTAATTTTATTTTTAAATGTAAAGTTAAGCCTAGACATAAAGAATTGTAAAATCATTGTTGTGAATTCAACCTTTCACCTAGAAAAATTCCAAAATCGGTGTGTACTAGATGGAATTCTTCATAAAATGCTAGAAGTCGCTTATGAATATACGAAACCTTTACAAATGTTTTGGAATACTCATAATTCAAATCTGACATATAGACTTGATGAAAATGATTGGAATGATTTAAAAGAACTTATAGAATTCTTAAAAGTTTTTTATTTAACTACAAAAAAAATTGCACTTTATTATCCAACTATTTGCTCCATTTTACCTAATATCTGTGTTTTTTTAGTAAATTTTATAAATTCAAAAATAAACCAAAATTTGAAGCATTTGTTAAGAATATGATTGAAAAATTTAAAAATATTTTATTCCTATTCCTTAAATTTATTTAACCGCTTGTTAGGTAAACCCACATTACAAAG
The DNA here is from genome assembly GCF_036512215.1 of Solanum lycopersicum. NCBI lineage: Eukaryota > Viridiplantae > Streptophyta > Magnoliopsida > Solanales > Solanaceae > Solanum > Solanum lycopersicum. Next base: position 46,272,719 of record NC_090804.1, on the reverse strand, counting down.
ATGTAGGTGCATATCGATTGGTAGATAAAATATATTTTAATATCAGTATTGATATTGAAGATGAAGATGATGGAATGCATAATTGTCAACAAGTTAAATATAGTATTAAAATTGAAGCTAGAAAATTGTATTAACTTGTATAATTCTAATATAAGTAATGTAGTACGTAATGAAGAACCTCAAAGTTCTAGGTCTAAATTTAATGAAGATGGTATATTAGATTTTTATCTTGATCTTCCCCATGATGGTAGAAATAATTTTGATGTATATATTAATCAAAATATAGAACCTACTTCTGATAATCGAAAATGCTGGAGCAATCGTGGCAAGGAATTTTTAAAACTTCAACCGGTTGCTCGAGATGTGTTAGCTATTCAAGAGTCTTCAATGGCTTCGGAAGGCGCTTTTACAATATCTAAAATTGAAGAGCATAGACATTCATTAGCAGAAGATAGCTTGGAGACATCGTTTTATTTAGAGATTGGATTAATGGCGAGAGAAGGACTTATGATCGTCCACCTTTACAGACCAAATTTGAAAGTGACGTTAATGAAATAATGCAAGAGTGTAGTGAAGATGGCAGTGATGCAATGGAGAGAGTATCTAATGAACCGATTCTCGAGCATGTTACTAGAGAAATACTAAATGATTTAAGAAATAATTTGTATGGTAGCATGACCTATTAAATTTAAATATGTATTAGTATTAGTATGAGTATGATAAATTTAAACAGAACCCTATCTAAAAGAAGGTTGTGTAGATTAGATCTTTTAATAATCTACTAATTTTTTGTAACACAAATTGTACTAGTTTTGGATTAATATTAATAAAAGTCTATAGGCTATTTTCCTTAATTTTTTAATTATTGTCTTTAATTTAAATATTTCAAACTTAAATTTGTGTGATATTTAAGCTTTATATTATTATTATGTTTTAAAGTTTTAATTTAATTTTTCAAACTTTTAAAGTGTGAAAGTTAAACTTTTATATTTTTAAAGTTTGAAATTTAAATTTTCAAACTTTTAAAGTGTGAAATTTAAATTTTGATACTTCTAAAGTTTGAAAGATTGAAATTTAAATTTTCAAACTTTTAAACTGTGAAATTTAAATTTTAATACTTTTAAAGTTTGGAAGTTTGAAATTTAAATTTTCATACTGGTTCGAGATGGCTCTATATATATTTTTCCGGAACTACCGGTCCAGTATCAATACAGTTCCGCACCATTAATACTGGTTTCGTGTTGTTTCCAGTACGTCCCAGACCGGTTCTCCCGATTCATTGACCTTTGCCAAACGTACGTTAAGTTGTCTAGTTTCATAAGTTATAACCTTACCCTGATTCATCAACACACAACCTACGCCAACTCTGGAGGCATTGAAATTGATCACACAACTGATTGAACCCTCTGATAGAGTCAAAACAGGAATTGTAGTCAACCTAGTTTCAGTTATGCGAAGCTCTTCTTAGAATCATCTAATCACTGAAACATATCTTTTTTTTTAGTCAACTTAATTAATAGAGAGGCTATGGATGAAAATCATTCCATGAACTGTTATAACCTGCTAGACCCAAGAAACTTCTGATATCTATAGGAAAGATAGGTTTGAGCCATTATTTTATTGCTTGTATTTTCTAAGAATCTACTAGGATCCCTTCTCTAGACACAATGTGATCAAGAAAAGTAGTGGATTGCAACCAAAACTCAGATTTTCTAAACTTAGAGAATCGGTCTTTGAGATTTTGCATTATGACCCTGAAATGATTCGTATGTTCTTCCTCATTCCTAGAGTAAATGAAGATATTATCAATAAACACTACCAAAAAACTGGATTTTACCCACAGTTAAATAAAAATTCTCTACGACGAAAAGGCTGAAGCTAAAATATCATGACAAAATCAGGCGGGACTTAAAACTTCACTCCCTCTCGTTTATCTTTTAATTTCCCCAATATTTTTCTTACATCATCTTTCTTAACTTTTCCACCAATTTTTTTTTACCAAAATTGAGAAGAAAGAAACCAACACCCAAATCTATCAACAAAGATGGAATACTTCTTCACCGTTCTAAATTTGATTGCCTCAAATAGTAGCAGAAAGTAGTAAATCATTTTCAGGTCACCAATCTCCGCTACCCAAGATTTTTAAGTTAATTTTTTGTTAAATTTTTAATGGGTTTCTTTGAGGGTTGCTCTTTGTGTAAAATTTCTTTTAACTTTGATAGGGTTGTGGGATTTTAGGCAAATAAACTTGTACTTAATTTTTATAGTTTGTTCAATAAATTATTTAATGAAAAATCTAGAGAAAACTTGTTGTGGGTTTGTACAGGTTTTGATTTGACAAAAAAGATGTTGGCTATTTCTTTTTGTCGTGTTGATAATTGCCTGGTGATTTCGTTGTGTTTATGATATACCATGTGGTTTATGTTGTTGCTTTGTCTTGAACCATGGTCTAATGTTTGTTGAATGTGTCTAAATTAAGCAAAGTGGATAATCTTGAGGAACTAACTTGGGATTTAGGCTTAGATGAAAACGTTACATTATTGTAACCATGTGATTTTCGAGGGAATTTAAGTGAGTTTGTGAATAGGTTTGCAATCACTAGGTTTTTTTTATTTGAAACTTTTGATTTTCTTAGTAGTTTTGAATTAACTGACCATATACTACAGTACTGTTATTTACGTTCTTTTTTACACTTCCGTGTTGGGACTAATTAGGAACTGGCTAAATGGTATGTTATGTTAATATATTTTTAACCTATTTTTGCTAATATGTTTTGCTTAACTATTATAATGTGAGAGCATTATACTTGGTGTAATGGAGTTTATTGGGAGCTCTATGAGATAAATCTTATCTTCATTATCGATGAAAGTCCCATTTGGTGGTTGTTCTATCCCTGACATCTATCTCCCTGCCAGTGAATACTTGTCTAGTAACTTCAATTATGTATTTGTGCCTGAGTTTGAATTTTATACTTTCAAAATGAACATCTGAAAAAGGTACATCAGTCTTAGGACATGTCACTAGTCCTTGATGTTTGTCTTAAGCAAATTTCTTGTTTATAATTCAATGTCGTTATCACTAAGCAAACTTGTTTATCATCAACTTTTTGTGTTAGTAATTTCTATTTTTTAGTAATGACGTAAATCAACATTACTCTCTTGAAATACAAAATTTCTTTAACTGTATGAATAAGCAGATTCTGAATGTTGGACAAAAAAGTGTATAAGATCAACATAGCTTTTATTGTTTATATTAGAGAGAGAATCAGTGTCTTGTCATTTTAATAGTCTGATTGACTTAATCATGTTAATTTGAGATTATCCATAAGTGCATCCATTGACTCTTCTATGTGAATCTATATTCTGTCATTAGTTTTGTCTTTTCAGTTGGTTCAAACATGTGTATTTCTCTTATACTCAATTTGTAAATGGATGGAAACTGGTATCCATAAACAAGTTTCTTTTTACAGATATGTGAAAGATATGTACTTGTGAGTGCACCAGGGATGAGGAACAGAACACAATGTATATTCAGTGAAGCAGCCATAATAGGAAACCATAGCTGAAGAAAGTCATACATAATCAAATCTAGTTTCAAAGTATTAAGAATATGGAGAAAACTAAGTTGAGCCATGTCCATGGATTTTTGTTATAGTAGACATGAGGTAGGGTGGGATGCCATTTGTGGTGTGGTAGTGAGGAGGATGTTTCGAAGGTGAATTTCTACTATCTCTGCTTAGAACATTATCGGAGTATCAATAATGTCATTGTTTCTTAATATTGGTCGCTTGAGCCTTCTGGTATTTGAAACTACCTTCTTAATAGTTAATTCAAACACTACTTATTTAGAAACAAACAAAATTGACCCAAGGAACTTCCTAATACTACCATTTTAGGCTAGTGAGTTGTGTCCATTATTCAAAATCACCAACTCCCTTTTTTTCAATTTATGTGGCTTACTTTCCTTTTTAGTTCGCCTATAAAAAGAATGTTACTTCTTTGTGTTTAGTAAGTATTTAATTCATTGACTTCTATTCTACTCCTAATGACACTCCATTATAAAAATGTCGTCACATTTTAAAGAAAAAAGGCCTCATCATGTACTTCTGATATGGTTTTGATTTTTGGGTGGTTACTGTGATTTTATTGATTGCTTCAGATTGGAGATTGCATAGTGATTTCATGACTGGTTTTAGCACCCCCACTAAGACGTCTCTTGGTGGGTTCTATTTTGCTTGATTCCGGTCACAACTTCCAAAATCTCTTTTTAGCATCAAGGTATTATAGATTTCTGTTTTTTTTATACTGATCTGCTTAATTTTCTTTAAATTCTTATATTATTTTATTGGTTGCACTTTTAAATTTGTTTCTAATTGTATCTCCATTAACTAGATGAATCGGAAAATGACACAACTAAGACCCTCTTCCTCAAGATTACTTCTACATTTTGCTTGTTATATGTGATTTGATCGAAATGGGGGAAAATGATTGTCAATTTTGCTAAAGTGTGTCTTATATTAGCAACTTTAAATTGGTGTATGTCTACTCGTCTCCTTGTTTGATTGTTTATCTTTTATTCTAAATGTATATAGATATTGTCTTCTGAATATGTGTGAAACGGTTGATCTTCAATTTCTCTGCTGATTTGTTGAGCTTGTTGAAATTTCAATGTTAGTTCGACATATGTTTTGGTCGTACATATTAGCATTACGAATTATGCCTTGCGTTATTCAACTGTGTAAATGTATACACCCTCTTGCTGTTGAATTTTCAATAAGGTAGGTGCCTCAACATATATTAAAAATCCCATGTTACCTTGTGGATATTACAATGAACCATCTTATTCTTCCAATGAAAGGTTCACTTTGATCAAAACTACCTTTTGAAATTGGTTTATCTAGTCGTGTGCATAAATTAGGAATCTAACTTGTAATTCTTGGTTGGGTTCTTTATCTGTGAGGTCTAAGTTTTTTCATGGTTGCTTCTGAAACTATCAGGAAACTTGTTGCTCAAGGGAAATGAAAGAAAAGACCTTGGAGATATATTATATGCCTTAGTGGTGCTAAAAAATATGGATGCCAATGTATCTTTAATTCTTGCAATAAGTCCATTTTCATCTTGATCCATATAATTTGTATATGATGATTATTACTGAATGCTTATTTATTAATGTTTTGGTACCAGCATAATGCTAGGAACCAATTGTAATTTTTTTTTAAAAAAGTTTATGTTTGCCACGGTTTAACCAAGGCTAATGTATAATTCCTCATATTGACTATGGCTTGTTTAACCATGCAATGAATGTGGCTATAATTGAGATCAAAACGTGGTTAAATAAATGTTACCAAGAATGCCAAAACCCTGGCAAACTTGCTCGCGACGCCCATTATGGGCACGCTTGGGACCGTGGCTAAACGACTGTGTCAAAGTGCAGTTAGCCACGATTTGTGTCCCATTTAGTCACGGTTTCATGCGTGGCTAATACGCGTGTTTTTTGTAGTGAAAGACGATAACAATAAATCTAAGTATTGCTTAAACACTGTGTTCAGCATGTCCATGAGAGTTTCATGAGCATTGGTTAGTCCAAATGACATAACTACGAATTCATAATGACCATACGAGTTTTGAAGGTTGTCTTTGGAATGTCACTATCTCTCGTTTTGAGCTGATGATAACCCGATCTGAGGTTTATCTTTGAAAATGTCTAGCGCTCTGAAGTTGGTCAAAAAAGTCATCAATCATATCGATGGGATAATTTTTCTTGATTATGACCTTGTACATCTACCTCCAGTCAATGCACATTCTGAGAGAACCATCTTTCTTCTTTACAAAAAACTTTAGTGCACCCACGACAAAATACTAAGTCATATGAAGCCCTTATCTAGAAGGTCTTTCAATTGCTCTTTCAATTCCTTAATTTCGACTAGAGTCATTCTGTAAGAAGGAATAGAGATAGGTTGGGTATTTGGAAGGAGATCAATTCCCAAGTCGATTTACCTTTCGTGAGGAACTCTGGGAAGATTTTATTGAAACACTTCTAGGAACTCGAACTAAATAATAGAGATATCCATTAGAGATTATTTTTATGGCCATAAGGTAAGAAATGATCGACACATAGGCACTAAGCTACTACCCTTACATTCAAAGATTGGTTTGTATGGAAACTGAAAATGAATAATCCTAATCTACAATAGACTAATTCATAAAAGGAATGTAACAGATTCATGCCTAGTATGACATCAAATTCTACCTTTCCTAAGTCTACAAGATCTGCTGAGTAGCTGTAACTTGGTCATCGACTGGAGTAGAGACTAAGAAAGGTTTTGAGAGAGTTTTTGGAGTAACAATTAACTTGATTGTTATTTATGGAGTGACAAAAGAAAGAGTAGTCCCTGATCTAACAATGCATAAACATCAAGGTCAAAAACTCATAACGTACTAGTGACTACCTCAAGAGATTCTTCTTGATCCTAACGAGCTTGGAGAGCATACAACCTATTTTGGCGCTGACCGCCACATGTACCAAATGAGTTACCCTGCTAAATTGGGCGACCTGTTGGTGCTGCTGAAGTAATGTACAAATATATATTATTACTACCTCCTTGACCCTGTTTAGAAGGAGAATCTCAACCAGTGATTAGATTGACCACACCTGAAGCATCCTTCTTTCCTTTAAGGCACTCACCTGGAGGGTTCTTACCACGCTTACGACTAGTTGGGTACGTTTTGGTGCCTAAAACACTTTCCTAAGACTTAGGGCCTCATGCCCTACCTTTATGATCATGTGTGAACTTGGAGGATGAAAAACTAACTGATGAAGGTGCTGGAGCTGAGAAACTTTGTTGACCCAAAGAGTTATTTCCTCTACCTGATTTTAGTTGAGAATACCCATAGTCCTAATCCTAGACTTTTTGTTTCTCTTAGCCTACTCTCTAAGCTTATCTCCCTCAACCTGCTGAGCATGAGTTATGAACCTATTAGATGTTCATATTTTCTAGCAGTAGAGCATTTCTGCACTCTATTTTCACCAAGTGTGACACTCCATAAAGAAACTTGACAATTTGGGCCCTGGAATTAGCAACCATGTGACGAGCATACCTTGATAATTGGGTGAACTTGAGCCCACACTCTTAGACTATCATGCTACCTTGCTTCAAGTTCCTAAAGTCCTGAGCTTTTGTCTCCCTTAGCTTTCTTAGAAAGAACTTGTCCGTAAAAGTCTCACCTTAGCAATCCCAAGTGATCGGAGTTGCATCTGTATACCTGTTCTCTTTCCAGCCACATCCTTAATTTCATAACAGGCTAACTCAACCCGATCATTCCTAGTTATATACATCACTTCAAAGATCTTTTTGACCTCATTTATAAAGTTTTAGGGATCCTCACAAATCTTCCATCCTAAGAACTCATGAGAGTTCATCCTAACAAAAATTCGCACTCTAGATGCAGTTGACCCAGCATTAAAATTTGTCGGAACGGGAACTCGCAAGATTCTTCTAGTTGGACACACTAAGAGCCAACATCTGAATGTCGTCTCGAAATATAGAATTTGAATATTCCTGATATGGGACTAGAGAAGCTACATTTGCGCTCTTGTTATTCATATTTCTGAAGTTAGATCTACGAGGAGACATGATCTGAAATGTAGGATGTCGTGTCAGGAATGAGTAATTAGATCATACCTTACGCACGATAAAACACTTCATAGCCTCTCTGTCATTAAATGTGGTCCACTTCACACCTATGAAATGAACTCTACTTGGTGAAACTTTTCAAACATCCTAGGACACTTAAACCTAAGGCTCTGATATAAAGTTTGTAAAGTCCCGAGGCTACCCCAAGACGTGGAACGAGACCTAGGATCAAGAGTAACCCCAAACTAACCCTGTTGTCATAAAAACCATACTATGATAACAAAGATAATACGGAAGCATAATTAAATATCATATTAGAAAAGGTAATGGGGAGTACCCATAAGGTGAATATATCAAATCTGAGAATTTAATACAAAAGAAATATCAAACTCAAACATTAACTTGAATCTAACTACGACTAATAATGGCCTCTAACTGACAAGAATTGTTGGGACATGCCCTAACTAAATCTAGCAAAACTGATACTAAAAGATTGCAAAAACCAAAAGATAACATACCTATTTTCCTTGAAAACTGATGGCTCACCACTAATTTTGCTAAACTAAAGATCGAGAATCGATCTAAGTGTGATATATAAGCTGAGAACCTGGACCTACATCACGAGAAGATATAGTATAGAGTATGCGTCAGTATTTGAAAGGTACTAAGCATGTTGGATAGAGTAAAACTGAAACGTAACATAACTGAATGGAGAAATAAAACAATAAATGATCTGAACATGATAAGAGAACTGAATATACTGAAGATGAACTAAAAGAAAGGATTGAAAAAGTTTATAGCATGCTGAGACTGAATATTGTACTAATAACACGGTCAATGCAAAAGATTTTGATTGAACTGTGAGAGCTACCAAAGACCGACATAAAACCACATGAGATAAATGTAGAGTGTGATATATATGCTCTATCGAGAGGACACAATATACCCTGCCAAAGGTATAGAGGCATGGCTGGCGTGATAACTAAAATGATGCCCACTTAGGGGACTTACAACCTATGAAGAAACGTAGTTCTAGGACTTGAGGTTTATTAACCCTAGTCCACTCGATATTAATCTATTCTCAATTGATTATGTAAATAAGAAACATTATGACTGAAATGATGTAATACTGGATAGCTCAAAATACGAATGTGCAGACTAAGAATGCAATAATTAAACTAATATTGTGACATTAGTAAACTGAGGCATTTATGTATATATATAAATTTAACTGACTTGATACATAATAGATGAACTAAAGAACTACATAGCTAGGGTTTTAAATTTCATGCAAAGAACTAAGCAACAACATGATAATTTTATTTGGATCATACTAACAACAGAAACCCAACAATTCTAACATTCAAAAAACCCTAAGTCTACAAAATATCAAGGCAATCAAGTAACTGACTGAAATATAGGGACCTAATGGGTGAAATGAACCCACTAGTGAAATACCACATACATGATCACAAATTCCATGGAGAAATATTTTAATTTCGGAGCTGGAACTGATTGAACCTTGTTGCGTTCTTGATCTAGGGTTTGGTCGCCTTTTTCTTGCCTTTACGCTCTACTTTATATGTTTTGATGACAAATTTGACTTATGTAAGTTCAAGTTATCTTTCTAGGATCAAACTGACAAGAACCACGTACTTTAGTGGTTAAACGACGTATTTTAGGTTCCCAACACATAGGGAAAAGACGAAATATCCCTGACTTAACTAATGTTGGGGTCATCGACGGACAAGACTAACGAACAATCGATTGACTGGCGATCTGTGCTGGTCAACCTTCAATCAAAATTGAAGTTGGATTTTGTGGGTCTAGTTCACTGACATGGACCACGGTCCATGGGTTATGTCGTGGATCAACACTTAGAGGGAGTTTTGGGTTGAGTCTGGGGAGGGGTTGCCGATTTGAACCACTAACCACCAGCACGAACCGCGGGTCACCCTACGGTCCATGAGTGGCAACTGCGGGTTGCACCTACAACTTCTGGAAATCCACATTAAGGTATGTTTTCGAATATATGTTATTACAAGTTTGCCGCTGTATTTCAGTCGAAACAATGAGGGGTCTGGTAGTGATTGGGTTTGGAGTTTGTTTTCGCTGAAAAGGAGGAGTAAGTAACAATGGAGTGTGGGGTGTTTTGGTGATGGGCTCACTGGATTTCGGTGGAACTTCTTTAATTGTCGGATGTAATAAAAAATTAAAGAATATAAAAATCTGTAAATTACATCCCTAAAATTCTTATCCACCACACTTTGACAATTTGACTTAATGAACAAGTTATTCTTTAAATAGGGAATTCAAACCATCAATAGTACAATACCATTATCTTAAAATTGTGGGCCAAAATCACCGGCTGATAAAATATTTGTGTATGAAATATTATCCATATAAGAATGAATTTCTAGACTGTGAAAAATATCAAAATAAATATTAACAAATTCAACAGATAAAATGAATATGAAAAAATGTAATGAACGTATCCAATGACATGTAAAAATACTCAATTTAATAGAAATAATAATTTTAAAAAACATGAACAAATGTTTGAACATATTCAACAAGATGTGACAAAATAATATAAACAAAAGTAACCGATAAAAATTCTAATACTTTGAGAATAAGGATAATTATCAACAAATTATATTAAAATGACAAAACATATATTTGAACTATTTAAAAAAATAAAATACTTAAAAAGTATTAACTTTAGAACTATCGTACAAAAATTTGGTCAATAATATAATTTAATATTTTATTTATTACTAGAAAGTTTTTAAATGTATTATTAGTGAATAAATTACATGTACTATTTATGTTTATAAACACTAAAATCTTGAACAAATATAAAGTAATTTCATTAAAAAATCAACATAGATGATTTGTATTTTTAGTATATTTACAAGTCACGACAAAAACAATAAAAAAAATAAAAAATTGTGCAACTCTTGATTTCTTAATTTTTTCTAGGATGAACATTTTTAATTTTAGATGAAGTTGACTAAAAAAAATTATTAGAATGTCTTTTTTCAGGTATTTGGTAAATTGTGGTTGTTATATGGTATAAGATGAAAAGCAATGAGATTAAACATACATAAAATTATAAAATTCGTGCAACTTCACAACATTGAATTCAAGTATTATATAACCATGAAAATTAAATTATATAATAAAAATTAAATGATATCTCTTGCAAAATTTCAATACAAAAAAAAAACAATCTAATAAAAAATTACAAATTCAAAATCACGAAAGTAAATATCGAATAAACTTTTATTTGTAAGTGATAAAATATAAAGTGGAAGGTGATTTTTCTTTTTCTTGTCCGCGTCTAGATAGTATGGTGTTTTTGGATGCTTCGTTTTTCTTCTTTTTCAGTTTTGTTGCGTCGTGTTTTTTTCTTTTACTTCTATATGTGCGCGTGTGTATATTAATATGTGTTTAGGGGTAAGTAGGGAGTGGGGTTAATGTGAAATGGGTGGGGTAACGGGAGATGGGTATGGATAGTGGGGTAAAGTAATTATTTTTTAATTAAATTATATAATAATAAAAAAACAACTTATTATTTTGAAATACTAATATATAAGACAAGTTAAAAAATTAATCCAAAAATATTTAAAATACAAGCTTATTTATTAAATCTATATTAAAAGAAAATATATATCTTGTAAATTTTATTTTTCGAAAATTTTTAAAATAACAATATTTTAGTATTTAATAAGATCTCTTGTAAATACTTTCAATATCTATTTAAAATGACAATATTTTGATTTGCTATAAGACTGATTTTTGTATTTATTTAATTAGAAAGAAAACAAATCTTTAACATGAGAATGGAGAAAATTATGGTATAAAATATTTCAAAAAAGTAAAAATCACCTAAATATATAATTATTATTTAGTTACAATTGAAAAAATATGAAGTGTCATCTCTCTCGTTCTTTCAAACATTTTTCACCATTGTTCTACATGTTTTCAATATTCATTTTTGAATAACTCCATTGAAATTGAATTTAAGTTATTGTTTATTTGCCCCACTTTTCGTTGGATAAAGTTTTTTTGAATTAATCAATGGTTATTCAAACCGCATTAACGATTTTCGATTCTCCATTTATAATCCTCATTCTTCGTAGAAGTCAAGTCGATTGACCATCATTAATGGACAAATCTCCTGTAAGATTTTTTATTTTATCGTCAAGCGTCATTGATCAGTTGTAAAAAAAAGTTCATCATCCTTCTCTCCTAAAAAATACAAAATTGCATAACGATCAAAATTATGTGCATCATCGTTAATATTCAAAATTGTATCTGTTTATCGTCGTTTTTCTTAAAAAATTCAAAATTTTGTAAATAGATTTTCGGAAGCAATTTTGAAATACAAAAGTGATCAATTCATCATCGGGTGTTCCTACAAAACTCAAAATCGATGATTGATCAAAGAAATTAATTATACAATCAAAAAATCACATTTATTTTTCAAGGTATGATCAATCTCATATTATCTCAAAACGTTTATCAAAATTGGTGTTGATGCAGCATGAGAGTATATTTTTAAAATTTTATTCAAATACAGTTTTATTGTTGTGATATTGTAGATTGAATAATCGGAATACAAATTAGTTTAGATACAAATTTGATGATATTATGTATTAAATTATTAGAATGTAAATTTATTTTGAATATAATTTTGATGATGTTACGTTATCCCTATTCTATATTATTTATTATGATTTTATGTATTGAATGATTGGAGTATAAATTTTACTAGAATACATCTTTGTTCAACAATTATAAACAACTTAGAATACAATTTTTAAAATACAAATTTTGAAATACAAATCAGGTTAAAATACAACTTTTTCTTAATTCAAAAGTTACAAATAAAAGTGAATAAATCACCAGTTAGGAAACAATTTTTGAATACAATTTTTGTATTACAACTTTTAAAATATAAAATCACTTTAGAATATATTTTTTTGTTTAATCAAAAGGTAGAACTAAAATTACACGAGTACAAATAATTGATATACAACATACAAAATATATTTATTTTGAATACATAATAACTAAATTTAATACAGTATACAAAATGATTAATCTGAATGCGCATGGATACAGTATTCTTAAAGAAAGATAATATTGCTGAAACTATGATTAAAATATAAAAAAAATACAACATATACTAATATGATACAATTTAAGTAAGAATATATATCATTTTAGTCGTATTAAATTTTATTTAAATAAATAAAATATTCTAAAAATACAGATGACATAAAAAAAATACAACTGACAATACTAATATGAACATAAATTGAGCATGAAATTAAGAAAATTAAATCTTAACTAAATTTGAGAAAATGTAAACACCCAATACAAACTTATCCTAAATAGTAACCATCTCTACTTAAAAATCATACTCAAAAGGAAATTTACTAAATAAATAATTGTGAAGTTGAATAAATTTGGACACAAAAATACATAATCAAAATTAGAAATTTTGGATATTTACCCAATAAATACAAATCAAAAGAATGTTATCCAATTAAATGAGAATAAGATGGAAATATTTTATTTGATCTTTTTCCATTTTAATAAAAAAGAAGAAGAAAGAATCTGAAAGCACAAGAAAATGTATAAAATTAATGAATAGAGAGAAAATGGAATTGATGAGGAGTGACAATCTATAATTTTCTATAAAAATATATAAGAGAGAACATGTGATTAATGTGAAATAAATTAGGAACTAAACTATGATACAATATATTTTTTAAAATATTGACATAATGACATTTTAAAATATTTTTTTGGGAAGCTTTCACATATAGCCACTTAAAAATAATTAATTACTCTCCATAGCTATAGTTTGATAATTACAATTGACATAATACATAAATGTGTCATTTAACTTGACTTCAAATCACATTTATGTCCTTCAACTTTGAATGTGTACAAATAGACACTTAAACTTGTATAAAGTTGCACAAATAGACATACATGTCCTACATGTCATTTTTGTCATACGTGGTGTCCTACGTGTATTTATTTCATTTGTTCCTAATTAAATAAATAAACACATGAATCCTATATGAATAATTATATAATTATATTCTTTAAATAAAAATAAATAATAAAAACATAAATAAAATACATAATAAACTAAAATTTGACATTTCTACTAATTAGCCCTCTTAAATGTTAAAAATTTCCAAAAAAATAACCACCCCAACCCATGTTCCCGTTTTCTGTAAACAAAATAAAAAAAATTATTAAAAATATTTTATATAAAGCCAAATAATTATTGAACGGTTACTGTAAACTGTAAAAGAGTTCTTTTTAGGTGTACATCGTAAATTTTTCCTTTTTATCTCTATTCTATTAATTTTTTTAATCATATTTGCAAATTCTTTGATTAACGAAAGTTTTGAAAACATAATTAATTAATGTAAATTTTATGTTTAAAGAAGATATGTTGAGAAAACAATTCTATTTTTGATTTTTTCTCATCTTAGTCAAATGAATATGTACATTTTTTATGAAGAGTAATAATTAGTATTGTGTACTTATTTTAGCCAAGAGAAGTATATTGTAGAAAAAAATGAGGAGAAAATTTTTCAAACAATATCCTTACATTTACATGATAATTGCGAATATAAAGAGCATGGATGAACAAACTATACTCCTTCAAGTTTTTTTTTCTTTTTAAAAAAAAAACAAACAAAATTGATCATACATCTATTAATTATTTGTGACTAATTTCTTCTGCCAAAGAACCATTATTATCTTATGGCCATTAAACTAATTAACTAATAATTAATTTATAACGGTTACAAGCATAACAGTAATGAAAAACCTTCAATTATTAGTTGAACTTGTGAAACTAATTTAAAAGATTTGCATAACATATAATATATGAATTAAAAGTTGGTCTTGACATTATCTTTCTTACTTGACGGCACATCAAAAAATAATGAAATAATGAACAAAAATTTAACTAATCATTGACTTTTCGCTGCGGTTTCATCTATATATGGGCGGTCGAGAGTGTTGTGTAAAAAGGACCAAGGAGGATCCTATCCTAAAGGAGAGGAGGAGGAGGAGGAGCTAGCTTTTGGCATAATACATATATTAGACCTTAAACTTAGCTTTAAATTTTAACTTTGAGCTCCAACTTTCATAATGCACAAATAGACGCTTTAATTATTCAACTTTTAAATAAATAAACACATCAGTCCTACATGGTACAACACACGTAAGACACCACGTAGGACAAAAAATGACATGTTGGATGACATGTAAGACATGTGTGTCCATATGTTCAACTTTATACAAGTTTAAGTGTCTATTTGTGCACATCTAAAGTTGAAGGGTATAAATGTAATTTAAAGTCAAATTAAAAAGTACATTCATATATTATGCCAAAAATTATTTTTGTTGAAGTCAATAAAACTTTCGGATATAGATCAAGTTATTCAATCATGAATATGAATAGTACATCTCTCTAGTAAATATACTAATATTAATTTTTGAATTTAATTAATTTAAAATTTAAAATTTTGAATGGAACTTTTTTTTTAAAATGGTTAACTGCCTCCATATTAAATTGTATATTAAAGATAAAAATAAATAAAAAAGAATTACTAATACTCATATTAACTTTTCACGTCATTTTTTTTTTTTGCTTTGTTAAAAAAAGTATTAGATTTTGACATTTTATTTACTGATAAGATAAAAGGTTGATATTGTTATGACAAGTTCCATAAATTAATAACATTAAAAATACTATTTTAGGTTATGCTAAATTGATTCATCATTCTCAAAAATAATTTCCTAGAAATCATTAATCATTTTAGTTAAAATTGAGATCAAAATATGTGATATATAAAATTAATAATTTTGTTTTTTATAAAAAAATAAACGTAACAATTTTGAGATCAAAATATTCAATCATAAATAGAGGTAACTTTCACATATAACAAACAAAAAATTCATATTTGTATGCTATATCAAACTTTGCATAATTGCGCTCCATAGCAGACATAAAACTGTATAATTTGCTATACATATACAATTGTATAATTCGCTAGCCTAAATTGTATAATTCGCTGGCCTATTTCACTGCAATTGTATAATTTGTTTTGCATACAGTTGCATCGAATTAAAATGTATGTATATTGCATAATTATAAGTGTATAGCAAGAAGATATATGTTTTTCTAACTTTATACAAAAATAGAAACACAATATATACACTTCTGTTGTATAAAGCTAGAGATAATTGTATTTCACTGCAATTGTATAATTCGCAATTGTATAATTCGTTGACCTTTTTCTCTGCAATATTTGAAGTAAAATGTTTGTAAATTGTATAATTAAGTGTATAACATGAAGATATACATTTTTGCATGTGTATATACAATTTTCTCTCGCTTTATACAAAACAGAAACAGAATTATACACTTCTGTGTATAAAAGCGAGAGAGGCGAGCGAGAATGGAGAGTGGCGAGCGAGATTTTTGGGAGAGAGACGCTGGCAAATTTTACCTAATGTTTGCTATGGAGCATAATTAAATCAAACCCTAGCTATTCCATTTAATTTAGGTTATTAGTTTGTTATTATATACAATTTTCCCTTATATTATTATAATAAACTTTCTGTTAAAATAATAACATATTTTTTTTCTGCAAGACATTATATATAGGAAAAATTAGACAATTGGCCCGGGCGTTGCCTGGGCCCAACATGAGCAAAGTAGTATCGTAAATTTGTAAAAGGAGCCAAGAAAGAAGGTGCAGTAGAGAGCTTATTAATACATCTGTAATTGAAATTTCAAAACAAAAAGCAAAAAGTTGATAACTCCCTTTGTTAGTGTATTATTCTAGAGAGTGCAAGAAATTTACAAAGTTTCACATGTCCCTTTCAAAGACGATCAGAGTGCAACTTGTGTATATTTATGATATTCAGGTTCGAACCAAGTGAATACTCTCAGAACTCCCTATAAGTATATAGGCAATAACACAATAGTACATCAGGTAAGAAAAAGAAAAAAAAACAATTTGTACAAGTATAGCAGTTTTTTTAACGTGAATGACCAAAATGTCTATTGGTCGGCAGGTCCCATTTTTTGCGAGAAAGATTCAATCTCTTCATCATGTACTTTATTATCTGTACTTGTTTACAGATTTTTACATTTGAGAAAGTAAGCCTCAGCTATGTTCATGCCATCTATTACTTGATGATATTGCTTATCCTCTGCTACTTCAACATTAAGGCAATAAAAATCTTAAGTTGCATTCAGTAAGAGGAGTGCTGAATTCATGATACAAATAGCGGTAGAAATGAAGGTATTAAATCACACATATTGTCATCAAAAGATACCACATACTGATCAAATAGAACAATAAGTTTGTTATTTGCCTTTTTTCTAAACGAATTAACAATTCAGAAAAAATTAATTGAAAATTTTGACTGCCACAAATCAATAGCTAGAAATTATGCAGTCTGAGGAATCCTTACATTGTGATCGTAATCCTGAATGAATACAACTTGAGAAAACCGACTTATCAAATGGCTGCCACTATTCATTTACCTGAAACTGTAGTTAATACATGAAGCAACAACTGTCAGTAAGAACAGAGGAAATAGAAAGATAAAATAACCATTTTGGCGGCTATTTATAGCAAGAAAATTAAACGTCACCAGTGGAATGCATAAATTGATTCATGTCTAGCAATTAATTAAATTCCTAATGACCCTTGCCTGACAAAAATATACAAAACAAAATTGATAATGGAAGATTAATCCACTGTCAGACTTTTTTAGTATTCTGACCTTATCTGTAACACACTAACATAATCTTCGTAGGAAATTAACTGTCACTAATTTGAATTTGAAAAGAGATAAGTGTCGTCTTAAAAACATACTTTTTGTAGCTAACATGACAGTAACATCAGTAAATACACAAAACAGCACAACAAAGAGAAAATTCTAACGACAAAACGTCAGCCATCTTATAGGAAAGATACAATTACAGGGCTGCATCGAGATCTAACTCAATATTTGAAGCACAAATATACAAGATTTACACGTCAAGCCAATAAAAAAATGTCTTACTCTCACTAACTTCACCAATCTCACCAACTAATTTTCCTTAAAACAAATAATACAAGTAGCTGCACTTTCATGATTGTAAGTGGTCATATCATACTAACTAACAGAGTTGAACTCAAAATGGATCCATATTAACAAAGAGAGAGAGAGACAAATAGTTAACGCTTGTGAAAAATAAAGATGATTTTTTGGAGATACAAAAACATATTAGATATTTATTAGAACTTTATAGAATTGGGTAGAATAAATATCTTTGTTATTTATATTTAAAGAAAAATCTAGATAATTAAATATTTAGAGTAAAATATAAAATAATCTAGATTTTGTTATAGATTTAGAAGATAGGATCTTCTAGATTTTTCTTGTAGATCTTTCTAGAATAATTTCTAGAAGCATCCCTATAATAGTATAAAGAGGGGTGACCATAGTCACTAGTAATCAACCAAAATCAACTAGTCTTCTTCGATGTCAAAGTTTTCTCATTCATAATATTCCTTCTCCTTTCTAGCTTCCTCTTCTTTAGTTGAATCTTTCGATCTTAGTTAATGATCTTAGGCTAGCAGAAGGGTTCTCCAATTATACTCTTCTTCTGCTATTCTCTACATGGTATCAGAGCCATAACCATACGTTGGTTTCTGGGTGTTATTTCAAGATCGGGTTAGAGGTAGATTCAAACTGGTTTGTCCATATGGATTTTAGCGGCCGTGTTAGCGGACTTGGGATGGAGTTGTTGAATCAGTCCAATTAAAAGGTATGGAAGACACATATGAAATCATATCTTGTGGGAGAGAATTTGTGGGATGTCGTTAATGGGAATGACACAAGCCCTATTGCTGATGGATTAAAAAATAAAGTGCATACAAGAAGTGGAAGCAAGTTAATGCGAAGGCGGAGTTCATTCTGAAGAGGAAAATCTCCTTCGGTTTATTTGATCACATTATAAAGTGTAAATCAGCTCATGAGATATGGAGGACCCTCGATCGTTTTTTCAACAAGAAGAATGAAGCTCGATTGCAAATATTGGAGAATGAATTGGCTAACAACACTCAAGGTAATCTTTCTATCTCAGAGTATTTTTTAAAAATTAAAAACTTATGTTCTGAGATATCTTTGTTGAATCCGAAAGAGGCTATTTCTGAAGCATGAATGAGAAGAATTGTCTTTCGTGATTTGAAGGCTGAATATATCCCGTCTATGACGTCGATTCAAGGATGGGCTCAACAACCATCCTTGGAGAAATTTGAAAATTTATTGTCGTCACAGGAATTACTAGCCAAGCAGTTGGCTAGTGTGTTTGTCAAAGACGGAGAAGGAGATGCTCTTGTAGCTAACAAGTGAAACTTCAAAGGAAAATCAAGAGATATGTCGCACTCTCGATCCTCACGTGATCCTGAAAAGAAGGAAGAGTCTTCTAACTATTAAGGCAAGAAGCCTCTTAGATGTTATCGATGTGGAAACATAGGACACATAAAAATATATTGCCGAGCCAAAGAGAGCAATACGACACAAAAAGTTGCTGAAGAAGAAGAAGAGTGGGAACAATGTTTTGCAGATGAGGCTCGAGCAATAGATGCCATGATTTCCATCAATCTTGAAAGAGAATGTATCGAGGATTTAGAATATAATATATTCAATCACTTGGAGAAGCAAGAAGCTGATGTTGTCGGCACGAAGCAAGAATTTTTTGAAGATGTTCCAAGTGGTGATATGGAAGCTTCTATTGAAGAAATCAAAGAAGAAGGTCCCGAACATGCAATATCTGAAACTACATGTGTTAGTGGCGACCTTTATAGTGAAAGCATTGATGGAGAAGTACTGGAAGCGGAAGTATTTGGTCAACCATCTGCAATATCAAGGCCGACTCAAAGCAATTCGTGAAAGCAGATGGAGAAAAGTAAAGATCAAATAGAGAATGATATTGATATTGAAGTCTCAAGGACAAAGGTTATGATTTTTGAATGTTTTGAAGATGACAACAAATCTATCAAGGAGATAATAGATGAATATGATAGTGGATCATATGTAGATCTTGAGACTTCATAGAAAATTGATAGTGTTTTTCTGGATAATATAATTATC
The DNA here is from genome assembly GCF_036512215.1 of Solanum lycopersicum. NCBI lineage: Eukaryota > Viridiplantae > Streptophyta > Magnoliopsida > Solanales > Solanaceae > Solanum > Solanum lycopersicum. The sequence goes on along the minus strand of NC_090804.1, from coordinate 46,252,885 downwards.
GAGAAGTTAAGAAAAAGGGGGAGGTTGAGAACTTAATAAGGAGATAATTTCATGGATCAATTACTAATGAAGAATCTTCATCAATTGAAGAACCAAGAGGACTTCGTAAGAAATTGAGACATGGCGTCAAGCTTCGTTTGAGTTCTTCTATGACAAGTGTGGGATAGTTTCCAAAAAAATCACTTTAAGGGGGAGTGTGAAAAATAAAGATGATTTTTTGGAGGTACAAAAACATCTTAAATATTTATTAGAACTTTGTATAATTGGGTAGAATAAATATCTTTAATATTTATACTTAAAGAAAAATCTAGATAATTAGATATTTAGAATAAAGTATAGAATAATCTAGATTTTGTTAGATATTAGAAGATAGAATCATCTAGATTTTTCTTGTAGATCTTTCTAGAATAATTTCTAGAAGCATCCCTATACTAGTATAAATAGGGGTGACCATAGTCACTTGTAATCAACCAAAATCAACTAGTCTTCTTCGATGTCAAAGTTTTCTCATTCAAAATATTCCTTCTCCTTTCTAGCTTCCTCTTCTTTAGTTGAATCTTTCGATCTTAGTTAACGATCTTGGACTAGCAGAAAGGTTCCCCAATTATACTCTTCTGCTATTCTCTACAACACTAATATAACATATTTGGAGCAACAGAGCTAAATCTGAAATAAATCCATATTAACAAATAGAGAGGGAGATAACTAATACCAATATAAGTTACTGATCTTAAAATCTGATGTCTCAAAACATAAGAATGATAACAAATTCAACAGTGCTCTTACAGAATTTAGTAAAAACATTACTGCATATCATATTAAACGAAATATTTCAAAAATTGACCAGATAAATCCAATATGCACACCATTGTTTAAGGAGTTTGCAGTACCTTAATAGTAAGCTGTTGTGATAATTGCGAATTACTTTGTAAGCAACTTCATTCTTGCAGTAATTCATTTCAAGTCAAGATGCGACCTATTTTTGGCTGTAAACTCCTTTCATTGGCACATCACCATGTTGGGTTGTATTTTCCCTGATTTCTTACCATAAATAGGTTTTTATTTTAGGAAAAAGTTTTGGATTGACTAATCCTTTTTCTAGTAGGAAAAGGTTTAGGACTCTATAATAGAGACATGTTCCTTCTAACTTAATCAGCATTCACAATGTAGTCTTAAAGAGCTTTGAGAGTTTCAGTTAGGGGGAGAATTTGTGGGTCACAAACTTGATATGTTATCACTTGTGTGAACCTCCCATGTATTCCGAGTGAATTGGTTGAGGTTGTTTTTCTCTATATTTTGTACTCTCATATTTATAGTGGATTGACCGAACCACGTTAAATCTTTGTGTCTTTTGATATATTTCTCGTTGTCTTCTTACTCGTGGTTTTTTGAGGTTTATTTTTCTAGCTCCGCATTTACACCTGCTTATTTTCCATCCCAACAAGTTGTATCGGAGTCAGATTCAATGATGGAGTCAGGTTTAGTGGTTCGATAATCGATGATTGAACCAGGTTAGAAAGAGGTGTTCATCTTGGCGGTGTAGTTCTAGCAGCAACCTTTTTGACAGTAATGAAGATATTGTTGGAGAAATTTTTTCAGAGAGGTTCTCTATGTTGAGACATAAATTTTGCAAAGGAGATTATGGAGAGGAGAAGCAACTTGTTAAAGATTAAGTGAAGAAGGTGGACAATTTATTTTATTAGAAATTCAGGTCAAGGGGGAGATCTGTTGGGTTTTATTTGCCCTGATTTCTTACCATAAATAAGTTATCCTTTTAGGAAAAGGTTTTGGATTGACTAATATTTTTTTCTAGTCCGAAAAGATTTAGGACTCTATAAATAGAGACATATTCCTTCTAACTTAATCAACATTCACATTGTAGTTTTAAAAGGCTTTGAGAGTTTTGGTTAGGGGGAGAATTTGTGGGTCACAATCTTGATACGTTATCACTTGTGAACCTCCCATATATTTCGAGTGAATTGGTTGAGGTTGTTTTTCTCTATATTTTGTACTCCCATATTTATAGTGGATTGCTCATCTCCTTTGTGGACGTAGGTCAATTGACCGAATAACGTTAAATCTTTGTGTCTTTTGGTATATTTGTCGTTGTCTTCTCGTGGTCTTTTGAGGTTTACTTTGCTAGATTCCGCGTTTACACCTGCTTATTTTCGATCCTAACACACCGTAGGTTCATTCAGCTGGTAGAATTGGCGTTAGAAATAATCTCATCATACACTATGTTGTAAGTAGATTGGTCATCATTGGTTTCTGCGGTAGGTGGTCGAATTAATAATTTAATACAGTTGGAACTCTTTGCTCTCGATAAGGCGACATACAATTGGCCGTGAGAAAACACAGGTTCACGTAAGTAAATTCCAACATGATCTAAAGTTTGTCCCTGACCTTATTTATTGTCATAGCAAAACACAATCGTACTGAAAATTGTGTTCTTTTAAATGGGATAGGTAGTTTTTCATCATCTGAAGATAATAGTGGTATTCTGGGAATAAATATGTGTGTATTCTTAAAATCACCATTGGCTATTTTAGCACTGATTAACGACTCTTAAAATTACAACATGTTAGTCATGTACCATTGCATAAACCTTCAGAAGGATTTAAATTTCTCAATAACATAATAGGGCAATTCTTTTTCAAGGTCAGTTTGTAAGGAGGTAAACCAGCAGGATTCAATGAATGTAAAAAATCTTCAAACTGACTTTGATCATTTTGTTCAATAGTTTCATCGATTGCAACATACGTTTTACCTTATGTGGGAAATTGAGCTATAAGTCAATCATTTAACTCATCGACAAAGTCATTTTTTGTTGTCAAAATAACATGGGAAGTTATCCGGGTAAAATCCTGAACAGATGTATGAAAATTGGGATATATTATTTTGAACAGAAGATCTAATGATTCCTTTTCAGTAGTGTAACGAACAATGAAACACCTTGGAATATTGATTTTGTAATCCATGTTAGTTGTTTCTTTTCCATTTCCAATGCGCGTCAGATATTCACTGAATGTTTGGGCACACATATTTTTTGTAAATCGTAATTTTTCAAATTGATTCCATATTTTTGAGTTCAATATGCTTTCACGAATGAAGTTTTTTTTTCCACCTCGAACCATAGGAAGAGTTTGTCTAAAATCTCCACCAAATACGACAACTTTTCCAACAAACAACACATTTGAATCCATTATATCTTTCAAAAGAGAGTCCAATGCTTCAATCATGGTTTTTTTTGCCATTGATACTTCATCCCATACAATTAATTTGCATCATGAATTAAAGATGCTAGTGAACTTTGCTTGTTGATATTACATGAGAATTTTTCATCAATATTAATTGGGATTTTAAATCGTGAGTGAGTAGTTCTGCCTCCAGGAAGGATTGAAGCAGCAACACCAGAGGTAGTTGTGGCTAAAGCTACAAAGCCTTAGATCTTACTGTTGCTAATAAAGCACAATATAAGAATGTCTTACCACTTCCACCAGGACCGTCAATAAAAAAAAGCTCCGTTTTTATTGCTAAATACTCTTTCAAAGATCATTTCATATGTTATTTTCTGTTCTGTATTAAATTTTTGGTGTAATAGTAAATTTTCATCATTTATAATGATATTTCTTTCGAAATACACTTATTTTGCCTCTTTTGTTATTTTTGATGATGTGATAATTTTTGGAACAAGATTGAACTCGTTCATATCATGTCTCATAGAATGTAATACATCGTTTATATGGTTTAAGACTGCAAGGCGAATATCTTGTACCATAATATTGCTCAAGTTCCTAAAGTCTTCAGGCATTGAATCTTCAAATTGTTTCCACAATTCTCTTGGATTGTCAGGATCACAATATACAAGTATCATAGCAAATAAGCGTCTTAAACTATAGGGCATTTGATAACAAGAAGCTTCCAACATACATTCAACTAAACTATTATCACAGTGTAATAAACCTCTTTTTCTGCAGATTCTCTGGCAGACACAATTTACTGTTAGAAGATCATTATATGATGTTGGTTCTTTCACATTCATTAGTAATAATCTAAGATAATATCTTTCTCCCTCAGTTGATGAGACGTTACAACTCGACCAATAACCTTGCCACGTTTTTGTTGACTCCACATTTTATAAGAAGATGACCATACAAAGTATTGTGGGAAATCTTTGTACAACAAATTAAGCTCCTTAACACATGTATTTGTTGCATTCATTAGGAAATATTGTGTAATCATTGTCTTGGTAATCATAGGATTTTTAACAATGTTTCTGATGCTGTCTGTTTTTTTAAAAGAGACCAATTGTTGTCTGTCAAGATGTTATTGAAGGTTATAAACACTTGAAATCATTTCACTGATAGGAAAGGCGAATAAATGCCACATAGCTTCAGGCGCTGACACCCACCTAGCAGATTGATATTCTTTTATCTCATCTATTTCAATATTTGTGTTAGCGTTATACACATGGAATGAAATTTTATCATGTCCATTTGTATATATATTTGACAACTTTTATATCAGAACATACTTCTACATTTATATGACAATCATATTTGCATAGTAGATAAGGATTATGAGCAACAACCATGAGTTATCTAGAAGTTGTTTTCTAACCTGCACAAATTTTCCGGTATTTTGCCTTCTATAAATTGGGTATGAGTTCTTTCCATTTGTTGTTGTATTAGCAAAGCTCTTTGGATATCTAAATTTGCACTGTCCTTTTTTCTGCATACCTGAATTTGTTTGATTAGATTAACCTCAAGGACCATGCATCATGTGTTTAATAACAAGCTTATACAAGTAAGGATTTGAATCCGAATTAGGTAACTCAGCAAAAACAAATTTGTCATAGGCCTCAGCTGTTAACAATTTATAGTCATCATTAAGTATAACCAAAAAATGAGCATGAGGAAGACCTCGTTTTTTAAATTCTATTGTTTTACATAAAAGTTGCGACTTTTCCAAATATGTTTCTGTTTAGTATATCTCCTCATTTCTTCTACCTTTGCTTTAAATACACGACTAATCAAATCAGGTCTATTTTGAACTTCATCTGTTGAAAATAAGTGTTCTTTTATTTCTGGCCAAGAGGGATTACATGTTATCAAAGATTCATACTCTGTTCAAGCTTTGAAACAATGGAAGCTTTGATTACAACTAGTAAAGAATTAGAGTACAGAAGACAACTTATAGAATCCAAAGCTTGAATGATTCTATTTCATCAGTAAAGTATATATACAGATTAATAGGAAGCTTCTAGACTATTACACTTTGAGCTAACTAACTATACACATTGAATACATGTGATAACTAACTCTCTAACTAATTTTATAACTAACTATGTGAGTTGAGCTGTACAATGCAATATAATACTTAATACCCCCCCTCAAGTTGGAGGTAAAGATAACACTGCCAACTTGTCATGGATAGAAGAGTGCTTGATTCCTGTTAAGGCTTTCTTCAATATGTCAGCCAACTGGTCTTTTGTAGCAATATGATGCAATGAGATAAGTCCTTGTTGTAAGACATATCTCACAAAATGATAGTCTACCTCAATGTGTTTGGTTCTTTCGTGAAAAATAGGATTCTTGGCTATGTGTAGGGCAGACTGGCTTTCACAAAAGACTAAAATAGGCTTTGGATAGGGAACACCGAATTTAGTAAGCAGTCGACTTAGGCAAACTAATTGACCTACTACTTTCCTGAGTGATCTGTATTCAGCCTCTGCTGATGAAAGGGAGATGGTTTCTTGCTTCTTTGACTTCCAGCTAATTGGACTGCCCCCAAGCAAAACAATAAATCCACTCACAGACTTTCTGGAATCTGGACATGAGGCCCAATCTGAATCATAGTAGCCCTTCATAGAAAAATCTGCATCTTTGGACAAAAACAAACCCAATGTAGGATCAGACTTCAAGTATCTTAGAAGGTGAAAGCAGCATGCAAATATGGCTCTCTAGGGTCCTGCATGAACTGGCTTAAGTGCTAAACACTAAAAGAAATATCCAACCTTGTGTTTGTAAGGAAGTTAAGTTTTCCAACAAACTTTCTGTAGCAAGTACTGTCACTTAGAATTGGACCTTCCTTAGATCTCAGCTTTGTATTGGGATCAAGAGGGGAAGATAAGGAGGTCAGATGTAAACAATCGTACTCCTTTAGTAAATCAAGTACAAAATTTTCTCTGTGAGACAATAATTCCCTGATCTGTGTGAAGCACCTCCATCCCCAAGAAATAGTTAAGTAATCCCAAATCCTTAATCTTGAACTTGTTGTTTAGATAAACTTTCAGGTCTGCTATCTCATCAATATCTGTACCTATATGGACTATATCATCAACATACACATCCACATAAATTGTTGAAGTTGATGTCTTCTTGTAGAATAGAGAATAATCATACATATAGTGAGCATATCCCCTAGAACATAAAGCTTCAGTGAGCTTAGCATACCATTGCCTACTGGCCTGCTTGAGTCCATAAAGCGACTTGTTTAACTTGCATACCAAATTAGGAGACTGGACTGCAAGTCCAGGTGGTACTTCCATGTACACTTCCTCATGTAGATCACCATGAAGGAAGGCATTATTTATGTCCAACTGATACATAGTCCACCCTTGTTTAACTGCTGTGATCAATAAGGCCCTGACTGTGGTCATTTTCACTACACGGGAGAAAGTCTCAGTATAATCAATGCCTGCTTGCTGTGTATAACCTTTGACAACAAGTCTGGCCTTGCGTCTTTCTATTTTACCATCTGCTTTGTGCTTTACCTTGTAGACACACCTGCAGCCTATAGCCTTCTTCCCAAAGGGAAGTGGAACTAAATCCTAAGTGTGATTTGAGTGCAACGCATCAAACTCTTGTGTCATGGCAACCTTCCATGCAGGATCAATGACAGCTTCTTCATATGAAGTTGGTTCCTTGTCAATGCAAACATTTCTAACAATATCTTGACTAGAAGGAACCAAAGCACTACGAGCCAAGTGGTGGTGATTAGAGAAAAGAGCCTCAAGGGAAGGGGTGGTGTTTGAGAAACAGGTGGTTTAAGTGGAGGTATAGAGTGAACATAATCATTCATATGTTTTGGAGTTTTGTGACATCATGTGGATCTCCTAGGCTCAGTTTGTGGGAGAACACAAGGTTGGTTAACAATTAATGGTGCAGGAGATACAGATGGGGAAGGCATGGATGCAGTGGGGTTAGGTGACAAGTCACAAGCAGCATTAGGACCATTTGAACTATTTAGAGTGTCTTGTGTGCCATTCCTATCAAAATCATCCAAAATATTAATGAAATGAGGTGACTGCAACAAATGAAATAGGTGAACCAGTTGTATTTGAAGGGGAGTCATTAAAAGGAAAAATGTTTTCATGAAAAATAACATCTCTGGATACATGTATGTTACCTGTGGACATATTTAGGACTTTGTACCCTTTTTTCTCACTAGGATATCCAATGAAAATATGAGGAGTAATTATTGGTTCAAACTTAGATCTATGAGGAATGGGTACAGTAGAATAACAAAGGCATTCAAAACTTCTCATGTGTGAATAGAGGGGTTTTCTGTAATATAGAATTTCATAGGGACATTTTTTGTTCAACACAGTGGATGGGAGCCTATTAATTATATAATTTGCACAAAGAATGCATTCTCCCAATATTTAACAGGTAGTTTAGACTGAAACAACAATGCTCTAGCAGTTTCAAGAAGTTGTTTGTGCTTTCTTTCTACCACACCATTTTGTTGTGGTGTGTAAGGACAAGTTTTCTGGTTAACTATACCTTTTGTTTTGAAAGCAATGGTAGCCTCTGTATTGATAAATTCCAGATCATTGTCTGTTCTGACTATCTTGACAGTGGTTTCAAATTGGTTTTCTATCATAGTAATAAAGGTTTTGAGAGTTTGTAAAGCATTGCTCTTAGTACTTAACAATTGAGTCCAAGTAGACCTACTAAAATCATCCACAACGGTCATGAAATACTTAAAGTGGTTATGTGTTGGTGTATGGTAATACCCCCACAAGTCAACATGAATCAATTCAAAAGTGTGTGATGTTAGTGTGGTTCTTGGTATAAAAGGTAGTCTTTCTTGTCTTGCCATATGGAAAATGGAACACATAAAAGGCTGTTTGGCTGAGAATTTGACAGGGATGGAGGAAATATCTCTCATTTTGACAAAAGGTACATGCCCCAATTTGTTATGCCACACAATATCTATATGATTTTTAGCATATGGTTAAGAATTAAAAACACAAGATTTTGGACAGGAAATAGAATTAGATGGATGAGAGTCAAATGTCAAACATGATTTTTTCTTATTGAGAATAGACTGTCTGTTACTATAGTTATTGCAAGAATTACATGGAATTACATAACATTCTGAAACATTGAAAGAGTTCTTCAAACAACTTGGACATAGAAAGTAGAGACCCTCTTCTGCACTACCAATCACCAGAGGCCTATTCATTGAAGGGGCCTGCATGAAACAAGAATTTTTGGTGAAACTAATAGTGTATTTTGAGTGTGCAGTCAAAGCATGAATAGAGATCAAGTTATATTTAAAAGATGGCACATATAAAACTTTATCTAAATTGATCATGGGTCCTAATGTCACACTACCAACTTGGGTCACCTTAACTTTGTATCCATTAGGCACGACAACTAACAAAGGATATGGTAAAAATGTGATGTCATGTAGTAGAGATATATTGAAAGTCATGTGGTTTAAGGCTCCCGAATCCAATATCCATGAGTCAGATTTGTTTTTGAAACAATTACATGACAGTTTTCCAAAATCAATAGAGGAAGTGCAAACTATGATACCTGCAAAATCAGTTGTTGGTCCATTAGCAAGGTTTGGATTGGCGTTGGATCCTTCATTCTCATTTTCCCTATGAAATTGCTGAAGCATGCCTTGAACATGAACATATTGGTCTTTGGTAAGGCTCACATTATACATTTCCTCATCTGATTTTCTCCCAGAGGTAAAATCTGGTGTGTAATTAGCATTTGCTACAATATTATTGCCAGATTCCCTGTTGTTCCTTTTATTTCCCTTGCGAAAATTATTAGGCCTTGGAATTGGATTGTTTCTCTAATTTGGATTTGAACCAGTTGGATATCCATGGAGTTGATAACACTTCTCAACAAGATGATCAGTCCTGTTGTAGTAAGTGCAGAATCTGTCCTTGTATTGAAGCTGAGAATGACCTTGTGAGTTATTAGGAGCATAGTTTGTCTTGTAGGAGGAAGAAGGCTTGGCATTTGATGAAGAAGGCCTGATGTTGCCAGCATGTAAAGCAGTAGATTCTACATTAAAATGGTTAGAAGGTTTGATTTCCCTTTGGTGTTCATCTTGGACTAACAGAGAAAAATCCTGAGCCATGGAAGGCAGCGGATTCATCATAAGTATGCTCCCACGAGTAATTGTGTACATCTCGTTCAGTTCCATGAGAAATTGGATTAACCTTCTATCTTGTTTTGCTTTGTGAGTAAGTGCCTTTGCTCCGCAAGTGCAGCTGCAAGTGCACTGAGCTTTGGCATTCAAAGTACTGATCTCTTCCCATAACTTCTTCAATTTGGTGTAATAACCTGTGATATCAAGAGAGCCCTGCGACAAGTCGTTAATTTCTCTTTGGATCTGGTACAATTTCGCACCATTTGTTTGCTCATAGAGATCTTCCAGTTCTTTCCATAATTCTGCAGAATCCTGAACATACTCAACACTATCAGCAATTTCTGTAGATAGTGAATTCAGGATCCAAGAGGTAACAATATCATCGCATCTCTCCCATTGTCTGTACGATGAATCATTGGATTGAGGGCGTGGGCAATCCCCATTAATGAATCCCAACTTGTTCTTCATTGAAAGTGATCTCAGAACACTACGCCTCCATGAACAAAAACCAATTCCAGTAAATTGAACTGGTACAAGCATTGCTCTGGGGTTATCAGATGGACGTATATAGAAAGTATGATTAGAATCAATTGTGTTGCTGGTAGAACCACCAGATTGACCAGAACTTGTAGTATCCGCCATCGATGAACAGAGAAGAAGAAGAGGAAAAATGCAAGAAACAAATTACGTAATTGCAGATCAGATCGCAACTACGCAGTCACAGATCAAACAAAGTACCTCATATCGAGATTAATCTGATACCATATCAAAGATTCATACTCTGTTCAAGCTTTGAAACAATGGAAGCTTTGATTACAACTAGTAAAGAATTAGAGTAGAGAAGACAACTTGTAGAATGCAAAGTTTGAATGATTCTTTTTCATCAGTAAAGTATATATACAGATTAACTAGAAGCTTCTAGACTATTACACTTTGAGCTAACTAACTATACACATTGAATACATGTGATAACTAACTCTCTAACTAATTCTATAACTAACTATGTGAGTTGAGCTGTACAATGCAATATAATACTTAATACATGTCATAGTGAGAAATATATCGGGCTTTCCAAAATACTGAACTAATGCAATAGCATTCATATAACGCTGATGCATATCCCTCGGACCACCTATAAAACTGGCCGGAAGAAATCTCTTTTTGCCTATTTTAGAGGCTTCTCTTTCACCCAATCTATGGACATCAAATACTCCTTGCAGTACATCAGTTCGATAAAAATCCTGGTTAAAGGATGTGAAATCAAACCTTTGATTTTCTATTCTGATGAATTCATCAACTGAGTATTGTTGAAATAATCTGCCAAAGTGTAAAACTTCATTTTCCTCATTGTCTCTCATTTGAAGTTTATAACAGTAGCACTCACGACAAGAAACAAAGTTCCTTTTTTGAGAACCTCAGCTTCCATATCAAGTAGTCCATCAATTAATGCATATTAGATAAGCTTGGAAATTGTTCATCTTCATGGTAAGGTCGCTTTCTTTTTTTCCATTTATTTTCCGGCAATATAATCTTTTGAATATCACTGTAGACAATAAAATTCGCGTCGAGAAAACAATAATCAAGAACGGAAAATTATAGCAACAATCGATTTTATTATTTCAAGTGCGAGTGTTACAATCTCTATAATTCCTCTGAATTCGCCTTTTCAAATATAAATTCAAGGGCTTTAAAGCTTGTTCTTGAATCTATGATGAACTTGAACTTGAACTTTTATCTTGATCTTGACTTTTATTTGAACTCAAGGGCTTCGAGCTTGTTCTTGAATTCGGTGGTCTTGATCTTGATCGTTCTTGAACTTGAATGCTTGAATTTTTAAACTTGTAGCTTTGTAGAGAATTAAATGGCGTTTGTACCACAGAGTTTCTCTAGCTTCTTGTTTAGAATTTTCTGTCTCTTTTCTGAATTATGAGGACCCCTATTTATAGTTTTAGAATAGAGGTGTTGCGATTGGAATAGGATTCCGTTCAGCCAATCACATTGAAGTGACATGGCATTTGGGATTTATGGAGCGGGCTTGTCATCTTTGACACATGTCATGATTCTATTGGTTTTCTTATTTGATTTGGCACGCCACATCATCTGCACACGTGGCGCCAAGATGGGCTCTAGAAATGAGATGAGATTGGGTTTAACAAATTGGGTTCATCCAATGTAGCCCAAATCAATTAATTTAGACTTTAATTAAATCCATATTTATTGGACTTAAATATTTAACTCAATTATATCAATCCACAATATTTATTTGGATTAATATATTTATGAATTCAATATAATCCGAATCATTTTATAAATTTATATTTAATAAATTTTAAATGAGTACAAATGCCCCCTGCTTCAAGTCTTGTCGAGATATTTTATCTTTTAGAGACTAGGCTTGAAGCATTAACTGGTTACTAAATTCACCTTAGTTAAAAATGAATTATAATTGAATTAACAATTGTAATCCTACTCAATTTCATATTCATATATATGTTTTATTGCCCAAGCCAAAAAGAAATTGTAATTGAACTAGGAATTGTAATCCTACTCAATTTCATATTCATATTGTGTTTTATTGTCCAACCCAAAAAGAAATTGTAATTGAACTAGGAATTGTAATGCTACTCAATTTCATATTCATATTATGTTTTATTGCCCAAGCCAAAAAGGAATTGTAATTGGACTAGGAATTGTAATCCTACTCAATTTCATATTCATATTATGTTTTCTTGTCCAAGCCAAAAAGAAATTGTAATTGAACTAGGAGAAGGATTCTATCCCACCACATGACACCTATAAATAGATACATTGTCTCCATAGTTTTATCTTCAATTATAGATTGTGAGCCTACGACGAAAAGGGCATACTCAAGGTAATTTTCCTTCTTTTTTTATTTATTTTCGTCACTTTTTTACAGCTTGACATGTCTGTCGTAGAAAATTCATATCTCATTGTAGAAAAATCAAAATCATGAACCGTTTGATTTTTCAGAAACTAGACTTTTAGATCCCTAACATACCCGAAATTCAAAATTTAATACCTTCAGAATCTTTTTAATGATTTTTTGAAGTTAGCTCTAGATTCTGTCATGCTAAAAATTCGTCACTTTTTTTACAGCCTGACATGTTCTTCATAGAAAATTCATATCTCATTGTAGAAAAATCGAAATGATGAACCGTTTGATTTTTCAGAAATTAGACTTTTAGATCTCCAACATACCAGAAATTCAAAATGTAATACCTTCAGAATCTTTTAAGATGATTTTTTGAAGTTAGCTCTAGATTCTGTCATGCTAAAAATTCGTCACTTTTTTTACAGCCTGACATATTCGTCGTAGAACATTCATATATTATTGTAGAAAAATCAAAATCATGAACCGTTTGGTTTTTCAAAAACTAGACTTTTTGATATCTAATATATCCAAAATTCAAAATTTAATACTTTCAAAATCTTTCTAGATGATTTTTTGAAGTTAGCTCTAAATTCTGTCATGCTAAAAATTCGTCACTTTTTTACAACTGACATATTCATCGTAGAAAATTCATATCGCATTGTAGAAAAATCAAAATCATAAACCGTTTGATTTTTCATAAACTAGACGTTTTCATCTCTAACATATCCAAAATTCAAAATTTAACACCTTCAGAATCTTTCTAGATGATTTTTTGAAGTTAGCTATAAATTCTGTCATGCTAAAAATTTTCAGATTTGTGTGACTTACTAAAAATCTCGTGTCTTGACGTTGGAACAGCGAAATCACAATCCACTTGGTGATTTCTAATCTAGAAATAAAGGTCTACAACACATCCAAGATTCAAGATTTAATACCTTTCGAGTCTCAAACATCTTGACAGGTAACAATCTCTCCTTCACTTGTATTTCCTTTTTTTTTTTTGTAGATCAGCAAAAGGAATTTTATATTTTATGGAGGCTACATAATGGAAGGATTTATCACATAAAAATGTGTTCAACGGTCATGCCTTAACAAAATAAAGAAATAAAACTCTCAAGGTGTTCCATGGCCCCGAATGCTTAACCAACTTGATGCTTTACTAGAATACCGTGTAATGCTCGCGCCTTGAAGATAACCTCAAGGTGTTACAAGGTCCCGAAGGCTTAACCAACTTGAAGTTTTAATAGGATACCATGTAAGGCTCCCGCCTTGAAGATAACCTCAAGGTGTTACAAGGTCCTGAATGTTTGACCATGGAGCTTTACTAGAAAAACATGTAACGCTCCCGCCTTGAAGATAACCTCAAGGTGTTATAAGGTCCCGAATGCTTAACCATGAAGGTTTACTAAAATACCGTGTAACGCTCCCGCCTTGAAGATAACCTCAAGGTGTTACAAGGTCCCGAATGCTTAACCAACTTAAATTTTTAATAGGATACCATGTAACGCTCCCGCCTTGAAGATAACCTCAAGGTGTTACAAGATCCCGAACGATTGACCAACTTGAAGCTTTAATAGGATACCATGTAACGCTCCCGCCTTGAAGATAATCTCAAGGTGTTACAAGGTCTTGAATGCTTAACCAACTTGAGACAGGATAAACCCGTGAAAAGACTAGTTTAAGGTGCAAAGGGACAAATATTGTCCACCTTAAGGCATGGAAATTTAAAGATCCTTGTAAAGATAAATCCGTCGGAACTCTAGCTTAAGGTGCAAAGGGACAAGTTTGTCCATCTTAAGGCATAGAAATTTAAAGATTCGTTGAAGGATAAGCTTGACCAACTTGAAGCTTAATAGGATACCGTGTAATGCTCCCCCCTTGAAAATAATCTCAAGGTGTTACAAGGTTCCGAATGTTTAACCAACTTGAAGCTTTAATAAGATACCGTGTAACGCTCCTGCCTTGAAGATAAACTCAAGGTGTTACAAGGTCCTGAATGCTTAACCAACTTGAGACAGGATAAACCCGTGAAAAGACCAGTTTAAGGTGCAAAGGGACAAATATTGTCCACCTTAAGATATGGAAATTTAAAGATCCTTTTAAAAATAAATCCGTCGGAACTCTAGCTTAAGGTGCAAAGGGACAAGTTTGTCCACCTTAAGGCATAGAAATTTAAAGATTCGTTGAAGGATAAGCTCGCAACAAAGCTAGATTAAGGTGCAAAGGGACAAATATCGTCCACCTTAAGGCATGAAAGATTTAAAGATCCTTTTAAATATACACCAGTGAAAAGGTCAATTTGAGGTGCAAAGGGACAAACATTGTCCACCTTAAGACATGAAAATTTAAAAAGATTCTTTTAAGTATACATCCGTGAAAAGTCCTAACTTAAGGTGCAAAGGGACAAGTTTGTCCACCTTAAAACATAGAAATTCAAAGATCTATTGAGGTATAATCCGCAACAAAGCTAGCTTAAGGTGCAAAGGGACAAACCTCGCACACCTTTAGGCATGGAATTCGATTACATACGCATTTGGAGACTTTTACTTATATACTTGAAGTCTTACCTTCATACTTAGAGTATTTGAATACTTCAACCTGTATACTTAGAGAATTTGGATACTTCAAATAATAAACTCGAAGAATATAAAGACTCCAATTCGCATACTTGATCTAATTTAAAGACTTCCACCATATTAATAAGAGATTCATATTTTATAAGGGTTCGCCCCTTCCATAAACCAATCAATGCTTCGTGCAAGTCTTAAGTTTGATGAGACATAAGATAAAAATAAAGTATATATCGCTTTGACTTTCATGCAATAGATCAAGTGGGAACATTTTTTTTGACACTCATGCAACTGAACTTAGAATATGGTTCTAAGCGCCTACGTACCTCAATAAAGAGGATCAAGTCACAACGTAGTTCTGGGGATTTGAGTGATTATTCATTTTTCTTTTTTTTTGTGGTTGTGCCGTACACAGTTTATACTCTTGCGGGCCAGGAGTGACATGCAGTTTACGCTCGTACCTTAAGGAGCACCATCTTCCTTCAAGGATAGTATCTCTTTAGAAATTTGGCATTAATAGGACCGATCCTTAAGCCATCAGTATCAACAAGCTTGTAAGCACCATTTGAATATGCTTCTTGTACGACATAAGGTCCATCCCACTTTGAGGTATATTTGCCCCCAGATTTGTGCGAAGTAATGATTGGTCTTCTTACCGCGAGAACTTGATCTCCAACTTGAAAGCACCTTAAGCGAACCTTCTTATTAAAAGCACGAGATAGACGAGCTTGATAACATTCAAGGTTTTGTTGGGCTTCTAACCTCTTTTCATCAAGTGCTTCTAACTCAGCAAGACGCAATCGAGCATTTTCTTTCTCAGTGAGCCCTTCTTGAATAGCAAGTGTTAAGGAGGGTATTTGACGCTCGAGTGGCAGGACTGCTTCAAATCCAAAAGCAAGTGAATATGGTGTTGCTTGAGTTGGTGTGCGATATGTTGTCCTATATGCCCACAAAGCTTCTTCCATTCTTTCATGCCAATCTCGTTTGGATTTGGAGACAACTTTCTTGAGCAGGTTGCATAGATTTTTATTGAATGCTTCAGCAAGACCATTTGCGGCAGCATGGTACATAGAAGATTTACGGTGCTTAAAGTTGAAAAGATCACAAATCTTGTTCATAAACTTGTTATCAAATGGTTTGACATTGTCTGTTATTATATAGCGAGGGATGCCAAAGCGATAGATAATATTTACTCGGATAAAATTTGCAACATTCTCTTTCTTCACCTCTTTAAGAGCGACAACTTCAGCCCATTTTGAAAAGTAATCAGTTGCAGCCAAGATGTACAAGTGTCCACCAGAAGACTTTGGTAATGTACCTACAATATCCAGTCCCCAAGCGTCAAATTGCCAAGATGCGATGGTTGGTGCAATACTTCTGGTGGCTGATGAATAAAATTTGCATGAAATTGACAAGCATCACATTTCCTGGCATAATATAAGCAATCTTTCACCATGGTTGGCCAGTAATACCCCATCCTCTTTATGTGAAAATGAAGTTTTGGTCCAGATTGATGTGATCCACATACTCCTGAGTGTGCTTCTTGCAGGGCTTGAATTGTTTCTTCCTCTCCCAAACATCGTAATAACATACCCTCAAATGATCTTCTATATAATGTATTCTTGTAGTAAAGGAATTGAGGTGCACGACGACGTATGTCAGTTCTTCTTCTTGGATTTTCTGGAAGTATCCCATAACACAGGTAGTCAATGATGGGTTGTCTCCAATCTTCCTTCGCAGCTTCAACAATGGCGACGATATGATCAAGCTTATTTTCAATATATTCTTCCTCATTTGACGGTGGTACTATCCATTTTTGACAGACAGTTACTTGCGTTTGATCAGGAAAGGTTAGAGTTGAAGCTAGAGTAGCCAATGCATCAGCTTTCTTATTCTCTGTTCGACGCACATGTTGAAGGGTTACATCCCCAAGCCGTCTTATCAACTTTTGAGCATAATCATGATAAGGTCGCAATTCAGGCTTTTTTACCTCATAACTTCCTAAGAGTTGATTAATCACCAATTGAGAGTCACCAAAGACCTGTAAATGTAACTGTTTCATGTCAACGGCCATTTCAAGTCCAAGTATCAGTGCTTGATATTCAGCGACATTATTGGAGCAACATTGTTTTAGAGTAAAAGAGAATGGTAGAATCTCTTCTTGTGAAGTGATGAACACCACGCCAGCACCTGCTCCACCGCGATGTGCAGCCCTGTCAAAGTACATTTTCCAAGGAGGTTGAACTTCAATTAACATCGCATCTTCATCAGGAAATTCATCAGTTAATTCCCAATCATTTGGTATAGGATGGTCTGCTAAGAAATCCGCTAGTGCTTGTCCCTTCACAGATTTTTAAGGGATGTACACAATCTCAAATTGTTGGAATTGGAGGTACCATCTTGCTAGTCGGTCACTAAGGACAGGTTTTGACATAACAAACTTGATGGGATTTGCTCTAGAAATAAGGCGGACAACATGAGTTTGAAAATAATGCTTCATCTTTTGAATTGAGAAGACCAGTGCCAAGCATAACTTTTCAATTGGCGAATAATTTAGCTCATTTGGCGTCATCGTTCTACTTAAGTAATAAAGAGCATTTTCTTTGCCTTCACTATTCTCTTGAGCTAACAGGGCTTCTACAGACCTTTCTTGTGCTGCAATGTAGAGTATCAATGGTATTCCAGGTATAGGGGCTGCCAAAACCGGAGGTTTCGCTAGATATAATTTGATACTTTTAAAGGCTTCGCTACATGTTTGGTCCCAATTAAAAGGAGCACCTTTCTTCATGAGATGACTGAATGGTTGACATCTCCCCGCTAGATTTGAGATGAACCTTCTCAAGTAGGCTAACTTTCCTTGGAGACTTTTTAACTCATGGATATCTCGAGGTTCAGGCATCTTTGATATTGCATCGACTTTGGCTTGATCAATTTCAATCCCTCGATGTCTCACGATAAAGCCAAGGAACTTGCCGGAAGTAACTCCGAAGGCACATCTCAATGGATTCATCCTTAATTGATATTTTCGGAGTAACTCAAACACCATCCTTAAGTCTTTCAAATGATCACCCCTTTTCCTGGACTTCACTACCAAATCATCAACGTAACATTCAACATTTTTATGGAGCAAGTCGTCAAAGATATTTTGCATATCCCTTTGATATGTGGCGCCAGCATTCTTTAAACCAAATGGCATCACTTTGTAGCAATAAATACCTTTTGGCGTGCGAAATGCAGTGAGTTCTTCATCTTTTGGTGACATGCGGATTTGATTATATTCAGAAGAACCATCCATGAACGACATTGCCTCATAACCAGTGGTGGCATCAATCATCAACTCTAAAATGGGAAGAGGAAACTCATCTTTAGGGCATGCATTATTGAGATCTCTAAAGTCAACACAAACTCGAATTTGACCATTCTTCTTCCTCACAGGAACAATACATGAAATCCATGTAGGATATTTGACCTCACGAATAAAGCCTGCCTCAATGAGTTTGTTAACTTCATTTTCTATCAATGGAATCAAGTCTGGTCTAAAACGTCTTTGAGCTTGTTTAACTGGACGAGAACCATTTTTGACTTCCAATTGATGGACCGCTACTCTAGGATTCAATCCAGGCATTTCTTTGTAACTCCAAGCGAATATATCTCTATATTCTTTGAGTATATTCATGTAAGCGACTTCTTCATCAATTTCTAGAAACGCACTCAAGTAAGTTGGCTTCGGATCTTCATCAGTACCAAGGTTAACTTCCTTCAAAGGATCTATTGTGATCTTTAATCCTTCTTCAAGTTCTGGAGGAACATCTTTAGCATCTTCCTCTTCCACAGGATCATTGTCATTGACTGATATATGACAACTCGAGACAATATCTTCTACCTCTTCCACAATCTTCTTTTGAGGCAAAGAATCGTACTCAATTTGGATTGTAACATGATTTGAGGAACCTACACTTTATTCATCTTCCTCAAGCTCTTTGGTGTAAACTACAGTATGAACCTTTGCCTTGAGTTCCTCTTTACAGGAAACCATAAGTTCCACTCGTCGCCTCATCCTAGAAGGAATCAAACTTCTGAAATCTTTTTGAATCAAATGTGAAGCAGGCGTTGTAACTTTTAAATAACTTCTCAGGTTCTTGTTATTCTTCTTTAGAGGACCTAACCTCTCAAACACAGAAATTCTTGTTGTCTCTTCGCCAAGTCGATCAAAGACAGAAGGCCTTTTATTGGGAGCAGTGACGTCATCTTCAAAAGTTATATGATTATTACTGGCCCTTCTTATGGAAATGCGAATTGGCGGCGGTTGGCTATAACCTAGGCCTTCACGCGCTTTCCTAGTTGTATCTTATGATGGGAGTTTCCCTAGTGATGATGGCTCGCTAGGGTTGTATCCTGCCTTCACAAATAACTTGTAGGCATTGGGTTCAAAACCTTCTCTTGTGCGCTTTGTAGGGAGAGTCATATCTAGCACTTGATCTTGAGCGACTAACTTTTCTGGCAACTTAGAAGACAAGTTTATTGCATCAATCCGTCTGATAGGAAGAGTTAGCCCTCTTAATGCATTTTCTTCAAGGTTAAATGGTTGATCTTGTTCTTTCTTCGCTTTTGGAACATAGCAAAACCTAGAAGTCTGCTTCTTTTTTGAAGACATGATCTTCCCTTCATTAAGGATGGGACAAGAGTCTTTAGTGTCAATTTTCACCTTTTCGATAGCTGCACCAATTCTTTTGCTTACGATATTATCAATCTTGATTGATTTGACATCATTGGATTTGACCCTTTTAACAACATAACTTCTCATATAGAATTTCGCATCTACAAAGTGTGTCTCCACTTCGGTGAAAGGATTATCATCTGCAACTATCTTTCTTTCAATTCCACCTTCAAGATACTTCAAACATTGATAGTAAGAAGATGAGACAATTCTATTCTCATGTACCCAAGGCCTACCAAGTAATATATTGTATGATGTCTTTGCGTCAATCACATGCATCCATGCGCTTGATCTCAAATCTCCCATGTGGATCTCTAATTTAATAGAGCCTATGGACCTCTGCCCGCCTTGATTAAATCCTTGTATCAACAGACGACTTTCACTAAGTTCCCCAGTCGTGATGCCAAGTTCCTTTAATGTGTGGATAGGTAAAATGTTGACTCCAGATCCTTCATTTATTAAGATTCTATTTATTTTCTTCTCTAGCACATGGCCCACCATATACAAAGGACGATTGTGTAGTGCTTCACCAAATAGAAGATCGTTATCTGTAAATGTGATTTTAGTATCACAGACATGTGCTTCTTGGAAAGAAAGTTCAATAGATTTTTCAGAAGATGAAAGAGACATCAATTCTGAGATTTCCCTTGTTTCTTTTTCTTCTTCCCAGGAGACACTTTTGGTGAGGATTCACTCGTTGTTCCTTCTTTTACAGTAGGAGGCACCTTCATTGTTTGTTCTTTATCCACATTGAAACATGATGCCTCGACATTGCCTTGAGTAAACTTTGTGTCGAACGAGCTTGGCAAGAATTCTTCTAGAGTCACAAGACGTCGAGGTTTTTGGTAGTGATGCCCTTCAACCTTTGCCCTTTTGGGGCGCTTGATTGATTTTTGCTTCTCTGATTTCTTCACCATTTTTCCTCTAACCGGTTGCTCAGATAATTCTTTTCATAATCTTGACTTGTTGCGTCTTTGCCTAGTTACATGAATCCAACCCTCATCACCATCTATGTCAACGTCCTAATCTACTGGCTTTTCTTCATGCTTTTCAGAGATATACATTTGGATTGGATCCAATGACCCAAACGTGATAGAGATCTGGTTAGAACTAGCCTTCTCATCATCAAGGATAATTTTATTTTCATTTACCAATCGCATCACTCTATCCTTAAAGACAAAACATTTTTCAAGAGGATGACTCACAAGTCTGTGATACTTGCAATAATTTGGGTCATCAGTTTTTCCAACTTCATCGGGTCGCTTCATCTCTGGCAAGTCAATGAGCTTTAACTCAAGTAATTCATCAAAAATTTCAGAAACGTCAGAATCCAAAAAGGGATACTTTTTTCCTTGCATCTCCCTTAGCGTCGACTTTTGATTTGAACGTGCTTGGAAAGTCGTTCTCACATATTGTCTTACGCCCTCATTCGTGGTGAACTTTGCGGGTGACACTTTTACACTCATGGATTCTTTGTTGTCATTTTTGGGCAGAAACTTGCTCCACCTCTTGGGTTCCTGTTTATCCCTTTCTTTGCGAGGATCATGGACAATAGTCATATCTTTTCTGGCAGATGCATGCTCAACTCCATATCATGAGCGCGAGTAGCTAAATCCTCGAAAGATTTTAGTTTTATTCCTTGCAAGATAAAAAGAAGCTCCCAGTGCATTCCTTGAATACACATTTCGATTGCAGAAGCTTCACTAAGCCTTTCCTTGCAATTTAGGCTCGCGTTCCTCCATCGATTTATGAAATCTATGACCGGTTCATCCTTCCTTTGGCGAGTATTCGTGAGTTCTACCATGCTCACTATACGCCTTGTGCTATAGAAGCGATTGAGAAACTCATGTTCTAGTTGCTCCCAACTATCAATAGAGTTAGGTTCGAGATCTGTGTACCAATCAAAGGCATTTCCTTTTAGAGAGCGGACAAACTGTTTGACAAGATAGTCTCCATATGTTCCAGCATTAATACATGTCTCCACGAAGTGCGCGACATGTTGTTTCAGATTTCCTTTTGCCTCAAATTGTTGAAATTTGGGAGGTTGATAACCAGCAGGCATTTTAAAGTTATCAATCCTAGCAGTGTATGGTTTAGCATACATATGAGAAGACTTGGTAGAGACTTCATACTTATCTTTCATAGTTCCTTCAATAAACTCCTTCAAGCGATCGAGCGGGATCATTCCTTCAGAAGAAACTGACATCTTTTTAACAAATGGGGCTTTCTTAGCAGGATCTTCGATTTCTTGAACTTCAATGCCCTTTCCAGGTGCATGGCTCGCATCTCCATCTAAAAGTCCTTCTATCCTGTCCATCAAATTGTCAATTCGAGATTCTTGGTGTTGTACATGCTTCGTTAATCCTTCAACCAACTTCGTCACATTTGCGAGTTGTTCCTCAGGAGAGGAAGCAGCAGTCACCATCGTTTGCATAATCATCGGAGATGCAGGCGAGTAACATTGATTGTCGCCTAAGTTAACTTTCAGTGGACTCACATTACGCGATATACGCGGAGATGATTCACAAGTTGAATCAAAGTTCTCCCTTGTGGTAGAGTTCTTGGAACCAGATTGCTCAAGTAGAGACAATGTCTTTTTGATCTTTTCAGCAACACTACTTCCTCCTTCTAGAGAATTTGTGGAGGAACTTGCTCCTTTTGGAGTCGAAGACCCAAAAACAGGAGTTGATGCAGACGACACTTGAAGCGTTTGTTGCCCTAGTGTAGCAGCCTTGCTTCTCGTAACAACTCCAAAACTTCCAAAGGTAACTCCAAGGATGTCTTCAACTTCAGTAGAGAACTTGGAGCTAGCGACCTTAGAGGAGGTTGATCGAGAGTTGTTGTTCTTGGAAGTCATCTTGATATTCTTTGACGTTTGAAAAGTTGAGATGAGAGGTAGAGATTGTCCCACTGGGCGTGCCAGAATTTGTAGACAATAAAATTCGCGTCGAGAAAACAATAATCAAGAACGGAAAATTATAGCAACAATCGGTTTTATTATTTCAAGTGCGAGTGTTACAATCTCTATAATTCCTCTGAATTCGCCTTTTCAAATATAAATTCAAGGGCTTTAAAGCTTGTTCTTGAATCTATGATGAACTTGAACTTGAACTTTATCTTGATCTTGACTTTTATTTGAACTCAAGGGCTTCGAGCTTGTTCTTGAATTCGGTGGTCTTGATCTTGATCGTTCTTGAACTTGAATGCTTGAATTCTTAAACTTGTAGCTTTGTAGGGAATTAAATGGCGTTTGTACCACAGAGTTTCTCTAGCTTCTTGTTTAGAATTTTCTGTCTCTTTTCTGAATTATGAGGACCCCTATTTATAGTTTTAGAATAGAGGAGTTGCGATTGGAATAGAATTCCGTTCAGCCAATCAGATTGAAGTGACATGGCATTTGGGCTTTATGGAGCGGGCTTGTCATCTTTGACACATGTCATGATTCTATTGGTTTTCTTATTTGACTTGGCACACCACATCATCTGCACACGTGGCGCCAAGATGGGCTCTAGAAATGAGATGAGACTGGGTTTAACAAATTGGGTTCATCCAATGTAGCCCAAATCAATTAATTTAGACTTTAATTAAATCCATATTTATTGGACTTAAATATTTAACTCAATTATATCAATCCACAATATTTATTTGGATTAATATATTTATGAATTCAATATAATCCGAATCATTTTATAAATTTATATTAATAAATTTTAAATGATTACAATCACAATGCCATCCATTTCCACCATATGAAAATAGAAGTGGATATTGTAAAGGATCAGCAACCATAGTAATAATTTACTAATTGGCTTTTGTTACTGTGCGTGTAAATTCCTCTACAAAATTATTAGCATTTGTTTCTTGCTCTAGCCATAATGCTGCTACTTCCGATACACTTGGTAGGTTAAATACTCGTTGGTCTAAACCTGATTCACACCGCAATGCAATTTAAGAATTTGGCAACTCAGGAATATGTACCAGGGATTTCAAAAAAAATGCATTAAGGATATCTTTAGAATATCCATTAACTTTCCAACAATTGTTTATTTAAGCATGCTTAAAGCAGCCATTTGGTTCAATATTTCTCTGTTATCGTCATGAAAATACAATTGTAAGTTTCTTGGTTGTTCATTTGATGCCACTAAATCGTTTATAAAGTCATACATTCGCCCTTGTACTTTAAATATGTAAATACCGTGATATTTTTTGGCTAGCTTCTGGTCATAGTTTACTCCAAAGTGAGGTAAATGCAAACATATTATTGTACATTCTGATATAAGCACGGAAATGTTTAGATTCTTCCGTGTTATCTAAGTAAAGATTTAATAATTCATTAGGCATTTCATGGGACACCAACTTAACTGAACCATTGCCACATAAGAATCAGGGCGACTCATATTCAAATCTTTTTGCTTTGCAGTATTTACAATCTGCCACAGTTTTTAAAAGGCTCGCATTACTGGGTAGCCGGTTAAAATTCCAAAAACCCACTGTTTTTGATCTATAACCTGTGTATAGTTGTTGCAATAATGTATGACACCTCTGTCCACAGAACATATGCAAGAATTGTTAAAGTAATAGAGTAAGACAAATCTTTTTTTACGACAAATGATGTTGTTGGATTATGTGAGTCAGTGGCGGTTGTTGATGTTGAACCTAATAAGAAGTCAATCCAATTAATATATGAAATATTTTTGGTGAAGTGAAATCTAAATAAATTCTAATAACAACTAACCAATTTTGAATACAGAGTAGTAGGCTTCGGAGGCTGCAGTTGGGACCACTGCATAGAAGAAATCTAATTAAGTAGGAAAATGCATATGCAAGTAAAATCATAAAGAAGATACATTTTAAATAGTTAGAGTTAAACAAACGTTTTTTGACGTTAGATAATGTTGTTGGATCATTCGATTCAGTGACAGTTGAACCTAATAGGCAATCAGTCCAATTAAGTGGTGTTATTGGATGATGCAATTCAGTGTCGGTCGTTGATGTTGATCCTAATACACAATCAGTCCAATTAATATATGAAACAGTTTTTGACAAAAAAATTCAAAATAAAATTGTGATGATAAAAGACCAATTTCGGATGCAGAGAAATGTCCATATGTGTATTCTTCCCTTTATCCAAGGTCGTCGTTGGGTTGTTGACAGAGGATGTATCAGCGACTGCAAGATCGTAAGCTAATTAACACTATCAATACATATACAAGTAAAATGATAAATAACATACATTTTTTTTTAATATCTGACCTTTTTTCCTAAAAGAAGACTCTTTTATCATCAGAGCTTTCTGTGTAAACAGTTTAACACCAACTCCAGAACATGATATGCTTCTTTGGAACTCTCAGTCAAGAAAGAGCAGCCTACCGATTCAACATTTTTCACTCATCGTCGCGATAAAAGCATCTCCTTTTTCTCAGGCGACAGTTGAGTACGCAGATCATGTCTCCTAAGATTGATTTTAGCAACTCTTTCTGTCGACTTCCTTTTTTGCGAGGAGCAAGTTGGTACCATCAAATTTTTATCGGTTGACATCTGTTATGCATGAAATTTGTAACAACGACATAAAAATTAACAACTTAGAAGAGAATATGTTGTTGTAAACTTCTGTTAATATACAATTATTGTACAAGTTAGCACAATATATATATATATATATATATATATATATATATATATATATATATATATATATATATATATATATATATATATATATAAAATTACTCCTCACATTATTATTTATTATAAAATTTTATCATACTTCAATTGATTTGTATTACTAACCATATGTGAATTACTTATGAAATTAATTTTTGAAGATTTATAAGAATTAATTTGTGTTATTGCACATAATATTTAGCACAATTTTTATTCAAGTGGATATAGTTTCCCTACATTTGTTAGAGTAGGACAATTTTTTAACAAATCACAAAAAATCAACAATTAAAAAATACAGAAAAATAGTTATAAATTTAATTTTTAAACTATCCGCACAACTCGCGGGTACGACTAGTAGTTTATACATAAAAAAATATTTATGTACTAAAAATGGTGTAAGACCTTAAGTTCGGTAAAAATATACCTGTTTAAAGTTGTATCTTGATATATATTTCCTAACATTTTCATTTTATTTTTATACAGGTTCATGTTGAAATTGATTGTTATCCGAAGTGTATAATTTTGTATGACTTAATTGTACATAAATTATTACTCTTTATTGTATCTTTAGAGGTTTTTATTTTCTTTTAATTATTTTCAATGTTTATAATTTAAAAATCACTTTTCCTCTCTTATTTTATCTCTTGGTATTTTTTTTTATAAATTCCACTACAAGTTCTAAAGAACCTATGGAACGATATCCATTTTTATCGTAATTTTTTTTAAATGTCAATATTTTATCATTTAAGAGAGTTCATTAGCAACACTTTCAATATTTAGTAAAAATATCAAAATTTTAGTTTGTTATATATTTTATTTATGTTTTTATTATTTATTTTTATTTAAAGAAGTACAATTTTTATAGAACAGATTGGAGGAATTTAGGGGTGAGAATTGTTTTTAAAAAGGAACAAATGCTTAAAAGTCTCTTTAGTTGTAATTTGTCAAAATACACCAACTTCCATCTATTTCTTTTTCTTTCACCATGTTCTAAAAAACACAACTTTCACAATTGTTTCTAAAAGAAATTCGATATCCAATTTTCTTAATCTTTTTTATTTTTAAACACTTTTATTTACCATACATTATCATATTTGTAGCAGATTATTCTTCTAAGGCATCATTTTAACGTTATAAATGCATAATTTATCATTAAAAATGTCTAAAATTTTATCAAGTTATTTGGTTATCATCGTTTTCTTTTTCAAGTTATGTGTAATCGTATCACCTTTTAGGAAATTTTTCAGTATTCAGAATACAATACTCATGTATTCATTATAGGTATTCGTTCATATTACAAATGTATCTTATTTTGCTCATTTTATATTTATAATATCACTTTGTATATCAAATATTTTGTATTTAGATTTGATTTTGTATTCGTCCTAGTGGTATATCATAAAATTTTATATTTATATATGATTTTGTATTCATTCTGAACTATAAATAGCCAAAATACAGTTTATTTATGTTTTCAGTATATAAGTATTCAACCTAATTGCATCAATCAAATAGATTTTATATTTTATTTTGCTCATTATGTATTTATGCTAACTAGTTTATCTTTGATTTCGTATTTGTTCATAATTTTAAATAACCAAAATACAAGTTTGTATTTAGATTATCACTTTGTATTTCATCTCAATTTGAATACCAAATGGTTCCATGAGGTTTTATACTGTTTGAAATTTTCAATTGAAATTGATATTTATTGTACTCAATTTGTATTTCACTATCACTTTGAATGACAATAAATCTGTATTACTTTATTATTACGTACAGTTCATAGTTGTATGTCACTCACACAATTTATATTTCAATTACATGTTAAGGTAATTACACATAAAATTATATTTAAAGAAGTTCATCTGAGTATATTTCAAAATGAAATTATATTTAAAGAAGTTCAAAAAGTAAGAATAAAAAATTAAGGAAATTCAAAATTGATCTATAATTTCAGATTTATGTTCAAAAAAATCTAACTAAACAACTCAGGTACATAGCCCATGAGTTCTTTCACCTTATAATCATGATCTTGAACTTTACTCTACTCTTATAGTCCAATGGTTTTCCATTATTTTTTGGATACACTACAAATTTGAATATTGTGACATTTTGACATAAAGTGAGAATGAAATACTTGCACAATGTAATTATTCAATTGCAACATCACGATTATATCTTGCATAATTGATTAAAAAAGAACTAATAAATTCAAAATTTAGAATATATAAAGATGAAACATAATGGATATAATATATTTCATATAATTTATACAAACTAATTTAGGATACATATTGAATACTATTCATTTTGGAAAATAATTGAACTTAATATATCAAAGAAAATTAAACTAAATACAATATTAAACAACTACATAATGAATGTAACATAATTCTTTGAGAATACAACTATTTGGGATACATAATGAACCTAATATAATGCAATCTTCTTCGTCACTAACTCATAATATGCAATGTAGCTAAAAGCATAAGTACTTTAAATACAATTTCTAAAAAAAAAAACAAATCTTAAAATTAATCTTGTGAAGTGAAAAAACACACACACACATTATGCAAGTCAACAATGAATACAATTATTGGTTAGATACAAAACATGATATAAAGTATAAAGTTGTTTATGTTCGTTAAACTTATACATAAAAAATAAATATGTAAAAATAAATTTGACTACAAACTACAGAATATTCAAATATTTTCAAATACTTTTGTGAAAAAACTAAATACCTAAACGTTAGTATAAGATCTATTAAATCTGAAATATAAAACCAAATTATAAAACAAATAACAAAAAAATTTGTTTAAAATATTAAAAATCTAGCATACATAAATATTTGATGAGTATGTTAACAAAATCACATAAAAATAACAAAAAATGACAGAAAATTCTTAATACATAAAATTCGAAATTCAACATAATTTATGATTTTGAAAACAAAATATCAAAAAATAAATGTTGACTTGGAAAAATCCTTTAATAATTGAGAGTTTTCTTGAATTAATTGATAGATTTGGACAAATTTGTATGAACTTGAATAATGAGTTCTTCTTCAACAATGAGGGAAAGAATAATGACGAAAATTTGATGAAAGAAAAAAAATGAGAAAATGTGATTGATGGGGATGATGAAAACTGAAAAGTTGATTAAAGAGAGAAAAAAAATTAAAAACGTCAAAGATGATTTTTTTTAATGGTATTAAAGTCTAACAAAAAGTGTAAATGGATAGTGGATGTAGAATTTGATCAAATGGTGGACTGTCTTGAGAAATAAAATTTGATATACAAATTATTTTCTAAATTATTGACATGTTGGTATTTTCAATAATCATACTAAAGTATACATGCTTTTACTAATGAAGTTAGTAATTGTGACTAATATGCTAATAAATCCTATAGGGGAAAGCAAATAAGGAGAAAATAATAAATTTAAAAGACTAGATACATATTTTTATCAACTTCTTTAATAGTTCCAGCAAATCTAGCTAGCTATTAATCACACATGCATGCAGGAATTTTGAAATTTTATAGAGTTACCAACAACAGAAAAAAGCATCATTAATACTGACAAAGCATATATCCCAAACATAAGGATAAAAACTAAGCATATTAAGTTACATCACTTACATGAGAATCCAAAAGCTAGGATATAAACAAGAAAGGAAGGGGAGAAACATACACATGTATAAAGTATGTCCTTAGAAGGGGGTCATTAGAACTGCTTTAACAAGGTTATTAAAAAATTACGATAAAAACTAAGCATATAAGTCATATAAGAATTTAGAAGCTAGGATATAAACATGAAAGGAATGAGAGCACCAAACATATATACATAAGAGTATGACCTTAGAAGGGAGTCACTAAGTTTATCTAATCGATATTAGCATACAAAAACTTTCACCAAAGAGTTAGAAGTGCAACATCATCTTTAACATTCAATCATGGATGTAAACACAAAATCAATTGACACATTACATAGATAGGTGATCTAAATGGGGTAAGCAAAAATGAGGAAGATTAACTTGTGGTCACTTTGCGAACTTCTGAGAGCTACCTCCATGAACTCCAAGCATCGATGGAAAGCACATTACCTCCTAAACAAAGGCAGGAGAAGGTCAAATGGCAAGACATGTTCAATAAAAAGAGAAGAGATGAAGAATAATTACCTCTCAGTAGTGAATGTTCTTGTGTGTGATCTACATGGAAGAGAAGAAGAGGTACAAGACAAAAAAAAAAACTACAAAAGGAGGCGGCGAAATTGTGGTTCTAGCGGCCTTTGGAAGGAAACATCTCGAAAATAAGATTGAAAAAGGAATATGAGAAAAAGGCGGATGTTGTTAGATTATTTTACTTATTATACATAGAGGGTTCATTGAGGACTGACTCCTTTTTTATGTTTTTTTTTTTCGGTTTCGCTAATTTTTTGGACCAATTTGATAGGTTGATATGTATTAAAATGAATTTAAAAAAAACCCCATCATGACACAAAAAATTTGGAAAAAAAAAGAATTCCAGAACATCCACATGTATAAAGGAAAATAAGACAAATAAAAATAACCGTAATATGAATAGAAAATGAGACTATTAATCTTAGAAAAATTACAAATGTACTTCAAACCAAGTAAATTAATTATAGAAGATAACAAAATGAAATATATTAATATATTTCTAATCAAGTAAAGTAGTTTTACAAGATAAATCTGCGATATTGTCATGATCCGAGTCTACACCCTGGACGTGACCAACATTCAAAGACCATCGTTGGTCCCCAAGCGAATCCTCATCCTAGATGACAAGCGGAATACTAACTTAAGCATACAAAAATCTTAAAGCTGAAATGACCAACTTTGAATAAAAATGATATATTCAACTAGCCATAAAATAGGCAACTTTAATCTTTAAAACATTTCATAAAATAAATGAGTAATACATACTCCTCAACTGTACTGACTATCTATGAAGACTCTAACAGAAAAAATGGAAGTTAGAACAAGACTCACGACCTCCTAACTAAACTATAAAGTAAATGAAATCCCCCGAAAGCAAGGAGGTTCACCATATCTAAATCGAAATCTTGGATGTATCAACGAAGCTCCCTTTGATGATCCTATATACCTGTGTCTGCATCATCAAAAGAAGCAGGCCAATTGGCTCAATAAGTGGAATGTATGAGCATGTAAGGAGAATTCTAAAGCATAACATATTCTTGATACTTGAATAAAAGATGGAAACATACTTTCTCAAACTTGTAACTCAAGCAATACTCAAGAATAAGATACTCAACTCCGAGATTAAATATTGAACTCAAAGATATGATACTCGACTATGGATGCTCAACACAATATACTTAACTTTTAATACTTAACTGAACTCATCTCGATTTAAAGAATCTTAAAACAAGTGGAATATAAAGAAAACCTGTTTAAAAACATGATGTTAACTTAAGATAATTATATCATAAAAACATATCATGCTCCCTCTCAAAGTCCACTTGTACAATGCATGAATTAAGTCTCATACCCCCATTCATACTAAGCAGAACCCCTTGAGGGACCATGTAACTAATACTATGGGAGTTTCTCTAACCGACAACTATCACTTTGAGCCTAAGTAATGATATAAAATTTCATCTTACGTTTTCCAAGGACCATCCTATACCTTACCATCGGTATAGGACTTCACTTATCTTAGTGGATCCACTAGATAAACTTACATGATCATCTGAAAATTCTGATCGCTCAATTCCCATGATGGCTTCATGGTTTACATGGAGACTTGAGTTAATATGAACTCTCATCCCCACATTGGTGCTCAATACTAGTCCCAAAACATAATTTATCTCATACTTTTAATAAAACTTTCTTCCTGTAGTTTGAGATAATCTGCTAAACCCTTACCTTTTAAAAGCCCCTTTTTAAAAATCAATGTTCCTCTTTTTGTTCAAAACTCTTTTGGAACTCTTAGTTTCCTCTTAACTTATGAAAACATTTATAAACCTTTAGGGAATATTTAGTTCCCTTATAACTTTTGAGAAATGGACTCAATTTTACTCTTTACTTAACTTGAAACTTAACTCTTAGGGAATACTTAGTTCTTTTATATATTTTGAGAATATCTCAAATCTTTACTCTTCCTTGACTTGAACTTTAAGTCTTTAAAACAAAGTGAAAAATGTTTGTTAAAGACTTTAAAAAACTTTATAAACCTTACTTTGACTTGCTTTTTAACTTCTAGACTTGACTCTTAACTTTCCTTGAATTGAAGTATGGATTCAAGGTTCATGATCTCATGTGGATTATTTAATAATTTTCAACATAAAGGGTTCATGAGGAATTATAAAATGAACTACTAAACTAGATAACTCAATGATACTCCTCAACTCAAGATTGTTCAACTTATAGGGTTCATGCGAAATTATGGACATGCACAATTTGACTTGAAGGTCTAAGTAACTAGATGGAACTCATGTATATGACTCTCTCATTCTCTTATTTACTTTCTCAAAACTTAGTTCAAATCAATGATGGATCTCAAAGAATTTACAATTTAACTTAAGACTTTCTTGAACTCTACTCTTAACTCTCTTGAATGTAATTAATTCGAGTTTTGATTCATTACATGGAGGATATCGTTATTACAAGGTAGACTCGTGAATAATTTCTCTTCATACTCATCCTAACTTACTTGAGTCTTATAACAAGTTACTAGAAGTTGTAGAAGACTCATCAATTGGACTCAAAAGTACTTTCTTAGAATGTTTGAAGGAATCCTCAAAAACTTAAATCTATAATCTACCTTGAATTGGAATTATAAATTTAAGGTTATGATCATGTTAGGACTGATTTTAGGTATTTAGAAGTAACTTAGATTAGTTAGAATAAAAAAGGAGGGAAGGTGCACTTTAAACGAACTTAAACGGAGCTACCAAAGGCAAACTAGACTAGGAAGACGACCCTGGGGATATGGGAGGCACGGAGAGCCAGACCCTGACGGACAGAAATGGGTTTGGGGCGCTCTGGCAGGCGCGCCGCGCCATGCTCCAACCCAAAAAATTCTACCGAGCACTTGTACTCATTTTCTCACCCTTAATTACCTAAATTCGAACAATTTCTTTCCTGATCACTTGGATTCGATTACTTAACTTAATTACACTCTAATATACTATAAAAACACTAAAATACTCAATTTGATCTCAATAAATCATCAAAACTCCAATACAACAAGATTTAGAATGAATCTCAAGAACACCTATCAAGAACTCAAATCTTTAAACTTTAAGCATGAGATTTCGCTGAAAAATTAAATGATTGGCGTGTGTGTGAACTAACCCAACAACACTTTTGATAAAACTTCTTTCCTTTGGTTTGAGATAATTTGTTAAACCCTTAGCTTTAAAAAGCTCCTTCTGAAAATCAATGTTCCTCTTTTTGTTCAAAACTCTTTTGGAAATCTCAGTTTCTTCTTAACTTAAAGTGAAAACATTTATAAATCTTTAGGGAATATTTAGTTCCCTTATAGCTTTCGAGAAATGGACTCAACTTTTACTCTTTGTTTAACTTGAAACTTAACTCTTAGGGAATACTTAGTTCCCTTATAGCTATTAAGAATTTAACTGAACTCTTTACTCTTTCTTGACTTGAACTGTTTGTCTCTAAAACAAAGTGAAAACCTTTGTGAATGACTTTAAAAAAACTTTATGAACTTTACGTTGACTTTGTTTTTAGCTTCTAGACTTGACTCTTAACTTTCCTTGAATTGAAGTATGGATTCAAGGTTCATTATCTCATGTGGATGATTTCATGATTTTCAACTTAGAGGGTTCATGCAACATGAACTACTTAACTCGTGAACTCAAAGATACTCCTCAACTCAAGATTGTTCGACTTCGGGTTCATGCGGAATTATGGACATGAACAATTCGACTTGATGGTCTAAGTAACTAGATGGAACTCATGCATATGAATCTCTCATTCTCTTATTTACTTCCTCAAAACTTAGTTCAAAACAATGATGAATCTCAAAGAATTCATAATTTAGCTTAAGACTTTCTTGAACTCTACTCTTAACTCTGTCTTGAATGTAATTAATTTGAGTTTCGGTTCATTAAATGGAGAATCTCATTATTTCAAGATAGATTCATGAATAAATTTTCTTCATCCTCATACTAACTTACTTGACTCTTGAAATATGTTACTAGAAGTTTTAGAAGACTAATCAATTGGACTCAAAAGTACTTTCTTAGAACGTTTTAAAGAATGCTCAAAAACTTAACTCTCAAATCTACCTTGAATGGGAATTATGATTTTAAGGTTATGATCATGTTAGGACTGATTTTATGTGTTTAGAAGTAGCTTAGATTAGTTAGAATAAAAAAAGAGTGAAAATTCTCTTCAAATGAACTCAAACTGAGCTACCTGAGGCAAACTGGAATAGGCAGACGACCCTGGGGCTATGGGCCGCAGAGATACAGCACCTGACAGACAGAGATGGATTTGGGGTGATCTGGCAGGCGCGCCAGGCCAAGCCTTTACCCAGAAAATTTTGCTGCTCACTTTTGCTTGTTTTATCACCCTGAATCGCCTAAATTCGAACGATTTCTTCCCCAATCCCTTGGATTCGATTATTTAATTTACTTACACTCTAATATGCTGGAAACAACACTAAAATTACTCAATTTTATCTCATAAAATTATCAAAATTCCAACACAACAAGATTTAGAATGAACCTCTAGAACACCTATCAAGAACTCAAATCTTTAAACTTTAAGCATGAGATTTCACTGAAAATTACATGAATGGAGTTTGGGTGAAATAACTCAATACTAATGGAAGCTTACATACATCTTTAGGTTTAGACCTATGGCGAAAATCCGCAACTAGACTCAAGAACGTCGACGAACGCCTTCATCCTTGCCTCTTTCCTCTTTTCTTTTCTTGCCTCTTCTTGAACTCTCAACAAAAACCCTAGGTGTTTATTATGATTTTTAAAACTGGAACTAAAAGTATTATACACCTAAAATATGACTAGAAACGAGTTAAATGAGATTGGGTAAGGAAAGGAACAAAATATCCCTCACTATTTTCGACTAAGTTTCCTTAACTGGACAACCTAACTTCAAAAGGTCATATCTCACTCATTCGAAATCGAAATTTAGCAAACTCGGCGGCTATGGAAACATAATTCAAATATATTTCCAATGGTATCTTGTAGCGCATCTAAATTAACTTGTACATTTAGTTATGGTATTGAAGTTGAACCAAAACTAATACTAGCTTAACTCTCAAAATTTCAAATTTTTGTTATTTCCAATTTAATTCTTTTTGGAACTCTTGGTGATAAATATAGAGAACTTACCTTAATACTTAAGAAATTTTTAATTCCTTGGTGAAATATAAGTCACTACGATTAAGACTCAAGTCTTAGTTCGAAAAATTTTCTAAGGTGTTAGAAATATATTTCAAATCAAGTAGAGCACACACTATAATGAAATTAAATTTCAAATGTCATAAATTGCACTTCAAGTTATTTTAATATAGGGAAAAGTTTAATAAATCATCTTTTAAAATTTAAGCTCATCTCTGCCGTTGTCTTTCAACAAAGTGTAAATTTATGTCATTATATTTATCATTTATATAGAGTTTTTTTATTGACTATTGCCTCTGTACAATAAATTGCAAGTTCACAACTCCCTAAATATCATATACTTTTTTTGGATTATCAATTGCTTGACATAGAGGTAGAACCCATCCATAATAGGAAATATTGTCAAATAAAGAATTCCAGTCTTGATATACCAGTACAAATGTACGTTGCCACATCTAATGTCCCTTCATTCACTTAATTCCTAATTTGATCTTGAAAATTTGTTTGACGTCTAATAATGCTTTTAAAACTATTTACAAAACATGGAGATATAGATTGGGGTAGGGGGATGATGGGGGTGAAAAAAATTTAAATATTTTTTATTAAAAACAAACTTAAAATTCTTTTTATCGGAGGGGGTGAGGGATGATGGGAGTGGGAGGGGGGGTTTAGGGTAGGGGTGGAATTAAAAAAATAAAAATTGATATTAGCAATATAATTGAATGTACTTCTATGAATTAATGGTAAACCAGCATGCATAACGATTTGCAATGCACTAATAATTACTTTCACTTTTAATCTCTGCTTTATATCTTCTTCCCCTCAGTATTCTAATCTAAATTCCTTTATTGATTGATCTGTATCTCAAATATGAAAAGTGATAAGCCAAACTATGAAGTGATCAAGACAAACCAAGACTTCTTTTCCCTTCCCAAAATACTGTCCTCTCTTGATGATTTCAGATGATTCATTTTGTTTTATCTACATAAAGAAATTATTTTTTTGATTTCACCAAGTACATATGTCTTTGTTATTTATGATGTGTATTCGTATGTTCATATATGTTATGTTTAGAAATAGTGAATTTTCACGACATCATGCTATTGGTCCTTTGATGGAAGTGGAACACAAAACCTTTGTTGATTCATCTTTTTATAGCGTTATTCTAGGTGAAGCCGAATCTTTTATATATATATATATATATATGTATATGTATGTATGTATGTATATATGTATGTATGTATGTATATATATGTATATATGTATGTATGTATGTATGTATATGTATATATATATATATGTATGTATGTATGTATATATGTATGTATGTATGTATATATATATATATATATATATGTATATATGTATATATGAACTCAATAGGAATTATGCTTAGCACCGAATGAATATTGAGGAACCTTTTATGCTAGTTGAATCCGACTTCCCAATAAATTAAGCTTATTTGTACAATTATTCAATAGGAATTATGCTAATATATATTATTCAGCTTCACCTTGAATAACATTATAAAAAGATAAAACAACAAAGGTATTGTATTCCATTTTCATTAAAGGATCAATAGCATGATGTTGTGAAAATTCACTGTCTAAACATAACATATATAAACATACAAAATACACATCATAATAGCAACAAAATATTTACTTGGTGAAATCGAAAAAATAATTTCTTAAGGTAGGTAAAACAAAACGATTCACCTAAAATCATCAAGAGAGGACAATTGTTTGGGAAGGGAAAAGAAGTCTTGGTTTGTCTTGATCACTTCATAGTTTGACTGATAAATTTTAATATTTGGGATGACATCAAACAATAAATGAATTTCGATTAGAGTACTGAGAGGGAGAAGATATAAGGAAGAGATTTAAAATGAAAATAATTGTTAGTGTATTGTAAATCGTTATGTATGCAGGTTTACTATTAATTAATGGAAGTACATTCAATAATATTGCTACGATTGCCCATTTCACTTATGTGTCCACGTAATCCTCTCATAAAACTTGCAATTATGATTTGCTTTTGGGAATTTGACCCTCCATTTTCATTCAAGGATAAAATTGTTGTTTGACATGATCATTTGGTCCAAAATTAAATATTATCACCTTGAAAACATTGTATAAAAAGTTGTGATGTAACACAAAGCCTAATACTCTTGTCAATATTAAAAATCCTAGATATGTAGTACCTGTGCCAGTACGGGCCCAACAATAATATAGATGAACGAAATGAATATAAAGGAGCAACGATAGAATATAAAAAAATGTGATATGAATAAATGGATCCAGCAGCTGGAAAGAGAAGCTATAGTGAAAGAGTTAAGCTATTCGAGCTACATAAACTGATAGATCGAGCAACAAATGTGGTTTTTGAACATTGGCAACTGTTCTCACTTCTAAGAAGGGGTGCTTTCACTTGTATCTACCTCAATATCTTTCTATCTATGTATCTATCTCTCTATGTTTATATACTAGTCGTCCGTGACACTATATCCTTTAAATTCACTTCTACAAAAAAATATTAGTTGAGTTAGCATTTCAGAAAACAACTATGCTTTTTGGAAAACAACTACTATAGACAACAGAAAAAAACAAGAAAAAAATTATGCTTTAAATTATCTCTACAACTATATTAGAGTATTTCATATTTGTGTGTAACTTAATAACTACACTTTTACTTGCACGAAATCAGCACCCACAGTAAAAGACACTTAAAAGCTGAAACCCTTGAGTTGAGAATAGAACCCCCACAGTCACACAAACCTTAATAGAGGAATTTGTATCGAAAACCTACATGATCAGAGAGAACAATTGAACTATATCACATTTTCCAAATTTGAAATCCTTATTTAATTAATTAGCCAATTAGAGAAAATTCCACAAGCAAAAATTGAAAAAATTTGAAAAACAAAGAGTCCAACCTTGAATGTTTATCTTTATTTCATGTTAGTATCACTAAAAAATCGACAACCATTTTGACATTGAATATAGATGGAAAGAGATCAACAATGTAGAAGGTTGGTACCCTATAATAATTTCGACCATCAGGGTTATAACTTGCACTCATTATAAAGCCACAATTTTCCCATGGATTGAACTTTTAAGTGTCATTCAAAAATAGCAAAGAAAAATAAAAAACCATAGAGAGATAATTATAATGTAGTGAAAGGGAAACTCGATGCACTGAATTCTCCATTTTTGCAGGAGGTTATTTCTATGTCTCATTTACATTAAAATTAAAATCAAATTCATGCTAGGGGATCTTTGTTTTCCATCTTTGTTTTCCATCTTCTGTTGAGAAAGTTAAACGAATAAAGCAACTATGCAAGCTATGGTGAAAAAACCTTTCGAAGGAGATAACGTCGCTTCCCTATGCTTACTAGTAACATGAACCTAGTAGATGAGCACATAAATGATCTTGGTATGTTGGTTGGGTGCATAGATTGTGTAGGAGGTGTTGAGTTCGATCCTCAATATACCCTTTTTTTATGAATTTAATTTCATGAAAACGTGTCGTTAAGAGTGTAGTGGTTTATTTAATTTATGTTTATTAATACGTCTTAAGTCATTTTATTAATATAATGTTATATTTTTTTTTATTTTAAATGTCGACACCGCTTACACCAAATCCTTCATACGCTACTAGTCATACATCACAACCTACATTTCTAGCATCCCAAATGTTATTTCTAGGATCGCCGCCTAAATGAACAACATCATCTGCATTTATTTCTAGTAATTCATAAGCTTTTAAACATATTGTTGGATTAGGCCTCTCTGCTTCCATCTGTTAAAAAAGTAAAAAAGAATATCAACTATTCGATCAGAATATATGAAATGGAATAAAAATGAAAGATGAAAAACACATTACTTCAGCTGAAATTACTATGATATCAAACCAGTAATCACAGTTAGAGTCCCTTACACTGGTTTCAGTCAAGTGTAAAAATTTGACACTAAAGCTAACTTTGGTCCCGTAGCTTGAAGGTCCTGGAATACCCTATTGGTTGCCAAGCCTATTGAAAATGAAAAGTAAATTATTGAGAATTATTGAGTGTCGTCTTATAAGTGGAGATGTTCTGTTGTCGATTCAAAGAATAAACCAATTTGAAGTAAACAGAAATGATCATAAAGTGAAAATCTTTTCATTCATATAATAGTTATACAGGTCTTCATAGTACACAGTGTCAGAACAACTAGTCGAATTGAGATACATCAAAACCAAAAATTAATGAGCATGTAAATAGTGATACAATGTTATACTATGTTATCGAGTGACACATGTCTAGAGCACGAGTATAGCAGAAGTAAGAACTTATAATTTGAAATCTAATAAAAGCAATATTTATGTGAGATAGTGGATGTGTAAATAAAATGGAATTCACAAAATGGTATTGGAAAAGTTAAAAAACATGAGCTTAAGTCACGGTAAGTATTAAAATACTAATAATGGGAACCTTTTTGAGGAAGTGCTGGAGGTTCTCGTGTGATAAGAACAACTTGTTTTGGAAAAATGATTCTGCATTAAGATGATATTGCTTGGCTTGTTACTTCGTTTGAGTTGGAAGTTAATCTACAACCACTATAAGAAGAAGCAGTATTGCATAGTAAGGAAAAATAAATTGAACAATAATTTTATACAGGGCAACAAGTACTTTAAAGATAAGTAAAATCCTGTATAAAATTTGTTGGAAGTAAAATGGATAAATAGCCATGAGACAAAGAAACACAAAAGTAGACAATATATTCTTAGGACAAAAATTCAATGTGTTGATATCACATAAATTAGGTATCAAAGTATTTACTTTGGTGCATATTTAAGATACAAATAAAATCATGCTCAAGACCGATGAAGTAACAAAATTCAAGCACATAGATTAGAGAGAAAAGTAAATTTAAGAAGGGATGAACTTGAAACATACTAACAAAGGTTAGTCCTTGTTCCATTATGTTATATTCTTAATCGTTAACTGTAGTTTTGTTGTAAAGTTCAATGTTTGCCTAAATTTTAAGTTGGGTGAGTTGAGTTCAAGAATCAGTACAATGAACATGAAAATTGAATATTTAGCTATACTTTTGTTGCTATTTATAATTTTGTCTAAGTTTTGAATTGGTTGAGTTAAAGAATTAGTTCAATTAACAGAAAAATTGAATCTTAAGTTATGTTATTGTAAAGTGTTATGAGACCTCCCGACGTTACAAAGTAAATCTGTTCCATAGAAGCATGTAGTAATCTAACCTTTAAAAAAAATTTCAAGCAAAGACCCTCTAATCTATCAATAGAAAGATCTCAATGTGTGGCTTGATAAGGAATCCTATAAAAGATGGATTGAGACTCCCTCCACGATCAATTAACAGAAAAATTGAATCTTGAAATGTAATTTGGCTATATAGTGTAATGTTTGTCGTTTTAGTGTCATGATGGAGGCTTGGAAGAGTGATACTCATAACAAGGTCGATGATTGGAAAGATTATAGGTCTTCTAAAATAACTTCTTGATTTTACGTCCACTTCATTTCCCTATTAATACATATTGATCTTAGTAGGAAAGGGGAAAACCAACTCATCCTAACTATGCCCCTTCAATTTTTTATTTATATGAAAAAAGATGATTTTTTTTCCAGACATACTTAGAAATTGATGATATGCTGATTGATGTAATCCACTTCTTCTTATTCAAAAAATACAACACCTGTTTCAAGAAGTGAAAATATATCATCGTATGAAAATATAAATTTATGTTAATTAAAGAGCTATCATAAAACCAACTCATCCTAACTATGCCCCTTTAATTATTTATTTATATGAAACAAGAAAAGTTTTTTTCTTCCAGGCATTCTTAGAAATTGGTGATATGCTGATTGATGTATTCCACTTCTTATTATTCAAAAAATACAACACTTGTTTCAAGCAGTGAAAATATATCATCGTATAAAAATATAAATTTATGTTAATTAAAGAGCTACATGATATAGAGGCTGATGAACCAAGACATAAATTTCAAATTTGTAATACTTTTTTTTTCAACATCTCCTCTAATTAGATGTACGCATAACAAAATTTAAACTAGCTTACCCGTAACCCATTTGCAATTCATACTTGGGTTAGTCAAAAGTGTACAACTAGGATGGCCAGTTTAATTTGGTGGCGTGGACCTCTAATTAGAGGCCACGTGGAAAGATGATATTGGAAAATTTTCACGCCCTGAGCCTACAACCTAGGCGACATTGACTCTCGAACACCATTGTTA
This sequence comes from Solanum lycopersicum, assembly GCF_036512215.1. Classification (NCBI taxonomy): domain Eukaryota; kingdom Viridiplantae; phylum Streptophyta; class Magnoliopsida; order Solanales; family Solanaceae; genus Solanum; species Solanum lycopersicum. The sequence continues at coordinate 46,211,994 of NC_090804.1, read as the reverse complement.
GCCTCAAGCGAACCCTTGGCTTGACTTACTGAACTCAGGGAAGAGAACATGCATATAAATGAAGATCAATATCACTTAACTAAAATGAAAAGTATAAGAACTAAGAATGCTTTAAAGATTAAATATTCAACTTGGCCAAAAGTGGCAACCCAAGTCTTAATAATAAGAAATGAAATGAAAACACTCCTAACTAACTGTCTGACTATCTATGAAGTCTATAAAATAACTGAGCATGGATGTTGGGACAATCACCACAACATCCTAACGAATTAAACTAGAAAAACGAATAGAAGAGTCCTCCAAGATGCAAGGAGACTCACCAACTGACGTTGGAGTGCTCAACTGGATCAACGGTGCACTAGATGTTGATCTAGTTACTCGCAAACTGGCAGCAGTACATTGAATGTACGATTATGCGAGTTAAAATGCTAAATAGCATAGGTTTGAAAAAGATTATGAAAGAAACACTTACCTTGGCTCAGTTGAACACATGAATACTTACTAAACTCATTTCATTTTAAAGTAGTTTAAAACAAGTACAACATAATAGAAAAGCTGTATAAAACATAATGTCAAATCTGTGTATACACAAGGATGCAACATAACTATGAAATGTATATAATAGAATAAAATAAAATAAACTTACGTATTTTAAAATACAATGACTTTTATGGGAGTTTCTCTAACCGAAAACCATCACATAAGAGTTATAGTGATGATACAACAATCTACCTCATGCTGCCAGCACATCCTTTACCCGGGCAAAGGTATAGGACCTGACCTGCCTAATGGATCCACTAGTCTACTATGAAAAGGATTCATCTAAAAGGTATGACCCTTTTTGTTCCATGGTGGCTACATGGTTTTATGGAGATGTGAGTTATCTAAACTTATGCTCGTCCCTAATTTGGTGCTCAATACTACTCCCAAGATGTGCAGGCTTTTATGTTTTTTAACATACTTCTGCTGTTATTTGAGATTAATGCTCAAAAACATAGCTCAAAGGCTATCTTGGAAATTTCAGTTTCCCTTCATGCTTCTTTTAGAAAGATGTTACTCTTTTATAAAAACTAGACCGAAGTCCTTTGGGAAATCTCAGTTTTCATTCTTATTTAAATGTAAAAACATTTTTATACCTCTTTGAAAATACTTAGTTCTCATATACTTCTTTGAAGAAAAGACTTAAACTTTACTCTATACTGAACTCAAAACATATGCCTTAAAGCAAAGTTAAAACGTTTGTAAAAGACCTATGAGAACTTGAAATGAACTTCTCTTACTTGGCTCTTAACTTCTCTTGACTTTCATCATAAATTCTCTTGACTTGACCCTTAACTGCTCTTAGAATTAAATTATGGATTCAAGGATTAAGATTTGTGTTTGCAAAGATCTCATGTTGTTTAGAAATGATTTTTAATGGCTAAACATGAGGTAATACCGAAAATCAAGATTTAGAGGTGGGTCGGCGGCGCGGAGGCGTAATAAAATTTTTGTATCAAAAACATCTTTTGATGCAGAACACCTTGTGTCAGCTCCGCAAAGCAGAGCAGAATTTTCAATTTTTTGAACAGGTCACGTAATGCACTCCCTTGTCAAAATTTCGCCCGTCAAAAATTCTTCTTTGTTTTTCTTCCCCAATCCATCAAAAATTAATTATTTTTATTAAATTACTTTAGATATAGATACCCAAAAAATATACGTCAAAATCTAACTCGAAACGACTTTATAACACAACATAGCGAAGTAAAAAACTTCTCAACTCAGGCTATTCAATAATAATATATGACATCAAGAAGCAAGCATAAAATCCCAACGTTATGGAAGCATCACATACCTGATATGAATAATATCTTGGCAAAAATCCCAACTATCTTGATTGATCTTGATGAATTGCCCATTTTCTCCTCCTTCTTTCTCTTTACCTCTCTACTTAGACCTAGTGTAAAATTCCAAACTGACTAAGTGCTGATTTGATCCATATTAAACTCCTAAAATGGATTAAAATATTAGGGTAGTGAAAAGACTAAAATACCCCTTAAAATCCCATATTTGAACATTTCCTCGATCCAACAACCCAACTTCTAAAGAACATAACTCACTCATACAAACTTGAAATTGCGCAAACTTGGGGCGTTGGAAAGATTGTGAGATATCTTGAAATACACCTAACTTATCATGAACTAGGAGTTATGATCGTTTGAAGTTGACCCAAAACTCACTTTTAACTGGCTTAAAATTTTCTAGATTTCCTTATACTTTCAAAATGTAACTATTTCATGATTTTACACTTCCTTCTAGTTCTTTCTAGTTGCGAGATGTTAAAAGAACCATTTATATTTTTAGTAAAAATAATGTCACAAATGGACACTTTGTGAACGACAATGGCATGGATGAACACAAGTTTTAACGACTGACATAAAAGAGCCTTTTATCAAAGTTTGATAACATATTTCACCTACCAATAAAAGTGTAGCTTTCAAAGCATATAACCTATTCAGGTATATGATAACGTAACCAACAAAATCAAATGTAATTAGGTGGGTACTACAAGAGCGTACTATTTTGAGGCTGTGTTGTAACTGTAGTACATCATTTACCATGTTTTAATGTTGCTAGGTTGAATTTCCAGGGATGAATTGGCAACAGACTAGTCAACATGTTTAATATAATGCTTTTTAGAGTTACGAATACATGAGTAATATTGTCTTTATACGCCCACAAAAGTCTAAAACATAATAATAGACATAAAGGGAACATAAAGGTTTGTCCATGAGGACAATAACACTTCGAAAATCCAAGACATGTTCTAGAGCCTAACATAAGTATCATAAGGTCTAGAAACTTTTTTAAGGTCCATTTGAATGATTATAAGTCATTTAGGAAGTCTTGAAACCAAAACATCCAAGAATATCCATGACGTCCGGGAACTAGTTCAAGGAGGTACTAGCGTGCCTTTGCTTATTTGACTAGCTTTTTGAAGTTGGAAAATAATAAAATTTGGTGAAAGGGTGTCTAAATGTGTTTAAGTTGATTCATGAAAGAAACTTCTGGATACGACTCCCCAAGGACCAACCAGCGTCCCTTGAAGAGGACTCTTACACATTGGAGTCAAGCATTGCCTGCACATTGTGCACTCACGAAAGGCCATCGACGAAACATGTGTGGATCGACGGGGCGTCGATGCCATCCGTCGACCAAAACTTAGCCGAAATCCTTGAAGGACCTGTTTTTGCAGGTCTCTCAACTTACCTACGGATGTGCAACACGGAAGGAGGGACTAGCCGTCGATGAACTAACGGTTCATCGATCGTGGTCTCGTCGATGGGGTCTGTGTTTTGCTGCACCTTTTGACTTGTTCTTTTTAATTAGTTGAATTAGTTCAGAAGTTAATTTAGAGGTTAGGGAAAGACTAATTAAGTGAGTTAACCCCCTATATAAAGTCCTAACCTAGTTAAGACTAACTAAACTTTATAACCCACAAACCCAAAAATCTCTTCCTTCTCTCTTCTTTCTCTCTCTAGTGAAGAACACCATTGAAGACCAAGCTAGGGGAGGGTTGAAGGGATGCAGAGGGTCAATTTTCTCCATCAATCTTCATAAGTTAGTAAGTATGTGATCTAATTCACCTTTGAGACCTCTTTCCTTAAAGGGTTCAATTAAATTGATTTCCAAAATTTGAGTTTTCAAGTGGGTTTTATCCAATCTCGAAATTGATGTTATGAATTGATTTGTTTATGATTTCTTTTGGATAATGTGAATATATTAACATGTATTATATTAAGACCTTATTGAAATGACTCACTACCACCCACTTGGGAGTAAGCCCACACATGCCTTTCTAACATCAAAATTCATCATAACATGTACAATTATAAAGTTCAATCAAGGCAAGTCATAAAAATAAGTAAATCTGGAAATTTTCATAAATCATAAAAGAAGCACATACCGGAAAGGGACATGAGGAGATCACTTTAGACCATCCTTGGATTGGAGAGCATAAAACATTTTCCTCTTTTGAGGCTCATCATCAAAACCACTAGTAGAAACTTGCTTACCCTCTCTTATATTAGTCTTCGCCTTTGGACAATCTTTCTTCATGTGGCCGCTATCACCACACCCCTAACAACCATCTCTACCTGCCAAACACCTACCTCTTGTCTCTTACCACACCAAGAACAAGTAGGCCATAGGGATTAATTGTTGTTCCCTTGTGGTCTAGGGTTATATACCCTCTCATCCTTATACTTAGGACGATTAGAATAACCTTGTCTGAATTTTTTTGTTGATTGTTAGAACGACCATGCCCATTTGACCCATCATTGTCCACCCTAGTCCTCTTTTTTTCCTTTTTGAGTTTTGACTCCTCTATTTGTTGGAAAAACACCATGAGGCGTGAGATATCCATATCATCAACAAGCATTGCCATAAAACATTCTTCTTATACTAATTATGTAATAAGAGGAATACACCCAAATCTCAACTTGTATTATAAATCCAAAATCATCAGATGTACTTTAGAAATCAACAATTGCTAGAATTTGCAAAGTTAATCTCCAACAGAAATAACTAAACAAGAACAATAATATCTAGCCCCAAGAAACGAGGTTTTACATGCCTAATATTTAGAAAAACAAGACCTAACATAAAACAAAATAAGAAAATAAAGTTTCCAAACGCGTCTTCTATATATGACACTGAAATACGGTCCGTAAGTCAATCCACATTCCGTGGGTACATTCTGTCCCTCTAAATTTATGCAATTTTTGAATCTTCAAAGTCTTTAAGGGGGATGGTGTAAGAACCCCAAAAATTGATAAGATAAGAAATGCTTAATATGTCAAGAATGACTACGATTAGACCAGGGTTCACACAGATTGATGCGCATAGAGCCAGACCTCGAAACCCTTGCTATAGCAAAGACAACGAACTTGGGAAGTTAGTTGATCTTGGAAATTTGGGTCCAACCTTGTAGGGCTCTCAAATACGAAGATTTACTCAAAGAAGTCTTTACCGACTTAAAAAGAAGAAATCTTAGGTTTGAAGGGTCTAGGGGTAAAATGACCTTTTTCCTGGCGAAGGGTAGAATCATAATTACCCTAAATATGTATTTAACTATTTAATTTATAAAGTTGATGGGTAATTTGGGGAGAGAGGGCCGAAATTGAACCCTTGAAATGAAGTCTTGCTCCACCAGGGTTCGAATCTATGTGGGAGCGATGATTTAATGTGATTTTTTTATTGGTAAGTTAATTTAATAAATTAATAATTAATGGATGATTTAAAAAGGGAAAATCAGATTTTATTATTAATTTTTTTAATTAATTAGTGTTTTTTTTAAAATTGACTAAGTCTTACAAACTATCCTAGTTTTAAGAGGCACTATCTCACACACACTCTCTCTCTCAGACCTAAATCTCTCTCTCTCTCTCTCATTCAAATTGTTTTTCTTGGCTGCAAATACAGAAGATAAAAACATTATAAAAAAATCAAAAGCTCTCTACACTCAGAGAACTTACAACAAAAAAAATATACAAGCAAGCAAGCTTACTTGAGAAACAAAAACTTTGCATCATCTTCTCGACGGGTTTGTGATGAAGGTTTAGGGGAGGTTTTGGAAAGAACTTGGAAGGTGCGGAAAGCTACAACAAGGTATGGGTTTTCTCTCTTAGAATCCTTTTTCCAAGAGAAATTTCTTTCTACAAAATTGAACGTATGAAACTAGGGTTGTCCCCTTTATTTTTGAACTCCTTCTCCCTAGTCTCCTTCCGATGTCAACCGAAAATGATGTGGTGCAATGTGTAAAATGTTTGTTGTTGTTCTCCATTTGAAGTCTTAAAATGGTTTGTTTGATGATTGGAATTACTGTGCATAAGGTGCATAAATTGTGATGTTAAATGACGTATAAGGTGGATGATTTTAAGTGGAAAAAAATCTAAGCTAAAACAACAATGAATATACACCTAATAATGTGTTAAACGAATTGTGAAAATACCTCAAAACAAACGTATGAATGTTGTTAAATAAAGGCTAGAAAATTTAATAAAATTTCTAGAACTTGGTGATGGAATTTTCATCCAGAATACTTGAGGTTGGGAGTTTAAAAATATATTTAAAGCATGTGAGTTCTGTGGGTATTGAACCCAAGACCTCACTACATGAAAGCTGAAAAAAAAAGAGGTTTGGGATTCGAACCCAAAACCTCTTGGCCAAACAAGAGAGAAAGGAGGGAATTTTAAACTAATAAAAGTAATGGGAGTAGTGGGATTCTAACCCACCACCTCTTGGTTGAAGGAGGAGACAAAGAGAGAAATTAAAAAGAAAATAAAGCGAGGCTGTGAGGGCTCGATCCCACAACCTCACTTCCAATGCTTAAGTAGTTAACTTTTAAATGAAAATAAAAATAAGGAGGCCGTGGGTATTCGAATCCACAACCTCTAATTCCCAACCGAAATAACGAAAAAAAAATAAAGAGATGATGTGGGGGTTTGATCCCACAACCTCCTGGTTAAGACAAAATGGACAAGGAAAATAGATTGGAAAATAAAAGGGGGTTGTGGGGGTTCGAACCCACAACCCCTCAGCCAAAGGAGAGAAGTTCTAGAAAAAAGGAACTAAAAGAAATGTTGATGTTGGGGTTCGATCTAGGGTCCTAATGTCATGAGGATTAGAAATAAAATCAAGGAAAAATGTAAGTGTTGTCCAAGGGATTCGAACTTGAGTCCCCTTGCCCCAAATTTCCTCACCGATACATAAACTATACGTGAATTAAATGTTCAAGAATAATGTGACCAACTTAGCTCGAAATCAAAATCTTTTCATACATACAAGATACATAACTCTTGTACTACATAATCTTAGGAAGCTATGAGTCACTTAACAAACCATGAATAAAGCCTCATGGCTTGTATGTATAGACCCATAAGTCTAGCATACGATTAAAAATAAGTGAACCTAAAATGTATGTAATGAAATGATGAAACCCTGTAAGGGTTAAGTACGAGTGTAGGATACACTAATTGGCCAAGTGCATTGGCATATGATGATATGAACAATGAAATGATGAAACACTAGAAGGGTTAAGTAAGAGTGTGAAGCACACTAAATGGCCAAGTGGATTGGCTTATGCTGAAATGAACATTCACGTAACAAAAGGGGTGAGTAATTATGAAGATTAAATGTGCTAATATTCATGAATATTGTGAAAACGTGATTTGAAGCTAATGTAAAAGATGAGAGCAATCTCAAATGAGCCTAAGTAAATGTTACCAAAACGTACTCACCTCTGAGAGTGTAAAGTTAATGAAGAGACCAGTTTCTATGAACACTCTAATGAAAGTATTGAGATAAACACACTTAATACTAATGAAGAGATGACAAATGATCTATTGATATATGATTTCCTCATACTAGAATCCAGCTTCCATGACGTATGAGTTGAATGAAATGGAACTTTATAGTGAGCACCGATAGACTAGATATGACCGATGATGCCTTCTTTCGAGAAGGGCGGAGGTTAACGTAACTCTCAAGAGATGAGACTGTCCGGCATGCCGGGTATGGGTCTCTTTATATCTCCTAGTCTTTGAACCTATAGTGCCAATATAGGGATCTAGCAGGGTACAATTCCCTATATACGCTAGCATGTTTTGGGTCACTTCGGCCGGTGATTCCACTTCTTTTTGGTGTGAGGTAGACACAGGATTTCATGATGCTCACATGATCTATATCGGTTAAATTTAAAGTTCCCAATGAATGAATGAGGACATCCTCAAATGATGTACACGATGAAATGAATGATACCAAAGGTGTTAGGATAGGACAATCAAGATGTGAGCTAGACTCAAGTAATGATACTAGGTTATTCTTGGTCATTGCACAACAAACCCGATGAGAGTCTTAAACTACATCCTAGGTCTAGCTGGTGTTTACACGAACTTATGAATGAATGAAATGAAGTACGTATGAATGAAGGAAGCCACACCAACTTATGAATGAATGAAATGAAGTACGTACGAATGAAGGAAGCCGACTCTGTGTTTTCTAATGAAGACTCCCTAGTTGAGGTCCCATATGTCGAGCACTCATTTTGGAAAGTCTTAATGTCAAGTCCATGATTCCAAGGTCTCATGGCATATGAATGAATACTATGAAAGATGTTATGCGCTATATGCAATATGATATGTGCTATGTGTGAGATGTTCTGTGTTGTGTGCAATATGATAAGTATGATGAAGCATGTTAATCTCATGGCATGACTTTGTTAATCAAAATTTGTAAAGTTCACTAACTTTCCTAATCCCAATTTGGCAAGTCCACTGATTTGACTTTCCATAATCATGTTGTTAGGATAGAGATATTCTTACTCATGAATGTCCTTGGTGTGTGCTTGCATATACCCATACTTAGTACAAGTGTGTAATAATACCATACAACTTTATATTTTTAGGTGTAGGCATAGGTGGATGCTAGAGTTTACAAGTTTACGTACAACTATTCGGACTTGGAGCTTTCATCCGGACTTGGTAGGTCCTCATGCTTTCGAGGATTTCTACCATGATTTCTAGCTTAGATATAGGCTTTAGCTAGTGAAGTATGTTCCACTAGTGTTTCTTTCCACTTTTATTTCAGACTTTGTATTGTTGCTGGTTTGGAAAAAAATACTTTTAGTGCAATTATGAACTGTTTCTTTCATTTGATTATCTCTATATTAGATGGTCGATTTGTGAACGCCTATGATGTTAAGTTCAAAATATTTTTCATGGAATAAGAAAGTAAAAAGTTCTTTTTTCTGCTAATATTAACCTAGATTAAGTAAGAATGACGTATGTAGGCTTTTCTGCGACCTCTTAGAGGTCAACGACGCTGGTCTCGTCTGGGGTGTAGATTCTAGTCGTGATAGTCGGGCAGACTAGGGTTATGACATACGAGGCCCCTCTTATGTTCCGTAGGTGGAGACTATACATCACCCTCACAATTTGAAAGATTTATACACTTACCTAGGATATACGGACACATTCACGGTCCGTAGATTAAAATACGGATCATCGATGGGGTCTGTAGACCTCTGCACCATATATTTTTCTACAGATTTTTCATTGGACAGCTGCACTTGTAGAAATCATTAGGCCGTTCTTTTTACATTTTGTGAAGACTTTTTAGACACGAACCCTATGCTATATCTAGCCAACACTAGAACAAAAATTAAAAACCTATCGAATTGAGTACAGAAAATCAAATAAGCAAACAAAACTACTAAAAGAAATGAAAAACCTATTGTTTGCTAGATTTTACACCTTGGGTTGCCTCCCAAGAAGCGCTTGATTTATCATCGCGGCACGACGCAAGCCACTCGATTACTCAAACTTCATCCATATAGTATGCCTCAATAAATTTTTGCACATTCTCTGTGTTTCCCTGATAAAGCTTGATCCTCTGCCCATTCACCTTGAACTTTATTCCCTCACTATTTTCGAGCTCCACTGGTACATGTGGAAACACTTTCTTGAGTAAGAATGGCCGGTCCATTTGGACTTGAGCTTGGTTGGAAATATGAGCAACCTTGAGTTAAATAGAATCACTAGATCCGCAATAATAAAATCTCACTTTTCAATCCCTTGATAATGGTACTTCTTAAGCTTCTCTTTATACAAGGTTGCACTTTCATAGGATTTTAGGCAAAACTCATCGAGCATATTCAAGTTATTCACTCTTTGATTTGATGTGCTTCCTTAATCAAAATTTTACTTATTCATTGGGCAAATACCCTTATGATGTATCTCTACTCTCAAATGGAAAGACTTCACATATAAAAATTGGTAAGGAGACATACCTACGGGAGTCTTGTATGCAGTATCATATGCCCATAAGGAATTATCGATCCTTTTTGACCAATCCATTCTATTGACATTCACGGATTTCACCAAAGGTATGCTTGAACTCCCCGCTCGACACCTCAACCTGTCCACTAGTTTGTGGATGGTAAGTAGTGGCAGACACCATATTTCTCAAGTAGTGCTTTGAACAAATTATTTCCAAAGGGGGAACCACCACCTCTAATATTCGCCCTTGGGGTACAAAATCTGGAGATGATATTCTTTTTCAAGAATGCGGTGATACCCTTACCTTCATTATTGAGGATCGCAATTGCTTCCACCTATTTCAATTCATACCCAACCACAACAATAATATACTTAATAAAATATTAACTTACAAATGGCCCCATAAAATATGCCCCATACATCAAACAACTCAATTACAAATATTAGATTCATATGAAACTCTTTCCTCTTTGAAATCCCACATTCTCTTTGGCAACTTTCACAAGACATGGCGAAGTCATGAGCATCTTGGTCGATGATAGGCCAGTAGTATCCACTCTGGAATATCTTATGCACAATATGAATACCACTATGGTGCCCACAAACAGGAGATAAATGACACGCCTCAAGGACACTCGACATTTCAACCTCGGGCACACAACAACAGATAACCCCATCAGCACAACTACGATACAAGTAAGGCTCATCCCAAAATAAATTCTTCATATAATGCAGATACTTCTTCCCTTGGTGAAAGATAAATCTAAAGGCACCAAATTTCTTGCTAAACAGTTAGCAAAGTCATCAAATGACGAGTCCTCAAATTTGACTCATCTAGGGACTTGTTTTAATGCAAATAGCATCCTCAAATGTGTATTTTATCTCGATATATGATGAAAACATCTAAGATTCAGTTATTTGAGGATTTGGTAGGAGCATGTACACTTAGGGGCAAAATGAGAAAAAAAGCTTAATATGCATAGTGCGCATCGCCAAGATTATTTGGTGATACCACGTATAGAAAAGTCTGCCATCTGTTACAACAAGTAAGATCAGAAGGAAGTAGATCAAAAGGAGATGAAAAGGAGCAGTCGGCTCTTCGACGAATAGTTCTACTAAACATATTTATTTTGCTCAATGTTACAACATGCATGGATATAAAGGCAAGACACAAACTACAATGAACTAAAGAAAGAGCGAATCGTCGAATCACTCGGCGAGTCATGGCTTAAGACGTCTAATGGATACACAAGTACTAAATCTGAAGTTTATAATTACTTAAATCTATTATTACTTAGAGGAAGAGATTTTAGAGGAGAAAAAAAATTAATAATTTTTCCTTGGGGTATTTTTTTATCACATTTGGAGAGGGTTTTTGAGAAGATTGAAGAAAGAAGTTCTTCTTCCAATCTTGAAAGTGGGTCTTCTCGATTTACTTTGTCTTTGCTACTTTGAAGGTTTAATCTCTTATAGCCACTTGATTCCTTTATCATTTTAAGTATATTTTATTATTTCTTGACGTGTGGTTAAAAACCTCCATTCTTGAGGGTTGATTTAGCAAATATGTGTTGATAACCTCCATTCTTGAGGGTTGATTTAGCAAATATGTGTTGATATTATTGTTTGGTCTTGCTTCCTGATAGGACTAGATGCATTTTAATGGTGATTTGACCTAGTTGTTGTGGTTTAATTTAATGGGTTTGTAGTTTCAAATAAAAAACCACCCATGTGTTTTTGACTTGCCTGAGATGAAGGTCACGAAACCAAGACAACTAGACTAATGGCCTAAGAAGTGGATCGACATGAGATTCAGCCCGAAAGGGTGAGCCCTAGTCCCATATCCAATCACCCTTTCTTAAATGTCTAGGGTGTGGGTAAGGCATATGATGGTTAGTTTAGATTAGTGGATGTCCAATAAGAACCCATTTGATATGGAGTAAGTTGCCCGAGAGGGAACTTACTTTCACCTAAAGCTTAGCCTAGTAACCATTGTCTTGCAAATTTTCCTATCGAAAGCATGTACCCATTGGTTTGTGTCAACATATATTGCGGTCACACCCCAAGAACATTCCACCATACTTGTTTTCTCCTTTGATTTTGCTAATTTTACTACTTCTGACAAGACCCCTTTCTTAATATTTTACACGTTGGTATGACAAATCGAATTTAATTTTGTTCAACTCCAAAATTATCTAAACAATCACTTTTAGAACAGAATTCTATGTAGCTACAACTTTCACTTCACTCCCTTGAGACACGAACCTAACCCTTGGTTGGGTTACTTTACTAGCTTCTATAATAGACACTCAAACTGTAGGTTAGTGTTGTTGATCACTAATTATAAAAACATACAGATATTGAAGCATCAAAAGGGTGTCGCTTTCGGGGAGTGGTGTCACATGAAAATGTAGTTACTTATATTTTTTAATTCCGTTTAGTATGGTTAAATTACTTTAATTTTAGTTTTAATTCAATTGTTTATGTTGAGAACAGGAAAACTGAGCGCTCATGAGTTTTCCCCTTTCCACGAGAACATCCTAGTGGTCATTAATCTGCGACGTGATAACGTAGATGATGCACATAATGCGTATGATTCAAATGTGTATGGGTGCAATCTGCATGCCTAGGGTGTAGGGAATGGTTCTTTTGAAATCGCTAGCCTAACATTCCATCTCACACATTCTAGGGGTGTATATGGAGGGTTGGATCATAAAGATTCACATGAACAAATTCGAAGTTTTGTAGAATTGTGGACTCCTTTGTGTTTCAAAGATTGGTCACAAGAAGAAATTAGACTAAACTTGTTCCCATCATCACTATAAAGGGGGTGACTAAATGGTTGTCTGAACTTCCCAAAAAACCCCATAAGATCATGGAAATAATTTATCTCAGCCTTCCACATAAGCTTTTTCCCTCCCTCAAAAATGATGAAGTTAAGGGATGACATTCTAAATTTCAGGCAAAGGGAAAGTGAACAAATCCATGAGTCGCATGTCTGAATCAAGAGATGTTTGCACAAATTTCCGACACATTAGTAGCCAAGTGAACTACTACAATATTTTTACTGAAACTTAAATTCAATTAACAAAGGGATAGACACTCAATTAGTGCAGGGCGGAATAATGTTATAGTCCTTTGAAGTGGAATCATTCTTCTTATACAACATGATCAAAGTGAATCAGGCATGGTGCACTAAAAAAGACCACGTCTCTCCATTTTGCTTTAGAATAACACAAGAGAAACTCGAAAAAGGAAAAGAGAGATGAAAACATAAAAAAAATTTGAATCAAATGGAGATATTCCAAGAACACATGAAGGGGAGAGATGAAGTATTCCGTCTTGGGAGGGTTCTTCATCCAATTAGTTGCGATCGAAAGAGGATTGAGTTTCGAATAACAGAAGGATTGAGGAGTGTTTTTACCCTCGCTATTAACGGTAGGGTAGGAATGAAGGTTGGAACTGCCTAAAAGAAGAAGAACCTAGGAACATGTGTCAAGATTAGGCAGAGCGTAATGAGCAATGAAGAATATCATATTAAATTGAGCGAAAATCCAAAATCAAGGGTAAATGCAGATAGTACTAGCGTAAACAACTTGCTAACCAGAATTCTTGACAAATTTGAAGGCTCGGACGATTTGTTAAAAGGATTCAGGGAGGAGTTTTCTTTAATTATTAGCAAGTAGAATTCATATGAAAATGCAATGAAGATGCTAAAAAATAAACTAACTTTCCTATCAACACAGCTAGAATCCAAGAAAAAGATGGAAAACAATGACAGGAAGCTAGCATGGTTACCTGCAACAAGAAGGTAGCGATAGGAAATGATATTTAAGAAGAAAATCTCAAAGACTACTCTGAGAATCAATGTGGGAAAGAAGCATCAAAGGAAGAAGAATGTCCAACTCACCAAAACCTTAATCAAGAAACCTCAAGAGTAACGGGACAATATAATGAAAATACCAAAGTGTCAATGTCTATGCTCATAATAGCCCCACCATTTCCCAATGAACTAAAAACATAAATGACAAGGAAAAGCTCAAAGAAAAACTTCAGTATTTAAGAGTTTGTCTATAAACCTCCCCTTTGTGTATGATTTGTTGAAAATGTTTAGGTATGCCAAATTAATGAAGGAGATAGTTATAAACAAGAGAGCTACGGATTATGAAACAATTGAGATACCTCACTATTGCAGCTGGATAATGACTGAGATGTCCATAAAAAAGAAAGATCCAATGACTTTTATCATTCCTTGCAATATTGGAATGCTCCAACTTGCAAAATCTCTATGGATATTGGAGCAAGTATCAACCTAATGCATTATGAAATCTACAAGCAACTTGGATTGGGGGAACCATAATCCACAATAATAAGACTCGTTCTTGTGGAAAGATCCATCAAGCATCCGGTTGGGATTTTCTATGACATCTTGGTAAAAGTAGATCGATTCATATTCCCAGCCAATTTCATAATTTTTGATTGTGATGTTGATGCCGGAATACCCATCATATTTAGAAGATCGTTCTTAGGAACCAGAAGAGCACGGGTGGTGGATGTTGAAAGTGGCAAGTTAAAGTTTCGGGTGAATGATGATGAGGTGACATTTAACATTTGCAAAACAATGAGGGAACCAATTGACTTCCATGTTGCATCCACTAAAGACACTATAGATGAAGAAGTGGCAAGTGCGAGTGATCTAATGCGAGAAAGTTAGCCTCTCAAGTCAGTCATTGCTAATTATGATAAATTTAAAGTTCATGATTATGACGAACTAGTTACTTCTTAACAGGTTTTGGGGCACATGCACAAAATCGAATCAAATTGGATATCAATTTGAAGAATCGACAGAGTTCACCTACTAAGCCATCAATGGAAGAACGTCTGACTTTGTGCTAAAAATTCTACCATCACACATTAAATATGCCTTTTCGGAACCAACAATACATTGCCACTAATCATTACAGTTGGTTTGCTTGAATATCACGTTAAAATTCTCATAGAAGTTCTGCGGAAACACATTAAAGATATAGGCTGGACTATAGCTAACATTGTAGGTATTCCTCCGAGTGTATGGACTCACAAGATTTGACTGGACAATGAATGCAAGCCCAATGTAGAGAACTAATGGAGATTAAAACCTCTTATTCAAAAAGTGGTCAAAATGTGAATAATCAAGTGGCTTGACGCTGGTGTAATTTATCATACTGCAGATAGTAAATGGGTGAGCCCAATACAATGTGTCCCGAAAAAGGGTTGGATAACAGTATTCCCTAACACAAAGGGAGATATTGTCCTAACTAGACTTGTAAAAGGATAGAGGTTTGCATAAATTATCAGAAACTAAATTCTTGGACCGAAAAGGATTATTTTCCAATGCCCTTCATAAATAAAATGGTTCATAAGTTGTCAGAAACAGGGTCTAGATAACATCAGATTTCCATTGCTCTAGTGGATGTAGAAAAACCACTTTCACTTGTCCTTATGGGACATTTGAATTAAAAAATATGCCATTTGGTCTTTGTGCCACACCAACAACTTTTCAGTGGTGCATGTTATCTATCTTCGTAGACGTGGTAGAAAATTCCATGGAAGTTTTTATGGATGATTTTGAGTTGTAAGATATAGTCGAAGATTCTATGTTGCATTTTGGACAAGTGCTCCAAAGATGTGTGGACACCAACCTTTTCCTAAATTAGGAAATATGTCATTTCATGGTAAAGGAAGCATTTTTCTTGTGCACAAATTGTCACAAAGAGGTTGGAAATAGATGAGGCAAGGATTGAAATTATCAAAAAGTTACTTACATCGGTCTCAATTAAGGGTGTCCTTAGTTTTCAAGGCCATGCCAGATTCTACGTAAGATTCATCAAAGACTTCTCAAAGATTGCACTTTCACTATGCAAATTATTAGAAAAGGAAGTAATCTTCTATTTTAACGAAGCTTGTGTAGCATCCATTGAATGCTTGAAGGAGAAATTGGTATCCATCCCGATTATCATTAGTCTTAATTGGACCGAATCATTCGAAGTAATGTGTGATGCTAGTGGTACGACATTGGGAGTAGTTTTGGGGAAAAACACAACAAACTTTTTCCCCTAATCTACTATGCAATCAAAACCCTGAAGAACAAGCAACAAAATTATATAGTTACTCAGCGGTAGCTGCTAGCTATAGCTTTCGCGTTTGAAAAGTTTCGAGCATAATTATTGGGTACCAAAGTGATTGTGCATACATACCATGTAGTACTTCGTTACCTAATGGAAAAGACGGATACGAAACCAAGCCTAATAAGATGGGTGTTGTTGCTGCAGGAATTTGACTTTGAAGTTAAAGATCGAAAAGTATGTGAAAATCGGGTGGATGATCATCTCTTAAGATTAGAAAACCAAGTGATCATCAAGCAAGGAATGGAGATAGATGAATCACAATATTTGCTCTATCCCTCTCACACGTGTCATGGTACGGTGCCTTTGCTAATTATATTTTTGTGTGGATTAATTCTGGAGGAGTTAAACCATTACAAAAAAGTTTTTTTCTGATGTCAAAAAGAAATTCTGGGATGAAACATATTTGTTTCATGAGTGTGCTGAGATTGTAATCAAAAGGTTTGTTTTATGAGAGAAATAAATAAACAGACATTTTTATGACTTCCACACATCACCAGCGGATGGTCATCAAATTGGGAACCGCACAACAACCGGAGTACTTCGATTCACTTTAGAATGATGCTTATGAATTTGCAAAGAATGCCCAAAATGTCAACAACAAGGAGGAGTATCGAGGAGACATGAACTACTCCTCACACCCATCTAACAAATTGAAATTTTTGATGTTTTGGGGTTGATTTCATGGGCCCATTTGTCACCTTATTTGGAAACAAGTACATCTTAGTAACTATAGATTATGTCTCCAAATGGGTGAAACTATCGCACTTCTAAATAATGAAGGAAGGAGTCTTGTCCAGTTCTTAAAGTGATCTATATTTGCATGGTTTGGTGCTCCAAGATCAATTATGATTGACAATGGGTCACACTTTTGTAACAAGTGGTTCTCTAATGTTTAGAGCAAATATGGGGTGAAATACAAATTTCAACTCTATATCATCCTCAAACAAGCGGCAAAGTTGAGGTGTCAATTTAAGAAATCAGAAGTATTCTAGCAAAAATGGTGAAGTAACAGAATTGGCTGGTCTAGAAAGGTTCATGATGCACTTTGGGCATATCGAACCGCTTAAAAAACACCCATAGAAATGTGTCCCCATATCAGCTATGTTTTTGCAAAATCATGCCATGTGCCTGTTGAGTTAGAATACAAAGCCTTATGGGACTTGAAAGCTTTAAACCTTGACTATACAAAGGCTTCAAAAGAGAAACTTACACAGTTGAAGGAGTTAGATGAATTTTGCTGCAAATCATATGAAACTCAGACTTTTCCAAAGAAAAAAAATAAAGAAATAGAATGACGCGCAGATCGTACAGAGGGAATTCAATGTAGGAAAATGGGTGTTGACATACAACTCATGACTTAGATTATTCTCCAGCAAGATGAAGTCCAATTAGTCCTAACCATTCCAAATAACTCATGCATACACAAACGGTGCCATCGAGGTTGTGGGCAAAGGCAGACCCTCATTTAAGGTAAATGGTCAACATTTGAAATTGTACCTCGGGGATTATCAGAAGATATATCTGATTGAATAATTGTATCTAAAAGATAGATTCTACGTGCTCCTCCATCGTACCACAACGTTAACTAAGGCGCTGTTTGGGAGGCAACCCAAAACCCTTTGTTATGTTTTATTTTAGTATCAGAAAAATAATGATGATGGTGTTGCAGGTTGACGTGCGGAAGGTCCCCTTAAGGAACTCTAGGAAATATTTAGTATCTTCAAGTGGAGAATCACAAAGTGACTCGGTGCACCACATTCTAGCATCCAACTGATTGTCAATGTCCCCAAACTTTGACCCTGTAAAGATTGGTGAGCATGAGAATTTTTTTAGCAAATCGCCAATAGTGTTGGCGATAGCGATGGAGACCACCGTTAGTAATCCCGCATTACCTAAAGTTTCTGAGTTATTCGGTGGATAGGTGCACATATTGGCGAAGCGCAGGTTAGGCTTGCAAGCTTTACTAGGGTCGCTGACTAAATTTCTCAGAAATTGCATCTCTGCACATCTAGCTATTTAGAGTTGGTGATTTTACTGTTGCTTGCATTTGAGGAAAATGCTTGTATTTATGATGGAGTGAGAAGTTTGTTGATTCTGAATGTATTTACATACGTGGGCTGTCTGTTTAAGTTGCATTTTAAAATTGCTTTGGCAAATGTTTAAGCTTATGGATCTCTTTTGGGGTCCTAATTTCATAATAATTTTGAACCTTCCAAAAAAATACCTTTGAAAATGTCACAACCTCTTGTGTCGAAAGTGGCTGTTATTGTACAAATTTATGTTTCGGTTTTGATCAATACCGATGACTTGAAAAGTGCTTTCAATCGAACAAACATTAATGTGCGGCTATTATGAGAACGAATGAAGTTACATAGGCAATATGTAAGCTCTTAGCATCTAGTTGTGATTAGCCAATTTTCGAAGTGATTCATTAGGAATGACCATTAAACACTAATGAAAGTGTGTAATTTTGTTTGACTTATTTGTTGGTGCCATGTGTGATGAACTTACTATGAACCTTGCATGAATAACTCTAGAATTTTCCCTGTTTGTCTAATTGATTTTTAAAGGTTTCCTCTCAGCATTCAAAAACTATAAGCCAACTTTGACATATACCTATTTTTTGGCCTACCCATGAGTGTGTGAAACTCTTATGAACATCCTTTGAGCCTTACCTCTTCTTTGGAAAAGCCTTGATGAAACCTAAACCTTACGTTATTCATCACATATAATCCTCTTGACATGTGCAAACTTTAGCCAACTTAGGCCAAAAGCCTAAGTTGGGGTGTGGTAAGAAAGGAAATGAGAAGTTAAGAAGTGCAAGAAAAGTCCGGCAAACCAATGGTAGTGCATAGAAATGGAAATCCTCCATACAAAAAACAAGAAGAAAAACAAAGAGAAAAGAAAAGAAAATGAAAGAGTGAAAAAAAATCGTGAAATAAAAGCACAAAGTAAAAGAAATCGGGTTTCAAAGAAATCCATGAAAGGAAATAAAAGATGACTTAGAAGCACTTGACAAAAGATTGAGTAAGTAAGATAGGGGATAACTTAAGGAAATCACATCTCAGTGGAGAAAAAGTTTGTGATCCCAAATAACCTTACCTTTGCACTCAGCCCCGTTAAAGCCTTAGAAATACCATTTTGATATTGAGTGAAACGAACCGAAAGTCAATTAGAAAATAATGTCAAACCTATGGGTGAAAACATGCATTGTGTTTCTCCTTATGAGTGTGAGTGTTGCATCAGATTCATAATCCTAAGTTGATAACTCAATGTGTGTGAAAATGGAACCATTCTTTGTTTGAGGGAACGCAAATACTTCTGTTGATGCTTGAACTTGCATTAGTAGCAAGTATTGTGAGCTCAAGAATCTTTGGTAATGGTTTGTCACAACTTGAATCTTTGAGTATACAATTTATCTATGCATGAGTAGTTTGAGTCTTGTTGTGTGCATTCATGATTGAATCTTGTGTAGAACTATTTGTTATATCCTATTTGAACTACTGAAGTTGAATTTTACTTGGCGACAAACAAAAGTTTAAGTTAGGGGTGTTTATGATTCCTCAAATTGAACTCATCTAGGGACTTGTTTTAATACAAATAGTGTCCTCGATTGTGTATTTTATCTCAATATCTGATGAAAACTTCTAAGTATTAGGTTTTTGATGATTTGGTAGGAGCATGGACACTTAGGAGCAAAATGGAAGTGAAAAGCAATAAAAAAGTGAAGATACAAAGTGCACATCACCAAGCACACTTGGCGAAATGCCATAAAACAAAATTCGCCTTGTGTTACAACAAGTAAGCCCTGAAGGAAGTGGATCCAAAGGCGACGAAAAGGACCAGTCGATGCATTGCTGAATATTTTCATGAAGAAGAGTTATTCCGCCAAACATTACAACATGCATGGATAGAAAGGAAACGCACAAACGGTGATGAACCAGGGAAAGGGAGAATCGCCGAATCATTCGGCGGTTCACGACTAAAGACGCCGAATGGATCCACCAGCACTAAATCTGAAGTCTATAAATAAAGAACTCTATTACTACTTATAGGAAGAGATTTTAGAGATTAAAAAAACATTAACATTTTTTTTCCAGGTTTTAGTTCTTATGTTTGGACTTATTTTTCTCTCAAGTTTGGAGAGGATTTTTGGGAAGCTTGAAGAAAGAAGTTCTTCCTCCAATCTTGGAAGTGGGTCTTCTCCATTTACATTGTTGTGCTACTTTTATGGTTAAATCTCTTATACCCACTTGATTCCTTTATCATTTGAAGTATATTTGATTATTGCTTGACGTGTGGCTAAAAACCCCATTCTTGGGGTGTGATTTAGCAAATATGTGTTGATATTATTATTGGATGTTGCTTGCTATTAGGATAAGATCATTTAAATGGTGATTTCACCAAGTGCTTCTGGTTTAAGTTTTGTTTTTAAAATACAAAACCACTCATGTGTTTTTTACTTGCCCGAGAGGGAGGTCGCGAAACCAAGACCACTAGATTGATGGCTTAGGAGTGGGTCGACATGATGTTCAGCCCGAGAGGGTGAGCCTCAGTTCCATATCCAATAACCCTCTATCGAATGGTCAGGGTGTGGGTAAGGTGTAGACTAGTTAGTTTAGAAGAGTGGGTGTCCTAAAAGAACCTATTTGATATGGGGTAAGTTTTCGAGATGGAACTTACATTCACCTAAAGCTTAGCCTAGTCACCATTGTCATGCAAATTTTCCTATAGAAAGCATGTACCCATTAGTTTGTGTCAACATAGATTGTGGTCACACCCCAAGACCCCATACTTGTTTTCTCCTTTGTTTTTGGCAATTTTAGTACTTGTGACAAAACCCCCTTATTAATATTTGACACTTCGGTGTGACAAATTGAATTAATTTTTTTTAACTCTAAAATGTCTTAAACAATCACTATTTATAATGGAATTCTGAGTTACTACAACATTCACTACCTCTCCCTTGGGACACGACCCCAATCCTTTGTTGGATTACTTTACTAGTTTCTATTCGTAGACACTCAAATTGAAGGTTAGTGTCATCATCAGGAAATATAAAAAGATACACATATTCAAGCATCAGCAAACCAAGGAATCAAATCTTGGGAGGCTGCTAATACATGTTCATCTGGAAAGGCATCATTTTTTTCAGCCCTATCACAAAGCTTGAGCAAATCTTAATCCTCCAATCTAGACAAGTGATCGGTAATCTAATTGTCTTTCCCCTTTCTATCTTTTACCACAATATCAAATTCTTGCAACAATAATATCCATTTAATCAGTCGTGGTTTTATATCCTTCTTAGCCTTCAAATACGTCAATGTTGAATGGTCAGTATACACTATGACCTCACTACCAATCAAATAAGATTGAAATTTCTCAAATGCAAAGTCACAGTGTAATTCTTCTAGGCTGAGTTTAGAGCTTTACTTGCATAGTAAATAGGATGAAGTATCTTCTCACTCCTTTGTCCCAATACTACAGAAAGTGGTAACCCACTTGAGTCACATAAGACCTCAAAGGGTTCCCCCTGAATCTGGTGCAATAATGATAGAATAGAGACTAGCTCTTTCTTCAACTCTCCAAATGTTATCAGACAAGCATAATCCAAGTCAAACTTATTCTACTTTTAAGCAGTTTGTACAATGGATGTGCTATTTTTGAGAAATCTTTTATGAATTTCCTATAGATTCTCTCATTCCCAAGAAAACTTCTCATACATTTAATGGATATAGGTGGAAAAAGCTTTTATTACCTCAACCTTAGCTCTATCAACCTCAATACCTTTAATAGAGATCCAATTTCCCAACACTATGCATTCCTTCACCATAAAGTGACACTTCTCCTAATTTAGCATGAAGTTACAGTCTTCACACTTTTCAGTAACACGACCAAATCATCCAAAGATCAATCAAAATATCCACATACCACTAAGAAATCATCTGTGAACACCTAATAGTATCTTCCACTGTATCAGAGAAAATCGATATCATACAACCATTGAAGGTCGTTGAGGCATTGCACAACCCAAATTGAATGTGCTTGAAGGTAAAGGTGCCATAGGGGCAACTGAAAGAGGTGTTCTCTTGGTCTTCTTGAGCTATAGACATTTTATTGTAGCTCGATAATCATCAAGAAACCAATACCAACCCTTTCTCGCAAGTTTATTCAAAATCTGGTCCATGAAATGGCATAGGAAAGTGGTCCTTCTTTGTCCAAGCATTCAACTTCTAGTAATCCATGAAAACTCTCCATCCTTTCATGGGCTATATTGGGATAATCTCATATCTCTCACTATGCCCCCACAGTAATACCACTCTTTTTAGGCACAAACTGAACAAGACATACCTAACTATTGTCTGTAATGGGATAGATAAATCTAGCATCCAACCACTTGATGGTCTCATTTTTAACTACCTCTTGCATACGCGAATTTACTTTTCTCAAGTGCTGAATACTAGGCTTGCGATCCAGCACGAGTTGCATATTCTGTGAACAAATACCGGGCGGGATCTCAATAATTTCCGCAATAGTACACCCAATAGATCGCTTGAACCTCTTCAACACCAATACCAAGCACTCTACTTGTCGCTCACTCTCCACGCTATATGTAATAGGATATACCGATTGGAGCTCACTACTCTGCTTCATGGACCTAAAAATATTTAAAGTTGATTCTTCATTTTTGAGTCTGAACATCATCTGCCATTTCTCCATATCAATAATGCACACCCTGTGCCAAGGAATGGTTTCCCAAAAATGATGGGAACCTCAAAGTCAAAACTCACAATCACGAATAACAAAATATAACTGAGAAATAAGTTACTTTACTCTAGAACATTACGGAGTACACCAATAGGCCTTTTTATAGTTCTATTAGTCATGAGCAACCACATAGTAGTTGGTTCTGGATCTCCCAATCCCTACTTATTATAAAGGGACAACGGCATGAGATTTATTCTAGCACCAAGATCACATGATGCCTTAGAAAAGTGCAATAACCCAATGATAAATGGGATAGTGAAAGCACCAAGATCATCCTATTCTACATAAGGGGATTTGTAGCAATAGCACTACAATGTTGTAACCTATCATCATCTTTGAAACTCACAGATCTCTTCTTTATGACCATGTCCGTCATAAACTTAACATACCCAGGAACTTTCTCCAAAGCAATATCAACAGAATATTGATGGAAAGTTGCTTCAACATAGTGATAAACCTGTGGTATTTTCTTTCTTTGATCTTTTTTGCCAACCTCTGTAGGAAGGGAGACGGAGGTATAGGTATAGGAAAAAATTTCTCAGTTACCACAACCCCTTTCTCTCTCGCATTGCAAGACTCTCCCCTCACCACAACCACATCATCATCTCTATTAATGGATCAATTTCCACCCAGACGCCATATAGATCAATGGTTTGCTTTCCTATGTGAGTAGTGACTGCCATAGAATGTCCATCATTCTTTATATTCTTGATAGTATTTCTTGGAATAGTGCATCATTGGCGTCACTAT
Organism: Solanum lycopersicum; assembly: GCF_036512215.1. Taxonomy (NCBI): domain Eukaryota; kingdom Viridiplantae; phylum Streptophyta; class Magnoliopsida; order Solanales; family Solanaceae; genus Solanum; species Solanum lycopersicum. Next base: position 46,188,494 of record NC_090804.1, on the reverse strand, counting down.
AGTAGAAAAATGCATCATCTCTTACTCAAGATGCTTTATTGACACTGCGTGGGCATCAACTTTTTGACCAATCCCAGACAAGTCATTTCGCATCTCATTAACATTATCATGAGTCTCATTGAACCTTCTTATCATTTTTTGAATCATATCCTAAATACGTGACATGTTACATCATGATTCTCTAGAGCCATATTTCCAATTTTAAGGAGAAACATAAGGTGCAACTTGATCATTTTTGTTGCCATAGTTATTTCGATTGTAGTTGTTGTCGCGATTGTACCTTCCATCGCGAACATATTGACACTCTCATTGTATTTTCCATAGTTACTACCTTGGTTTCCTATATCTTTGCACCAATTATCCTTGATGGAACCTTGGGCCTTCGTTTAGAAACCCCCCTTCATATATTTCACTGCATAAGCATCCTCTTAGTAGTAACACCTCCCCAGTCGGTCGTGGAGCTTTAATCAAATAGTTCACAACATTTACCTTCTCAGCCGACCCCAATATATTCTCGTATGCTCCATGTCCTCACGAGTATCATCTTCGGATTGGTTTGATGGGGCTTGGACTATAAATGTTTTTCTCCTAGCATCCAACTTTCCAGTGCTCCAAAATTTGTCGGTTTTGGGAAATCTACTCCAATTTCTCCGCAATTTGCTAAAAAGTATTTTTAGCGTGAGAACCCCCAACAATAGTATCAAATACTTCCTTACTATTTTCATCCTGCCCTCCATACAAAAAAAATCTTTCAACGACTCATAATCAATGTGGAGATTTGGAACACTTTTAATGAAAATAGTGAACAGGTCACAATAAATACACATAGACTCTCCAGGTGGCGCCACAAAGTTGTTTATCTTCTTGGACACTGGAAAGAATTTAACTAAGAACATATCCGCCAATGCTCCCATGTATAGATTGAGTTGTAATAGATTTTATTAAACCAAGAATATGTATCGCCATTCAATGATAAAGGGAATACTCGCAATCCGATAACATTTATGTCCCAATTCGGTCAACCTACACAACTTTTGCGCACCACCCTAAGCTTGGATAGGTAATAATGAGGTTCATTCTACGCCAACCCAGTAAATAAGCCTCTCACTGTGAGCATATTCATTAAGCTACTAGTCACCATAAAGGTGTAACCCATTTGTAGAAGGGGTAGGACAAGAGGTCCATGAGATTAAAGTTAACCTTGTAGTTGTTATATAGTTATTGCTCTGGTGGATCTTGCACCCTCAATGCTTCTCCTAGTCGTTTCTCATCTGGAACCTGATTATTTTAATAAACAATCTTTGGAGGTAGAAACCTAGCACCATCACCTAATTCTCGCCCAATAGGGTTAATTGGTTCTCCCTAGTTATTCGTTGTCTTCATTGTTCTATTGAACTCTCGATCGTAGGGAGTAAGTGGTTCTCCTTGACTCCGTTTACTTGGTATACACTAGAGTTTGAATCTAGGAGATACAAAAACAAAACGTAAAATTGCAAAATGTTTGATTGAAGTTCAATATGTAGTTAAATATAATCTAAAAGTCAATTTTCCAACAGCGGTGCCAAAATCTGATATGCTCAAATTATACCTCCCTAAAGAAACGATCGTTATCAAGTAAAGAACACAATTCCTAGGTTGGGGTAAATCCTATGAGTAAAATGGTTTAGAATTAAACTTAACCAACAATTATATTTGTTTAGCCAATGTTTTCTTGAAACAAGTAATTGGAGGAGGGGGAGGGGGAGGGAATTTGTAAAAGAAAATTGGAAAACTGTGCAAGTAAATAGTGAGCAAGATTTAAACTTCAGTTGTTTTCAAGATGAAAAAATAACTAGGACATAAGTGTTCCACACAAGCTCATAACGCAGTAATCCTAGTAATAACAATCACTTCCTTTTGTATTACATGCAAAGTGATAACTTATGTATCTTTAAATGCTTGGTCTGGCATCGAAGGAATTTCACCCCGTACCTTGGTCCAACTATGTATGTATAATTTACTAACCCTTACCTTTGCCTCATATTAGATATAACATCAATGTATGGCTCAGTAATCACCCTCACACCAATCGACATTAACTACCGCCTTGGTATGACAAGTTGCAACAAGGCAAGTTCTAACATTGGCCACCATTTAAAAAAACTTTGAGACGAAAGAATTATCAATGCATTCAATAACACTATTCAAAATATTCTGAATTACTATTCATACTTTGCTAATCACTCATGGTTCCCAAAACCCTAGTTGTGGATTTAGTAACCCATATTAAGAAGAACTCAATTCATATTTCTAGTTGATGGAATCATGCACTTACGTAATAAAAAGAATAAACCCAAAATTTCAACTTGAATTGTAAATCCAAAATCTTAAAAACTTGCTCTATAAATCAATAATTGGCAAAGTTTGCAAAGTTAATTTCCAAAATCAATAACTAAACAAGAACAATAATTTATAACCCCCCAAATGATGTTCACATGCCCTTAAATAGAAAAAAAGTCCTAACTTAAAAGTAAAAAAATAAGGAAATAAAGTTTCCATATGCGTCTCCTATTTACACACTGACCTACGGTCCGTTACTCAATCTACGGTGTGTAGGTCCCTTCCTTGGATCAGCACTTGGGCAATTTTTCAATCTTCAAAGTCTTGAAAATCATTGTTATATTTGAAGATCCAACAATATCGACAGTCAGTCAATTTAGGGTCCCTAACTTTACACTTTGACGTTTCAGCATTAGGTACTATAACTAAATCTGTGATTGATTTGACGGAGCAACAGTACAGTCCACATATCAATCTACGATTTGCAAAATTGCAACTGTTGTTCCATAATTGGTAAGGACTTCCGTGATCTTCAGCAATGTCTTGTCTGCCCACCTATGATTATCATCTAAAGGGCAAAACTTGACCTACGATCTATAGGTTGCCTCTGTAGATGCCCTTTTCTGAACTTATCTCAACTACATCTATAATTCTCCGCGTCTGAACTTATTTCCTGCAAACATACAAAAAACACATAAAAACCAATGCAAAATGGCTCTAGACCCACACATTCCTTAAGAGAAATATATTAAAAGTGTCGTAAACTCACGATCCATCAGTTACTACTTCCAACAACAATACTTCTATAACATCAAAAATCATTCATGTGGTACAATTCAAACTTATATCCCAATTACCTATAAAAATTCAAAGTAACCTCAATTTCTCAACTTAGAAAGCCTAAATTGTGGTTCTAATCAATGTCAATCAACGAATGGGACATCTTGGCGGATCGAAATTGCACCACCAGTAAATATTACCCACGATGTCATGAATGGGGAGTATCCCCTAGACGTAATCGGCGTCTTTGTTATCTTAGAGGCCTTAGCCTATCCCTTAGAATACATCATTGCATATCATAGGTAGAGAAAATAAGGAAAATTTAAAACTTTAAACATATGAAGTATACTTAGACTTCTTATTTATCATATATGAATTTTACATAGACTTCTCATTTAGAGATATAATCAATTCATTAAAGTAGTCTAATATTGTCTCACATATAACCATCTATCATAGAAGTATATAATTTTGGCATAGACCTTACACTATTACAATATGCCTCATAGGCTTACATAAAAGTCTCAAAATATAACGAAAGAACAATTGTCTATGACATAGTTAATACTAATAAAGCTAGAGGAGTCGCATCATCCTCGGACTTAAGGAGTCACCAACATCTTGGAAAAGATCAAAGTCTTCCTTGTCAATGGCCTTGAATACTCTTCAATGACCAGAACCTACATTGTTAGGGAAAAGGGAGAAAATATGGGTTAGTACATCACACGTACTAAGTATGGTTTCTATGCATAAAAATCATCAATGCGTGAGAAAAGGGACATTTTAGTGAAAATCACACTTTATATCAATTTTATCTAACATACAATTATAGTAATAATTATAAGTCAACTCAACATAATATTAACCCAATGTGGACAAACCAAGAAATACAGTGTGCAATGCAAAGAATAGAATCCCATTACCCAATCCAAAACTAAGTATCACATTAAGTCCCCTAATTCGTACATACAAGATAACCTCATATTTCATCATGACATGATTTATTCATACAGATCACTCATAGCATATCAACATAACACATAATCAACTTAATCATAAAAGAACACTACTAGGACCATCCCTTATGACCCCACAAATGAAATGTGTAAGAGAAGTAGCATACCCTCCCTTACAACATGTAGAAACCCTCAATATAGATTCAGTAAGAGTTCACATACATCCTTTATTCATTTACTTTAACAATAGGGAATGAAATTACAATAACCGACAATAGACTATGCAAAATACAAAAATGCAGTGTTCTACTCCCACATCGAAAAGAGAGGCTTAACACTTGCCTAAGGTATATGTTTTCTTACGTAGCTATCTAGGTGGATCCATTAAGCTAGAGTCCTATGTGGGCACATAGTTAAGGGTCAAAGAGATTGTTACTAGAAACCCTAATGTGATAAACATAGGTGTTTCCATCACATAAAACAACACATAATTTGGGAAATCATACTTTCAAAATGTGAGGTAACCCATGTGGGGAGTCGGACTTACTAAGTGTGAGACCTCCATCACATTTACATTTTTTTCAGTGCTAAGCATTTATTCCTGTTAGTAATCATCTTTATTCATCATACAAGTTCACATTAGTATCTAGTAGACCCTCAAGTGAACATCTTAACATAATAGCTCATAGGTAATCATAAGTGAGAAAAACCCTTTCACTTAGAAACCACTAACAAGTTAGTTAATCTTTCACTTTGTAGTTAGTAGTTATTATAATCTTGAGAACTACTTACAATGATAAAATAATCATATCATAAAATGCATACATACTTCATAGTAAATTCAAGTGTCTACGGTTGAGGATGAGGAACTCTTGTTATCAACACCACAACAACACATGGACATAGGAGCATTACTATCTAAGTAATTCATCTTTCATACTTGAATCAAGAAAGAACCAACCTTCATGCCTTCTTGAACTTTTTATGGGCCTTTATGCCTCCATTACCCAAGAGTAAAGAACCAATGCATAAAAAATGTAAAATCAAGAAGTAATACATATCAATTATCATTCTACATTATCCATATACTCATCATCTACCACAAGTACCATAGAAATTTCAAGGTATATTGAGTTTAGGGAAGAACAAGGGTCCAAGAGGAAATACAAAGTGATGACCAATAATTAGCCATAATTACATAGTTAAACTACAATGAAAGATCATAATTCATCACTTTAGAATCACAATTTTGTTTTGAAAAGAAGAAACATGTATAGATGGAAACCCTAGTCTTGGGGGAGTTTTGAAATACTCTTTTGGAGGGGCCTCTCAGGACAAAAAGTCCCAAGAGTTAGAGAAACCATAGCTTAGGTATGATTACCACGAATTTGAGTTTGATTCCTTGGTGAATTCATCCTCTTCTTGAAGCTTCAGTGTTCCTTCAATGGAGGTTTGATTTGGGGAAAGAGAAACTAGAGATAAGTGGGAGCTAAGTAGGTTTTGGGATTTTAGAAGAGTTAGGTTAGTTTAATGACTTAGGGGGCTTATATAGTCCTCAATTAACTAATTATAACCTTCCCTAAATATTAATTAATTAACTAATTAATCAACTAATTATCCTTACTGAAACTAAAATTTAACACTGAAGTGAAGTCTCAAACGACAAGACCCTGTTGACGCCTCATCGATCCGACCACGTACCATACAGATCGAACATGTTTTGGATCAGAGGCTGGTTATTAGGGGAATTTGTGGAATCGTCTAAGTGTCAATCAACGACCCCAAAAATAGAGCGTTGTTCAAATGACGGCTCGTCATCTGGTCTCGTGGTTGCACACTTTCAATTGACAACTTAACTTAAATGATCATCTAAAAAGTATGATCCTTTATTATCCATGAAGGCTTCATGGTTTGTGGAGATTTGATTGATTATGAATTGTATCCCCATATTGGTGATCAATACTAATCCCAACAATGTATACTTAGCTCATATATTTCTAAAACTTCTTTCTTTGGGTTGAGATAATTACTTAACACTTATCTTAAAATATCTCTTGGAATTGATGTTCCATTTTCTTGCTCAAAACTCTTTTGGAAATCTTAGTTTCCTCTTTTCTTAAATATGAAAACATTTGTAAACTTTTAAGGAATACTTAGTTCCCTTATAACTTTTGAGAAATAAACTCAAATCTTTATTTTTTACTTAACTTGAAACTTGAGTATTATAAACAAATTTAAACATTGCTAAAGAATCTTGAAAACTTTTAAGAACTTTGCTTTGACTTGCTTCTTAACTTTTCGACTTTACTCTTAACTTCTTTGATATTGATCGTAACTTATTGTATTATGGATTCAAGGTTCATGATATCATTTTTTTGATGATTTAATACTGTTTATATGAACCTTAGAGTTTTAGTATCAACTAGGAAATATTGGTACATCACTTAGGAACTAGTACGAAAAGATGGGGGAAGAATGGGAAGAGCAAGCGTCCTTGGCGCTCTGAGAAGCGCGAGGTGCCAGCCCTCTAATTACAGAGAGCTGTGTGGGGATATCTCGTTGGTGTGGATCCCCAAGGACCTATGAAGAAAAACTGGTTTGGGGTGTACTGAGAGACATACCGCCCCAACCCCTTTCCCATGTGTTCTCGACTTTTTTCCTTCGTTTTTCATCTCTAAACCATCTAAACTTCCATGGTTCTTTCCCCAAACACTTAGGATCATTAGTAATATAAATATACAATAGATTCAACCCGAATTTACACCCGGAAACATGAATCAAACAACCAAAAAACCTCTACAACATAAACATCAAGAACTCAAAAAAATTTCAACAATGAAAATCAAGAACTCGCACTCTTAGCATTCAAACAACTTAAATTTGCTGAATAGAAACAAGATTGGTGTGTGGGTGAACTAACCCAACACTATGTGATCTCACATACCTTTTAAGGGATCACCCCCAACAAATTCCACTCGCTAATCTTGAACGTCCTTGGCGATTTCTCGATTTCTATATTCTTTTCTCTTATTTTCTCTCTTCTCCAAGCCCTAGTGTAACTCCTCCTTATTCTAAACTAAACAAAGTCTTATTTTACCCCTAATAAATCCCCAAAAACGAAATAGGAAATTTAATTATAGATAATACTAGTTTTCCCTTCCATAATCTGGATTCGGACAATCCTTAATCCAACTTCCGTAAGACATAACACACTCATACGATATCGAAATCGCGCAATCTTGGAAAATTTAGAAAGATTATTAAGGGATTTCGAACCATATATTGTAATACACTTAAAGCATCCCGAGCTAGGAATTATGGTCATTTGAAGTTTACCAAAAACTCACTTTTTAACTTAAAATTTCAAGATTTTCTTATTCTTTCCAAAAATAAGTATTTTCAAATTTTAAACTCTTTTCTAGTTCTTTTTAGTTGCGAGATGTTAAAATATCTACCTTTTGGGATCATTCATCCTCGAATGAGGTTATTCTTACTAGACTTAGGGTAGTAACATCAAGTTCAAACAACCACAAGAAATTGCAACCAAACTACATGCTTACTCAATATTTAGATAATACTAAGAAGAAAATTAGTATCTTCATTTGCATTTTCTCCGGATTCAAACACTTGTGGATATATGTTCTTCATGTTCAAGTATTTTCTTCAATAAATTGGTTTCTCCAAAGGAACTTGACTAATGCTACCTATTTTGTTCTCAACTGGAAAACTTGGCGATCTAGAATTTTCACCTAAATCTCCTCATAAGACAAGTTATCTTTGATCTAAATATTCTCAGTTGGAATGATCAAGAGAGGATAACCCATGCACTTCTTCAACATGGACATATGAAACACCTGATTAAACCGTTGCTAACTCTTGTCACAGCTCCAACTGATAGGACACTTTGTCAATCCTCTTGGAAATTCTATATGGACCAACATACCAGGTTTAAGCTTCCTCTTCTTAGAAAACCTCATAAAACCCTTCATGGATGACTGGACTATTTTCAACCTCCTCTTGAATCACCTTCACCTTCTCCATAGCTTGATGAACTAGATCTAGTCCTATCAACCTTGCTTCACCAACATCAATTCATCCAATAGGAGATCTACATATTCTACCATAAAGATCTATATAAGGAGAAATCTGGATGTTAAAATGGTAGTTGTTGTAGAAAAACTCAATTAAAGGTGGGTGATCATTCCGATTCCCTTTGAAATCAATCATGCATGCCCTAAACATATCCTCTAGGTCTGAATAGTACTATATGCTTGCTCGTAAGTCTGAAGATGAAAGTTAGTACTTAAGTTCACTTTTGAACCCAAACCTTTCTAAAAGGATTTCTAGAACTGTGCAGTAAATTGTGCACCTCTATCTGAAATGATGGAGATGGAAACTCTAGGAAGTCTTACAACATCTTAAATACACAACTTAGCATAATCTATTGCCTAACTAGTAGTATTTACTGGAAAAAATGGGTTGATTTTGTTGTGCTATAGACAATCACCTAAATAGAATAATGTTGCTTGTGAGAACCAGGTAAAACTGTGATGAAATCCATATTAATCATATCCCATTTCCACTCTTAAAGGTCTATATTCTGAGTCAAACCTCCAGCCCTTTTGTGCTCTACTTTAATTTGTTGGCAATTTGAACACTTTGCAACAAATTCAGCAATGTCATTTATCATACAATTCCACCAATATACTTCTCTTATATTGTGGTACATCTTTGTGGAACCCAGATGATCGGAATATCAGGAGCAATGAGATTCCTCCATGATCATCTCTTGGACTTCGTCCACCATTGGTACACACAATCTACCTTGGTACCTCAATACACCATCCCCCCATGTTCAAAAGCTAATACCTTTTGCTTATGAACATTTACCTTCTATTCAAGAAAAATGGAATCTTGATCTTGCTTTTCTTTCACTTCTCACACTAATGAATATTCAGTCCCATTCCTCACCAAAATTTCTTCTTTTATAGAATCCATGAGTGAAACCCTTAAACATGAAAGTCTATACACATATTTTGCTAGTTTTTTCTTCTCTTCTTCAAGAGGGGTGGTACTACCAATAGACAACCTGCTGAAGGCATCCACAACCACATTAGCCTTACTTGGGTGGTAAAGAATGCTCATGTCATAATCCTTGAGCAATTATAACCACCTCGTTTGTTTGAGATTAAGATCCCTGTGAGCAAATACATATCATAGGCTTTTGTGATCAGTGAATACATCGACATGAACACCATACAAATAATGACTCCATATATTCAAGGTGAATACCATAAAAACCAACTCTAAGTCATGGGTTGGATAATTCTTCTCATGAACTTTCAATTGTCTTAAGGCATAAGATATAACTTTTCCATTAGAACACAACCTAAAACAACTATAGATGCATCATAATACACCACAACGTATTGATTACCTTCCGGTAATGTCAAAATTAGAGCAGTAGTCAACCTCTTTTTCAACTCCTGAAATATTTTCTCACAAGCTTCAAACAATTAAAACTTAATTGTCTTTTGAGTCAACTTGGTCCAAGGATATTAAATAGACAAAAATCACTCAACGAACCTTCTATTGTATCCACACAAACCCAAGAAACTCCTAATATCAGTTGGAGACGTGGGTCTAGGCCAACTCTGAACTGCTTCAATATTTTGGGTATCAACTCTAATTCTATCACCGTAAACTATGTGCCCCAAGAACGCCACAAACTTAAGACAAAAATTTGAAAATCTAACACATGAATCCTTATATTTCAAAGTTTGAAGGAATATCATGAGTTGACTAGCAGGAACTTTTTCATTCAGTTAATAAATTCGTATGTCATCACTGAAGACGATAACAAACATATCTAAATAAGGTTTGAAGACTCTATTCATCAGGAGCATTGGTCAACCCAAAGTATATAATGCCCATATCTAGTTCTGAATGTTGTCATGGGAATATCACATTCCTTAACTTTCAACTGATGGTAGTCTGATCTGAGGTCAATTTTGAGAAACAACAAGCACCTTGAATCTAATCGAAAAGACCATCAATCCTTGGCAAAGTATACTTATTCTTGATGGTAATTTTTTTCAATAGACGGTAATATATACACATCCAAAGAAAGCCATCTTTCTTTCTCATAAACAATATCGGAGCACCTCAAGGTGAGACACTTGGTCGAATGAAGATCTTATCTAACAGATCTTTTAACTGTTATTTCAACTCTTTCAACTCTTCTGGTGCAATTCTATATGGAGAAATAGAGATAGAACGAGTATTTGGAATGATGTCTATGTTGATGTCTATTTGTCTCTCATGGGGACTCCAAGTAGATCATCAGGAAAGACTTCTAGAAACTCTTTTACTATAGGAATGAACTGAATGAGTTGTACCTTAGAACTTGAGTCTTTAACTCGGAATAAGTGATAGATACCACCCTTGAAACAAACTTTATCACCTTAAGTTACAAAATAAAATGACCCTTACGCACTGTTGAACTACTACTCCACTCTATGAATGGCTCATTAGAATCTAAAACTTGACGACTAGAAATCTATAATTTATTGATTCATAAATGGCATGAAGCCACTCCTTAACTAGAATGACATCGAAATCTACCATGTCTAACTCAACTAAATGAGTCATGGTCTTCTTGTGATTGATCCTTCGTAAAACAAAATAATAGGAAGAAAACTTTTTTTTACCTATATTTATGGACAAAATAATATGTTTCTAAGATTATGAGATTATAATAATTTTCATACTTGATATATGATATATTTATTAACTAAATAATGGTTAGAGGTTTACTTTGAAAATTAAATGTTAACCATTTACTTTAACCTATGACATATGTCATTAATCCAAATAGAAACTTGGAGAAAATTGAGAGAAGAGCAATGGAGAGTAGCCGGATCCTACAACAAGACAATCATGATAGACTCTTTCTTCTAGAATAGACTCCCCAACAAGTGTGGAAACACAGATGGGTTAACAAAGTTTATTAGGGAGAATATCAATTTATTTGCAGCATAGGGTTAAAAAATAAACTTGCTCCTGGGTCTAGCAAAGCATAAACATCAAAAGTAAAGACTTTTATCATATTAGTAACAACATCTGGGAAGTTCTCTTTTACTTGGTGACTAGTGATTGCAAAGAGGCAGTTTGATCCTCTGCTAGTATCAGAAAAAGATTCTCAAAGTATAGCCTTGTCTGCTAGAGCAACTGATGAAGATTGGTCTCTATTTCCCGAATTTCCACTACCTTGCTTGTTCTTTAGGGAACTCTTTCATGAAATGACCCTCTTACCGACACTTGAAATAACTTGCCTGGCATGACACAACACTTAGCACATGCAAGAGACCAACTACCTCCTTGTGCCACGCTACCTTGAGAGTGTGCTTGTCTAGATGTGAAGTACTGTGAATACTGTCCATGATGCTCACCTTTGTTTCTGGGTGCAGGTGCACTAGCAGATGATGGTGCTGGCCCCTTGTGTTTCTGAAAGGACGAAGGTTTCATGCTACCTTTCTGCTACCCAGACTCACTTACTTTCTTAGCTTTCTTATTTCTGAACTCTTCCCTATACTTTAACTTCTCTACCTCAACGTGCTTCACATAAACCATAAATCTTAATTCCCTTCCATCTATTCTTGAAGAATGACCCAATCAAGCAACAAATAAACTCATTCTTCTCCTCACGTCCTTAACAATTTTTGGAGCATAATGAGATAGTTGGGTGAACTTCAACAAATACTCATGCACACTAAGATAATCATGGTTAAGTGTAAAAAATTTCCTTACCCTAGCCTATTTCAATTCTTAGGGAAAGAAACACTTCAAGAAAGCTTCATCAAAATAGGCCCAACTCGAATGTGGTGCATCCTCATCCGTACCCTCCTTCAACTGGTCTAACTAAGTCCTAGCAATATTTTTCAGTAGGTATGCAGCTATGTCAACTCTCCCAGCATCAGCAACAACCATAAATTGAATACTATTTTACGTTCCTCAATGATGTTCCTTAGATCCTCAGTAGTGCTTGAGCCAGTAAACTTGGAGGGTTCATCCTCAATAACTCACGATTCATTGAAGTGTCAGCCTCTTCTTATCTAACATCTCGTTGTTGCCCAACTTGGTTAGTCACAACTTGGCATAACGATTCATTGCACTTTTTGGTGCATTAGGTACTACTTGCCCTTGTGGCTCAATATTTCTCCTCGTTGAACAACCTTTGATTGCTCTTCGTAAAGTCATGGTTATCTGAAACACCGACAAGCAAGAATTTAAGGGAAACATTATAGAGATCAAACTCTAAGCATGAAAAGAGTATGAAAAAAGTGAGATCATTTCCTAAGTGTTGCAGCTTCCCAATTATAGATCTGGCGCACTTCACAGTGATAACTAGGACTCTACAGACACAACTTCATAAATTCCCTAGAATTTTAGAACTCGGGGCTCTAACACAAAGTTTGCCACGCCTGAGCCAACACCTTAGGAAGGACTGACACTCCAAGACAACTCCTAGCATCGAGCAGACCCTTGGACAAACTTACTTACTCATCAGAAGACTTAAACACTCCAAGAAAACTCCTAACATCGAGCAGACCCTTGGCCTGACTTACTTACTCATCAGAAGACTTAAACACAAAAGGTAACTCATGAAATAACTTCAGAGTAATACTAAGCTAAAGCGACAACTCATGTCTTATACGTTTAAAGCTAATTTGAATAATACTAAAGAACTTAAATATATATCTATGAAGCCCCTAAAAAAAGGGATGCTGTGACATGAACCCAATCATCATAAAAATTGAAAAAAATAGAGCAAATGATAAAAGATGTCTGACGAAATGTAAGGAGGCTCACAAACTAACTCTGAGTTGCTCATAGGATCAACGGTACAGAGAATTCTAATCCTAGTTACCTGCGTCTGCATCAAAAGATCATGTAGGACAACTGGCATAAGTACATTGAAGGTGCATTATGCGAGTTTATAAGTTAAATACAACTTCAGCTTGAAAGAAGTACGAAAAGAAAACTTATCTTGGCTTTGCTCAACTCATGAACAACTAAACTTATATAAAGAAATAAGAGACATGCAATATATATATATATATATATATAAAGCTTGCAAAACAATTGAAAAACTAAGTTCATTAACAAAAATGCAATAACATACTCAACTTTATGTATATAATGAATTAACATAGTTTCTATGGGAGATTCTCTATCCGACAACCACAACTATGATCCAAAGTGGTGATAGAGCGCCTTGCTCAAGTTTCCAGAACTTTCCTATACTTTATCGTTATAAAAAAACTAATTAACTTAGTGGATCTACTAGATTAACTTAAGTGATCATCTAAATAGTATGATCCCTTAATACCAATGCTGGCTACATGGTTTATGGAGACTTGAGTTATTATAAAATTGCATCCCCATATTGGTGTTCAATACTACTCCCAAAAATATACTTAGCTCATATATTTTTAAAACAACTTATTTCTTAGGTTGAGATAATTACTTAACACTTAGCTTAAAAGCTCTCTTGGAATCTATGCTCCCTTTTCTAGATCAGAACTATTTTAAAAATCTCCATTTTTTCTTATTTTATATATGAAAATGTTTATAAAGTCTTAGGGAATACTTAGTTCCCTTGTAACTTTTGAGAAATGAACTTAACTCTTTTCTCTTTACTTAACTTGAAACTTGAGTCTTAAAAACAAAGTTCAAAACATTGTTAAAGACTCTTGGAAACTTTTAAGAACTTTGATTTGACTTGCTTCTTAACTTTTAGACTTGAATCTTAACTTCTTTGAATTTGATATTAACTTTCTTTGAATGTCGTTGGCAATTTATTGATTTCACTCCTCTTTTCTCTCTTCTCCAATCCATTGCGTAAGTTCTACTTTTTCTAAGGAAAAGACAAGTTGACCCATCCAAAATCCGGATTTGGACTTTCCTTCATTCAATAGCCCAACTTTCGGAGGTATAACTCACTTATATGATATAAAAATCATGCAAACTCGACGACATTGGAAAGATTATTCTAAGGGATTTTCCAACCATATTTGGAACTATATCTAAGTCATCCTGAGCTAGGAGTATGGTCTTTTGAAGTTGACCAAAAACTCACTTTTTAACTTGCTTACAATTTATAAATTTTCTTATTCTTTCCAAAAATAAGTATTTTCAAATTTTAAATGTTTTTCTACTTCTTTCTAGTTGCGAGATGTTACATTCGTTTTCTCACCACAAATCTCCTAAATCTGATTCTTTTCTAAATCCGTCTTTAGATTAGAAATACCTAATATATTTACACAAGAATCTAACTCAAAACAACCCTTAGATCGACACAATTTCATTAAGAACTCAAAAATCCGATCAAATCTCAGGAACTCAAGCAAACTTCAAAAACATAAATTTAAAATATCATACTTTCAACTTTCTAGAAACAAATTTCGCTGACACAAAAATGTTTGGACCATCGGTGAATGAACCCAACGCTATGAAAGTCTCACATGCCTCATAGTATTGAATCCTTGGCGAATTCCACAAGAAGAAACGCAAGAACTTGACGAATCTTGAGCTTCTCTTAACCTTTATCCTCTTTTCTCTTCTCTCAGAGGCCTAACGTATTTCTTAATTGCGTTAACTGAACTAACTCAGCTTAGACCCCAAATAACTTACTAAAACCCAAATAATGTAATTGGGTAAGGGAAATACTAAACTACCATTCAAAATCCGGATTAAACTTTCCTAAATTGACCAACACAACTTTAAATAGTCATATCTCACTCATACAAACTCAGAATAACACAAACTTGGCAGCATTGAAAAGATAATTCAAACATATTTTCAATCACATATAGAAACACACCTCAATCATCCTGAGTTAGTAGGTTCTGGTCGTTTTAAGTTGAACAAAAATTTAAACTTAACTTCACTTTTAAAAAATCCAGATTTCAATTCTTTCCAAAAATGACTTTCTAATTCTTAACTTATTCCTAAATCTTTCAATTAGAAATATGTTACAATATATACCCCCCCCCCCCCCCCCCCGGGAACATTCGTCCTCGAATGAGATTACTCTTAGTAGGTTAAGCATGTAACATATAAAATTTAGCCCAAACATCCAACAAGCGATGCAATTACAACATATAAACTCGTAAATGTAAGAGTACTAAGAAGAGAATTAGTACATTGTTTTGGAACATCTCCGGTTTCATAGAGATGTGGATATCTCTTCTTCATATCATCCTCATCTTCCCAAGTATCTTTCTCGACAAATTGGTTCCTCCAAAGAACTTTGACTTATGTACCCTCTTTTGTCCTAAACTTATGCGAACTTGGCGATCTAAAAACGGAACCAAATTCTCTTCATAAGGTAAGTTATCCTTGACCACAATATCTTCAGTTGGTATGATCAATGAATATCACCTATGCACTTTTTAAACATGGATATGTGAAATACCGGATGAACTGTTACTAACTGTTGTGGAAGCTCCAACTAATAATCTACTTTACCAACCTTTTTTGATATTCCTTAAGGGACAATATACTAGGGACTAATCTTCCCCGTTTTATAAAATCTTATAACACCCTTCATAGGTGAAACTTTCAAATATACCCAATCATCTACTTAAAACTCCAACTCCCTTGTTCTAACATCAGTGTAGGATTTTTGACGACTCTGCGCTGTTTTAAACCTCTATTGAATCAGCTTTATCTGTCCATATCTTGATGAACAAAATTTGGTCCTATAAACCCAGCTTCACCAACATCAAGCCATCCAATAGGATATCTACATCTTCTGCCATAAAGAGCTTCATAAGGAGCCATTTGGATGGCAGAGTGGTAACAATAATTGTAAACAAAATCAATAACAGGTAGGTGATCATACAAATTTCCTTTGAAATCTATCACAAAATCCCTCAAAATATCCTCTGAGGTCTGAATAGTACACTCTGCTTTTCAACCAGTCCGAGGATAAAAGTGAATGCTTAAGTTTACCCTCGAACCCAAGCCTTTTTTGAATGACATCCAATACTGTGCAGTAAATTGCGCACCTCTTTCTGAAATAATGAAAACTTGAACTCCATATAGTCTTACTACCTCTTGAATATATAGCATGAAGTAATCCTCTACTGAATGAGTAGTCTTTACCAGCAAAAAGTGGGTTGATTTTGTCATTTTGTCGATGATTAGCAAAATGGAATCATGTTCCCTACGTTATCTCGCCAAACATGTGATGAAGTCTATATAATCATTGCTCATTTCCATTCCGGAAGTTCTATACTCTGGACCAACTAGTTGAGAATTTGATGTTCTAACTTAACTTGTGGCAATTTGGACACTTAAACATAAACTCAATAATGCACTTCTTCGTACAACTCCACCAATAAACCTCTCACAAATTGCGATACATCCTTGTGAGACTCGTATGAAATGACAATCTGGAGCTATGAGTTTTCTCCATCTTCCACTCTTGGAGGTTATCATCCCTTGGTACACATAATCCACCTTGATAACTTAATACGTCATAACCCCCATGTTCAAAAGTCAATACTTTTTGCTTATAAATATCTCCATTCTATTAAAGCAAAATTTAATCTTGGTCATGGTTTTCCTTTACTTCTGACACTAACGATGATTCAACCCCATTCATCACCACTACTCCTCCTTCGGTGGAACCCATTAGTTGGACTTCCAAGCATGCAAGTCTATGCACATCTTTCGCTAGTTCTTTCTTATCTTCCTCAAAATAGGCAGTACTACCCATAGAAAATGTGTTTTAGGAATCAACAATGACATTAGCCTTACATGGGTTATAAAGAATACTCATGTCATAATTCTTGAGTAATTCTAACCAACTTATTCATTTGAGATTAGTCTCTTTCAAGTAAACACATACTAAAGACTCTTGTGATCAGCGAATACATCTACATGAGCACCATACAAATAATGTCACCATATCTTCAAAGCAAATACTATGGCAGCTAACTCTAGAGCATGGGTTGGGTAGTTCCTCTTATGAACTTTCAACTATCTTGAGGCATAAGTATAACCTTGCAATTCTGCATTAATACAGAACCCAAACAAAATCTATATACATCACAATATACGACAAAACCTTAAGTACCTTCTGGTAAGGTCAACACTAGGACAGTAGTCAACCTCTCTTTCAATTCCTGACAGCTTTTCTCACAAACTTCAGACCATTGAAACTTCACTATCTTCTAAGTTAACTTGCTCAAAGAGGATGAAATAGATGAGAACCCCTCTATAAGCTTTCTATAATATTAAACCAAACTCAAGAAATTCCTAATATCAGTCAGAGATATGGGTCTAGGCCAATTTTGCACTACCTTTATTTTATGGGTATCAACTTCAATTCGCTCTCAGTAAATGGCCTAAGAATGTCATAGACTCAAGAAAAAACTCATACTTAGAGAATATGAACTCTCTATGTTTTAGAGTCTAGAGAGAACTATTCTAGATGACTTGCGTAATCTGCTTAATTTCTCAAATATATTAGTATGTCATCAATGAAGACTGTCGACACCAAATTTAAGACTAATAGTTTTAAAATTAACACATTTTGAGTATCTTATTTTAAATAGTTCAAAATACATGCTTTTTTATTTTAATAAAATTTGTTGATAATCATCCTCTTTCTCAAAGTATTAGGATTTTTATCAATTGTTATGTTTAAATTATTTTTTCACGGTTACACGTTAAAAAAATTGTGCATTTTTTATAAAATCATTATTTCTGTTAAATTGCATTTTTCTACATGCAATTGATTGCGTTCATTACATTTTTAATATTCATTTTTTTCTCTATTACATTGTTAATATTCATTATGATATTCTGCACATTCTAAAAATTCATTTAAATTGGGATACAATTTACATACACAGATATTTTGTCAATCGATAATTTTTGGGTCACAACCTCAAGCCCATAACTTGGGCCCATACCTATATATGTAATAATTGGTCTATTAGGTTTTTTGTGGTGAAATATCTTCACATTAGGGTTGAAAATTTCATACTTTTATTGACAAGGGTTTAATTTTTATTATTTTTCAGTCACCACCACCCCAGAATCCGGTGAAGTTTGGGCAACCCAAAAGACCCCAACCTCAGTTTTGTATATTTTTGCTATCTTTTTCGGTGAAGAATTAAACCCCGTTAAACAAACCTCTTCCTTCTTTCCATTTCCAGCGAACTCCACCTCCAAACTCCTTTTCGTTTCCCCGTTTTCTGGTAGCAACTCCGGCGAAGAGCTCAAAGCTCTGATGAACCGAAGTTAAATAGTCAGTTTTCTCCCTTTTCCCTTTACATTCTTTTGTTTGTCTTGCAACTGTTCATATATCCATTTCCGGCAAAATCATTGAGCTCCCATTTCAAGCAAAATTCAATCAGCAGCACTGAAACCATAACCTCACCCCCATCCCATTTCCTTCTGTTCTCTGACCAGTCACGCTGAAAAGGCCATTGTTTCAGCCATCTCTGATGAGTTATAAGCTTCAAAAAACATCTACAAATCCACTATCTCCTTTCTTCCTCGTGAGGAGAACGTTACTAACAAAACCAGCAGCCACTACGAGCCATCTAACCCCAAAAAATCCACCATTTCCGACCGCCAGAGCAACTAGACCAACAAACCAAACCCCTTTTTTCTCAAACCAAAATAGACCTTCATAGCCACCAGTTCTTCCATCTTTTCCGGCAAAACCCGACCCATTATTCCCTTTCTTGTTCCCAACAACAAACCAGTCCACCTTCCCTTTCCCCTTTAAAATTTTTAATTTACATTTACAGGCAGTACAATTCAAACTAAGGCGAAATCAACGAACCAAAAGCTCCAAATTTCGGTAGAAAATAATTAAACCGCCGCTGTGATTCCAATTCTGGTGAACAACAAGCATCACTTTGAAGCAACAACGCCAAGCTCTGGTGACCATCTTAATTTCACATTTTAACATATATCTTTGTCTATTTCTTATCATTCTACTCTTATTGGGTTTTTTGTTTTTGTTTTTATAAATGTTTGTGTTACTGTTTTAGTTATTTTATTTTAATAAAGTTTGTTGTTGGTTAGTTCTTATTAGTCTTATTAGCTTTTATTATTTATTATTGTTATATTATTTATTATTGATATAGTTGATATATTATTTCTTGTTTCCGTTAATGTTGCTTAATTAAATATATTTTTATTACCCTGTGAGTTGTCTTCTGTTTATATTGATTTTTTATTCATTAATTTATTTCTTTGTTATTATTTATTTTGTTTTAGAGTTGTTACTTTATTTAAACAATTTTGGTTTGATGTTGATTTTTAGTTATCCATTGTCATTAGCTTCTAACTTGGAAAATATTTGCAAGACCGCTATTTATGTTTTTTTTAACTATTATCTTTATCTTAATTATTTTGCTAATTTATTATTGAATAATTTACTTAATTGGCAAAAGATAAAATCTATCTGTTGGTTTTGGAGGCCTCCCCATTTTAAAAGACAAAATTTTAGTTAAATTTATATTATTTACTTGTTAAAATTGTCCGATTAAGAAACTACCGTCGATTTCCAAGGCCTCCCATGTTCATAAGACTGATTTTTTATTTTTAAGTTATTATTTGGTTTATTCATTTTTATTCATATTTAATTATTATGAATCCTTTTGCTAAGTGTCTTTACAGGTACATAGAGTTGCTTCCCATGAAGTTATTCGAAAAGCTCGATCTATTTTTTTTCATTATTATGTAAATATTGACGTTAAGCTAACCTTAGGTAATTTCTCATGTTATTATTTTATATTATTTTCTTACTTGTGTATATTGCATATTTATATATTTTATATATTATTATCTCTTCCACAATTTGAAAAAATAAACTCAGTCGGGACCCACATTTGTGGATTTTGAAGGATGCTTAATCCCTTCCCTTCGAGATAGTTTGAACCCCTTACCTAGAACCAATTGGTTTCGTAGAGTTTCTTTTAAGTTAATTTATTAATAGGTTTCCTAGTTTTCTTTAAAAATTAGGTGGTGACTCCCTTTTCCCTTAAACACCTTTAATCTCTTTTCCCCTTTTAACACCCCTTTTACCCGTTTTAAAATTCTTTTAATTAATTCTTTTTAATTTTAGTCTCCGCGTCGTTGCTCCAATTCAAAGGATGTCAACAGAATGGCGACTACGCTAGGGACATAGACGTTCTAACCATTATGTGATCATTTTTTCAAATTTAGGATACTATTCTTTTATTGTGTTATTCATCATATTTTGTTTATTATTTGCATATTGTACTCAGTATGATTCATTATTTATTGTATATTGTCATTGAATGCACAATATTTATTCCGTCAAATGACACATAATTTTGCTTTTATACTTAAAGTACGATTATGTGGGTTCGCAATCGTTCGTCAACCAAACTTTTCTCAGGGCTCCCTGACGAATGTAGTTGGCTACTTGATAGTCAACGTTCATTAATTATCTCAACCCAAGTAGTCCGCTTGGGTCACCTATTCACGATAAACAAAGTCACTCTTAGTCATCTAGTGTAGAGCAAAGTCAAAACCTCATATTAAGCATGACATATAACTCGAGGCACATTTGTATAAGACATGTATTCATTGTTTGTATGTTATGTGATATACTTGTTGTACGTGAATATGTTGTATAATAGTTCATTATTTTAAAATCACTCTTGCTAACCTAGTTTTTAGAATATTCATAATGTAAGTCCAGTTTTTATTCAAGTTATAATTTGTTGGAACTATGTTTGACCTGATTCCTGCTTCAATGGGATACGTAGGCGCCATTAAGGCTTGGTCATGTTCTCCTTAAGATTTTCAAATTTTTAAAACAAAATCTGGGGCAAAATTTTTTGAGTAGTTCTCCAAAAAAATTTACAAAGGAGATAGTTGTTACAAGATTAAACACCGAAGGTTGTTGAAGCTGACAGGGGCAAAAATTTTTACGAATGCCCTAAAAATTTCAACAAGATTGTACACAGACTCTAGAATTTATGAGGCTTCACTCCGAGTTGGTTTGTATATTTTGCAATAATTTTTGTACATAATGTCACGTTCATTGTATAGCTTTGATTTTTAGTTATCTTACATTCCATTAAAATGACGATTTTAGTAGATTTTTTTAAAGTTGGTTTGTCCACTCTTCTATGTGACTCATTCATTTTTAGTTTTTTTTACTTTTGTTATTTTTTTTCTTTAATTAATAAAAAGAATTGTCTGTTAAATTTAGGTGGTCCGCCTTTTATGTGACTCTTTGATTTCTTCATTCTTGTTAAGTTTCTTTAAATAATTAAAATACTTTTTGTTAAATTTGGTTGCCCGCCTTTCAAAGTGTCTCATTGGTTTTTCATTCCTATTATTTTTCCTTCAAAAAAATTATTTGTTCAAATATAGGTTTTATTTCATATCTTGAAGAACTACGCAAACCTGATTCTCATCAATGAGATCTGTAGGAAGCCCTTATTGGGTTCCGTATTTAGTATTCAAAAGATCTAATATTTTTTATTCTTTTAATGTTTATGTTTTTGAAGTCATTTTTTGACTTGATTGGTGCCAACACAGCTCAAGTTTGCATGTGAAAAATAATTTATAGAATAAAGAAGATTGACTTCTTGTTAATCCATACATTATTTTTTGTACCTCTCATTCGTACTTTTGTTACACTTGAAAGTATTCTCTTGCATACATTAAAAATTAGAACAAAACAAGATTCATTGTTTCTTGTGCATTGTGGTGAGTTTTGAATTAAACTCAATATTTTGGCATTGTTGATGTAGAACTTGACCTAAATGTTGTTGAGACGAAATTTTGGGAAATGTTTAATTTGAAAAATTATTGTAGGCCTTCTTTGACCCGTTTGAGCCTTTCAAAGCCTACCAAATGACATAAATCCTTAGTGTGACCCACTTTGAGCCTTAACTCTTTTCTTTGGACAACTGCATCTTAGCCTACACCTTTTCTGAGTGCTTACACGCACTATTCTCTTTTGGCAAAACTCTCTTGAGCTCATTCAAGACGTGCAAGTTACAATAAAAGATTCAAAGTTCAAATTTCTCATAGACAACAGTTATCAAAGTCCCTTAAAGTCGAGAAAACAAAAATGACTTCAAAAAAAAAGTTTAAATTCCCCAAAAGTTCAAGCAAGCAGAATTTCAAGAAAAGCTGAAAAACACTCCAAACGAAAAGGAGAAAATTCAAAAGGAAAAAAATTAGATAAACAAAGTTTCAAAGAAGCCAAAAGTGCAAAGGAATGGACAATAAAAATAATCAAACGCTAAAAGCATAGTAAATGTTGAAAGCACGAATTTAATGCAATGCTCGAGAAGGGAATAAGTCACTTAAGTCCCAAATGACTATCCTACCAGTCCCTAAGCCTACATTACAAACTATTAACAAGCCCTACATGATTTTAATTCAAATGTTCTCGCATTAGTTGAGATTTACATGAAGGTCAAGCCTATGGTATCACAATTGCATGCATTGAATATTTTTTTCTAAGTGTGAATGTGCTTCTCCAGTGTTCCCAAATCAAAACACTTTAAGTGTGCGCAAATTGAAAGTTTCTTTCGTGTGAGGGAACTTGAAACATGATGTTAGGTCTAGTCCAAAGACTTTGTATCAAGATGAAGATATCTTGTCGTTATTTAAGTACATTTGAGGTACCACTTGAATCCATAGGAATTACCTCGATGTCAATTTCAGTTCAAAGAGAAAAATTGTTAGAAATTTTTTGTACAATACTATTGTTGGCGCTAACCAATTTAAAATATGTTTCTTTGTTTATAAAATAAAAAAATGGATTAAAACCCACTTTTCAATTTTTGTCCATATCAACTTTGGGGATTGTTTCTTTGTTGTTATTTGTCCCAAATAACTTAGTGGATTGTTTCATTATTGATATTCGTCCAAATAACTTTGTGGACCGTTTCAAGTTTAAATTGCATTTTTCGATATTCATACTGTTCAAATGAAATATTTTTATTTTGGTAGACATACCCTTAATTTCCCTTCAAATGACATGTTAAGTTCAAAATTGGGTTGTCCTCCCCCTTCAAATGGCACGTTAGGTTCAAGATTGGGTTGTTATATCCCTTTAAATAGCACGTTAGGTTCAATATTGAGGTTTCATCTCCCTTCAAATCGCACGTTAAGTTCAATATTGGGTTGTCATCTCCCTTCGAATGACACGTTAAGTTCAAGATTGGGTTGTCATTTCCCTTCAAATGACATATCAAGTTCAAGATTGGGTTTTCATCTCCCTTCAAATTACATGTTATATTCAAATCGGATCGTCTGCCTTTCAAAGAGACACGTTGGATTCTCACCTCGTTCAAAGTGACATGTTAAATTCAGGTTGGGTCATCCGCCTTTAAAAGAGACACGTTGGGTTGTCACCTAATTCAAAGTGACATGTTATGATCAATTGGGTCGTCCGCCTTATAAAGAGACAAGATTGGGTTGTCATCTCCCTTCAAATGACATGTTAAGTCAAGTTGGGTCGTCCGCCCTTCAAAGAGATACATTGGTTGTCATCTAGTTCAAGGTGGCATATTATATTAAATTTGGGTCATCCACCTTTCAAATAGACAAGTTGGGTTGTCACCTCATTCAAAGTGACATGTTAAGTTCAAGTTGGGTCGTCTGTCTTTCAAAGAGACAAGTTGGTTGTCACCTCATTCAAAGTGACATGTTAAGTTCAAGTTGGATCGTCTGCCTTTCAAAGAGACACGTTGGGTTGTCACCTCGTTCAAAGTGACATGTTATTCGCATCATCCTTCTTTCAAAAAGGTACACCACCTTCATTGTAAAGTTTTGCAAGTAACATCGAAGGTATATGAACATTCTTAGTTTACAATTAATTCCTATATTTTGTTTATTATTTTCAGCCCAGTCAATGGACGTAGAGTCTTGCTCAAAAGCTCTATAAGCATCTTAGTTGTTTTGTTCAAAGTTTATCAAACCAAATTTGGGTTCGTCAACTTTGTTTGACCATGATCTTTTCCATCGATCCTAATCAAACAAAGGGGCAAGTTGTTGACACCAAATTTTTGTCTGATTGTTTTAAAATTAACACATTGTGAGTATTTTATTTTAAATAGTTCAAAATAGATGTTTTTGTCATTTTAATGAAATTTGTTGATAATTATCCTCTTTCTCAAATTATTAGGATTTTTATCGATTGTTATGTTTAAATTATTTTGTCACAGTTACACGTAAAAAATTTTGTGCATTTTTTATAAAATCATTATTTCTGTTAATTTGTATTTTTCTACATGTAATTGATTACTTTGATTACATTTTTCATATTTATTTTTTTTATGTTACATTGTAAATATTCATTTTGATTTTCTGCGCATTCTAAAAATTCATTCAAATTCGGATATAATTTATATACAAAGATATTTTGTCAATCGATAATTTTTGGGTCACAACCTCAAGCCCATAACTTGGGCCCATAGTTTTCAACTGCCTATGTATGTAATAGTTGGTCCATTAGGTTTTTGGTGGTTAAATATCTTCAAATTAGGGTTGAAAAATCTCATATTTTTATTCACAAGGGTTTAACTATTCATTATTTTCCGTTCACCACCACCCTGTAAT
Organism: Solanum lycopersicum; assembly: GCF_036512215.1. Classification (NCBI taxonomy): domain Eukaryota; kingdom Viridiplantae; phylum Streptophyta; class Magnoliopsida; order Solanales; family Solanaceae; genus Solanum; species Solanum lycopersicum. The sequence goes on along the minus strand of NC_090804.1, from coordinate 46,163,790 downwards.
CCGGTGAAGTTCAGGCAACCCAAAAGACCCCAACCCCATTTTTTTATATTTTTGCTTTCTTCTCCGGTGAAGAATCCAACCCCGTTAAACAAACCTCTTCCTTCTTTTCATTTCAAGTGAATTCCACCCCCAAACTTCTCTTTATTTCCCCGTTTTCAAGCAGCAACTCTGGCGAAGAGCTCAAAGCTCTGATGAACTGAAGTTAAATAGTCAGTTTCCTCCCTTTTCCCCTTTACATTCTTTTGTTTTTCTTGCAGGTGTTCATATATCCATTCACGGCGAAATCAGTGAGCTCCCATTTCAAGCAAAATCCAACCAGCAGCTCCAAACTAGAACCTGACCCCCATCCCGTTTCCTTCTACTCTCTGACCAGTCACGCTGAAAATGCCATTGTTTCAGCCATCTCCGACGAGTTATAAACTCCAAACAACATCTATAAATCCACCATCTCCTTTCTCCCTCGTGATGGAACCTCACTAACAAAACCAGCAGCCACAACGAGCCCTTTAACACCAAAAACTCCACCATTTCCAACCGTCGAAGCCACTAGACCAAAGAACCAAACCCCTTTTTTTCAAACCAAAATCGACCTCAATAGCAACCAGTTCTCCCATCTTTTCTGGCAAAACCCCAACCCATTTTTTCCATTCAGGTTCCCAACAACAAACTTGTCCCCCTTCCATTTCCCCTTTTCAATTTTTTATTTACATTTATAGCCAGTTCAGTTCAAACTCAAGCGAAATCAGCAAATTAAAAGCTCCAAGTTTCGGTGGAAAATAATCAAACCACCGCTGTTATTCCAATTCTGGTAAAAAACAAGCATCACTTCGAAGCAACAACGCCAAGCATTAGTGACCATCTTAATTTCACATTTTAACATATATCTCTGTTTATTTCTTAGCATTTTGCTCTTATTGGGTTTTTATTTTATTTTTTATAAATGTTTGTGTTACTTTTTAGTTATTTTATTTTCATAAAGTTTGTTGTTAGTTAGTTCTTATTAGTCTTATTCGCTTTTATTATTTATTATTGTTATATTATTTATTATTGTTATAGTTGATATATTGTTGCGTATTAATGCTTAGATTTTATTATTATTGTTATTATCCGTTAATGTTGCTTAAATTTAATATATTATTATTGCCAACTTCAAATCCTGTGAGCTGTCTTCTGTTTATATTGATTTTTCTTTTAAATTTATTTCTTTGTTATTATTTATTTTGTTTTAGGGTTGTTATTTTATTTAAACAATTTTGGTTTGATGTTGATTTTTAGTTATCCATTGCCATTAGCTTCTAACTTGGAAAATTTTGCAAGCCCGCTATTTCTGTTTTTTTTTTTGTTTTTTTGTTTTTTGGACTATTTTCTTTAGCTTATTATTTTGCTAATTTATCATTGAATAATTACATAATTGGCCAAGGATAAATTCTCTCTGTCAGTTTTGGAGGCCTCCCCATTTTAAAAAACGAAATTTTAGTTAAATTTATATTATTTACTTGTTAAAGCTGATGAAGAAATTACCGTTGATTTCCAAGGTCTCCCATGTTCATAAGATGGATTTTTATTTTTAAGTTATTATTTGGTTTATTCATTTTTATTCATATTTAATTATTATGAATGCTAAGTGTCTTTACAGGTACATAGAGTTGCTTCCCATGAAGTTATTTGAAAAGCTCGAATTATATTTTTTATTCATTATTATGTAAATATTGACGTTAAGCTAACCTTAGGTCGTTTCTCATGTTATTATTTTATTTTATTTTATTACTTTTGTATATTTCATATTTATATTATTTAAATATTATTATCTCTTCGTCAATTTGAAAAAATACACTCAGTCGGGACCCACATTTTTGGATTTCGAAGGGTGCTTAATTTCTTCCCTTAGAGATAGTTTGAACCCCTTACCTAGAACCAATTGGTTTCTTACAATTTCTTTTAAGTTAATTTATTAACAGGTTTCCTAGTTTTCCTAAAAAAATTAGGTGGTGACTCCCTTTTCCCTTAAACACCTTTAATCTCTTTTCCCCTTTAATACCCCTTTTACCCGTTTTAAAATTCTTTTAACTAATTCTTTTTAATTTGAGTCTCCACATCGTTGATCCAATTCAAAGGATGTCAACAGAATGACGACTTCGCTGGGGACATAGAGGTTCTAACCATTATGGGTCTTTTTTTTTTAGTGAGGATACTATTCTTTTATTGTGTTATTCATTATATTTTTTTGATTATTTGCATATTGTACTCATTATTGATACATTATTTATTGTATATTGTCATTGAATGCACCGTATTTATTCCATCAAATGACACCTAACTTTGCTTTTTTACTTAAAGGACTATTATGTGGGTTTGCAATCGTTCCTTACCCAAACTTTTCTAGGGGCTCCCTGACGAATGTAGTTGGCTACTTGATACTTAACGGTCATTAATTGTCTCAACCCAAGTAGTCCGCTTGTGTCACCTATCCACGATAAACAAATCCACTCTTAGTCATCTAGTGTAGAGCGAAGCCAAAACCTCATATTAAGCATGACATATAACTCGAGGCACATTTGTATAAGACAAGTATTCATTGTTTATATGTTATGTGATATACTTGTTGTACGTGAATATGTTGTATAATAGTTCATTATTATAAAATCACTCTTGTTAACCTAGTTTTTAGAATATTCATAATGTAAGTCCAGCTTTTGTTCAAGTTATAATTTGTTGGAACTATGTTTGACCTCATTCCTGCTTCAACAGGATACGTAGGCGCCATTAAGGCTCGGTCATGTTCTCCTTAAGTTTTTCAAATTTTTAAAACGAAAACTGGGACAAAATTTTTTGAGTAGGCCTCCAAAAGTTTTTACAAAGATGATAGTTGTTACTAGATTAAATACCAAAGGTTGTTGAAGCTCAAAGGGACAAAATTTTATACTAAAAAATTTCACCAAGATTGTACACAGAATCTAGAACTTATGAGGCTTCACTCCTAGTTGATTTGTATATTTTTCAATTATTTTTGTACATAATATCACATTCATTGTATATCTTTGATATTTAGTTATCTTACATTCCATTAAAATGACCATTTTAGTAGATTTTTTTTTAAAGTTGGTTTGTCCACCCTTCTATATGACTCATTCATTTTTAGTTTTTTTACTTTTGTTATTTTTTTTCTTTAATTAATAAAAAAGTTGTGTATTAAATTTAGGTGGTCCGCCTTTAATGTGACTCTTTGATTTTTTTCATTCTTGTTAAGTTTCTTTAAATAATTAAAATATTTTTTATTAAATTTGGTTGCCCGCCTTTCAAAGTGGCCCATTGGTTTTTCATTCCTATTATTTTTTCTTCCAAAAATTATTTATTCAAATATAGGTTTTATGTCATATATGGAAGAACTATGCAAACCTGATTCTCATCAATTAGATACGTAGGCAGCTCTTATTGGGTTCCGTATTTAGTATTCACATGAGCTTTTATTTTTTATTCTTTTAATATTTATATTTTTGAAGTCATTCTTTGACTTGGTTGGTGCAACACAGCTCAAGTGTGCATGTGAAAAATAATTTGTAGAATAAAGAAGATTCGTTTCTTTTTAATCCATAGATTCGTTTTGGTACCTCTCGTTTGTACTTTTGTCACACTTGAAAGTATTCTCTTGCATACATTCAAAATTAGAACAAAACAAGATTCATTGTTTCTTGTGCATTGTGTGGTGAGTTTTGAATTTAACTCAATAGTTTTGCATTGTTGATGTAGAACTTGACCTAAATGTTATTGAGACAAAATTTTGAGAAATGTTTAATTTGAAAAATTATTGTAGGACTTATTTGACCCATTTGAGCCTTTCAAAGCCTACCAAAATGACAAAAATCCTTAGTGTGACCTACTTTGAGCCTTAACCCTTTTCTTTGGACAACCGCATATTAGCCTATACCTTTTCTGAGTGCTTACACGCACTATTCTCTTTTGGACAAAACAAAAGAAGATTCAAAGTTCAAATTTCTCATAGACAGCAGTTATCAAAGTCCTTGAAAGTCAAGAAAACAAATATAACTTAAAAAAAAGTTTAAATTCCACACAAGTTCAAGCAAGCAGAATTTCAAGAAAAGAAGAAAAACACTCCAAACGAAAAGGAGAAAATTCAAAAGGGAAAAACCCGCACAAACAAAGTTTCAAAGAAGTCAAAAGTTCAAAGTAAGGGACAATAAAGAGAATCAAACGCTAAAAGCGTAGTAAATGTTTAAAGAACGAATTTAATGTAATGCTCAAGAAGGTAATAAGTCACTTTAGTCTCAAATGACTATCTTTCCCGTCCCTAAGCCTACATTACAAACTATTAACAAGCCCTACATGATTTTAATTCAAATGTTCTCACATTAGTGGAGATTTACATGAAGGTCAAGCATATGGTATCACAATTGTATGCATTGAATATTTTTTTCTTAGTGTGAATGTGCTTCTCCGGTGTTCCCAAATCAAAACACTTTAAGTGTGTGCAAATTGAAAGTTTCTTTCTTGTAAGGACACTTGAAACATGATGTTAGGTCTAGTCCAAAGACTTTGTATCAAGATGAAGATATCTTGTCGTTATTTAAGTACATTTGAGGTACCACTTGAATCCATAGGAATTACCTCGATGTCAATTTCAGTTGAAAGAAAAAAATTGTGAGAATTTTTCTGTACAATAATATTGTTGGTGCTAACCAATTTAAAATATGTTTCATTGTTTATAAAAGGGATAATGTGCAAGTATCCCCTCAACCTATGCCCGAAATCTCAAAGACACACTTATACTATACTAAGGTCTTATTACCCCCCCCCCCCCCTAAACTTATTTTATTAATAATTTTTTACCACTTTTCGGCCTATGTGGCACTATCTTGTGGGCCCAATGTTGGTTGACTTTTTCTTTCAAGCTAGTGCCACGTAGGTCGAAAAGGAGCAGAAAATTAGTTATAAAGTAAGTTCAAGGGGGTAATAGGACCTTAATATAATATAAGTGTGTCTCTGGGATTTCGGGCATAGATTGAGGGGGTACTTGTACATTTTCCCTTTATAAAATAAAAAAAATGGATCTTAAACCACTTTTCAACATTTGTCCATACCAACTTTGGGGATTGTTTCATTGTTGTTATTTGTCCCAAATAACTTTGTGGATTGCTTCATTATTGATATTCATGCAAATAACTTTGTGGACTGTTTCAAAGTTTAAATTGCATTTTTCGATATTCATACCCTTCAAATGTAATCTTTTTATTTTGATAGTCATACCCTTCAAAATGACATCTTTTTTTTGTCGTCATATCCTTCAAACCAACATCATTTTAAATTTTTATCATCATATTCGTCCAAATAACTTTGTGGACCGTTTCGAAGTTCAAATTGTATTTTTGGTAGTCATACCCTTCAAAAAGATATGTTTTTATTTTTCGGTAGTCATACCTTCAAAATGACATCTTTTAAATTTGGATCGCCATACCTTTCAAACTGACGTCAATTTTAATTTATGCCCCATATTTGTCCAAAGAACTTTGTGGACTGTTTCATAGTTAAAATTATTTTTTGATTGTCATGTATCTTTTTATTTTTGGATCTTAATATCCTCAAAATGACATCTTTTTTTAAATTTAGGTTGTCATACCTTTCGAAATGATATCTTTTTTTAAAATATATATGTCAATTATTTGTTATCTCAAATAAAATAATTCTTTTTAAATTTATTTGTCATTCCGTTCAATATGACCCTTTTTTCTTTGTTATCCAATTTCAAATTGTCATTCTTTTTTATATTCATACTATTATTAAGTTCAAATTGCTCCATCAGTTAATTACCTTGTCTATATGAGGTCATGGTTGCATATTTTATGTCGCTTTTATGTTATATTTGCTACTAACATGGTTATTGCAGATTTTGTGATACACAATTCATATTAAGTTATAGATTGGGTTGTCATTTCCCTTCAAATGACATGTTAAGTTCAACATTGAGTTGTCATCTCCCTTCAAATGGCACGTTAGGTTCAAGATTGGGTTGTTATGTCCCTTCAAATGGCACGTTAGGTTCAAGATTGAGTTGTCATCTCCCTTCAAATGGTACGTTAAGTTCAAGATTGGATTGTCATCTCCATTCAAATGACACGTTAAGTTCAAGATTTGGTTGTCATGTCCCTTCAAATTACATGTCAAGTTCAAGATTGGGTTGTTATCTCCCTTCAAATGACATGTTATGTTCAAATCGGGTCGTCCGCCTTTCAAAGAGACACGTTGGATTCTCACCTCGTTCAAAGTGACATGTTAAATTCAAGTTGGTAATCCTCCTTTCAAAGAGACACGTTGGATTATCACCTCATTCAAAGTGACATGCTATGATCAAATTGGGTCGTCCGCCTTTCAAAGAGACAAGATTGGGTTGTCATCTCCCTTCAAATGACATGTTAAGTTCAAGTTGGGTCGTCTACCCTTCAAAGAGATACATTGGTTGTCATCTAGTTCAAGGTGGCATATTATATTAAAGTTGGGTCTTCCACCTTTCTAAGAGTCACGTTCAGTTGTTATCTCCCATCAAATGACATGTTATATTTAAGACTGGTTGTCATCTCCCTTCAAAGTTACATGTGAAGTTCAAGTTGGGTTGTCCGCCTTTCAAAGAGACAAGTTGGGTTGTCACCTCATTCAAAATGACATGTTAAGTTCAAATTGGGTCTTCTGCCTTTCAAAGAGACTCGTTGGGTTGTCACCTCGTTCAAAGTGACATGTTATTCGCATAATTTTTCTTTCAAAAAGATACACCACCTTCATTGTAAAATTTTGCAAGTAACATCGAAGGTATGTGAACACTTTTAGTTTACAATTAATGCCTATATTTTTTTTATTATTTTCAGCCCAGTCAACGGACGTAGAGTCTTGCTCAAAAGCTCTACAAGCGTCTCAATTGTTTTGTTCAAAGTTTATCAAACCAAATTTGGCTTCGTCAACTTTGTTTGACCAGGATCTCCTTTATCGTTTCTAATCAAACAAAGAGGCAAGTTGTTGACACCAAATTTCAGTCTGATAATTTTAAAATTAACACATTTTGAGTATTTTATTCTAAATAGTTCAAAAGAGATGTTTTTGTCATTTAATGAAATTTGTTGATAATCATCCTATTCAAAGTATTAGGATTTTTATCGATTGTATGTTTAAATTATTTTGTCACAGTTACACGTTATAAAATTTGTGCATTTTTTATAAAATTATTATTTTTGTTAAATTGTATTTTTCTACATGTAATTGATTACGTTCATTACATTTTTCATATTTTTTTCTGTTACATTGTCAATATTCATTTTGATATTCTGCGCATTCTAAAAATTCATTCAAATTTGGATACAATTTATATACACTGATATGTTGTCAATCGATAATTTTTGGGTAACAACCTCAAGCCCATAACTTGGGCCCATGGTTTTCAACTCCCTATGTATGTAATAGTTGGTCTATTAGATTTTTTGTGGTGAAATATCTTCAAATTTGGGTTAAAAATTCTCATATTTTTATTCACAAGGCTTTAACTTTTCATTATTTTTCAAGTCACCACCACCCCGTAATCCGGTAATGCTCTTGCAACCGAAAAGACCCCAACCTCGTTTTTGTATATTTTTTATTTCTTTTCCGGTGAAGAATCAAATCCTGTTAAACAAACCCCTTCCTCCTTTCCGTTTCCAGTGAATTCCACCCCCAAACTCCTCTTCATTTCTCCATTTTCCGGCAGCAACTCCGGCGAAGAGCTCAAACCTTTGATGAACCAAAGTTAAATAGTCAGTTTCCTCCCTTTTCCCCTTTACATTCTTTTTTTGTCTTGCAGGTGTTCATATATCCATTTTCGGCGAAATCAGTGAGCTCCCATTTCAAGCAAAATCCAACCAGCAGCTCCAAAACCAGAACCTCACCCCCCATCCCGTTTCCTTCTGTTCTCTGACCCGTCACGCTGAAAATGTCATTGTTTCAGCCATCTCGACGAGTTATAAGCTCCAAAAAACAGCTACAAATCCACCATCTCCTTTCTCCCTCGTGACAAGAACCTCACTAACAAAACCAGCAGCCAAAACGAGCCCTCTTACAACAAATATTCCACCATTTTTGACCGCAGGAGCCACCAGACCAATGAACAAAACCCCATTTTTTTCAAACCAAAAGCAACCTCCATAGCCACCAGTTCTCCCATCTTTTCTAGCAAAACCCCGACCCATTTTTTCATTTCTTATTTTCAACAACAAACCTGACCCCCTTTCCTTTCCCCTTTTCAATTTTTTATTTACATTTATAGGCAGTTCAGTTCAAACTCAAGAAAAATCAGCGAACAAAACGCTCCAAGTTTCGGTGGAAAATAATCAAACCACCGCTGTGATTCCAATTCTGGTAAACAACAAGCATCACTGCGAAGCAACAGCTCCAAGCTCTGGTGACCACTTTAATTTCATGTTTTAATATATATCTCTGTCTATTTCATAGCATTTTACTCTTAGTGGGTTTTTTGTTTTTTTTTTTATTATAAATTTTTGTTTTAGTGTTTTAGTTATTTTATTTTGATAAAGTTTGTTGGTTAGGTCTTATTAGTCTTATTAGCTTTTATTATTTATTATTGTTATATTATTTATTATCGTTATAGTTGATATATTGTTGCTTGATAATGCCTAGATTATATTATTATTGTTATCATCTGTTAATGTTGCTTTAATTTAATGTATTATTATTGCCAACTTCAAATCCTATGAGTAGTTTTCTGTTTATATTGATTTTTTATTTTTTTTTATTTCTTTGTTATTATTTATTTTGTTTTAGGGTTGTTATTTTATTTAAACAAACTTGGTTTGATGTTGATTTTTAGTTATCCATTGTCATTAGCTTCTAACTTGGAAAATATTTGAAAGCCCGCTATTTATGTTTCTTTTTTAACTATTTTCTTTATCTTAATTATTTTGCTAATTTATTATTGAATAATTACTTAATTAGCCAAGGATAAATCTCTCCGTCAGTTTTGGATGCTTCCCCATTTTAAAAGACGAAATTTTAGTTAAGCTTATATTATTTACTTGTTAAAGTTGGCCGATGAAGAAATTATCATCGATTTCCAAGGCCTCCCATGTAAGACGGATTTTTATTTTTTAAATTATTATCTGGTTTATTCATTTTTATTCATATTTAATTAGTATTAACACTTTTACTAAGTGTTTTTACAGGTACACAGAGTTGTTTCCCATGAAGTTATTCGAAAAGCTCGGACTATATTTTTTATTCATTTTTAGGTAAATATTGATGTTAGCAAACCTTAGGTCGTTTCTCATGTTATTATTTTATTTTGTTTTATTACTTGTGTGAATTGCATATTTATATTATTTATATAATATTATTACCTCCTCCTCAACTTGAAAAATTGAATTCAGCCGGGACCCACACTTGTGGATTTCAAAGGGTGCTTAATCCCTTCCCTTCGAGATAGTTTGAACCCTTACCTAGAACCAATTCGTTTCATAGACTATCTTTTAAGTTAATTTACTAATAGGCTTCCTAGTTTTCCTAAAAAATTAGGTGGTGACTCCCTTTTCCCTTAAACACCTTTAATCTCTTTTCCCTTTAATACCCCTTTTATCCGTTTTAAAATTCTTTTAACTAATATTTTTAATTTGAGTCACCGCGACGTTGCTCCAATTCAAAGGATGTCAACAAAGACGGTAACAAACATATCTAAATAAGGCTTGAAAAAAATTATTCATAAGATTCATGGATTTTGTAGGAGCATAGGCTACAGCGCAATACATAACTAGGAATTTATAATGACCAGAACGGGTCCTGAATGTTGTCTTTGGAATATCACACTCCCTTAGTCTTAACTGATGGTAGCCAGATATAAGGTCTATTTTGGAAAAACTGGTGGCACTCTCAACATGATCGAAAAGATCATAAATTCTCAGAATAGTATATTAATTCTTGATGGTAATCCTATTCAATTAGCGTTAGTCAATGCACATCCTAAGAGAACCATCTTTCTCTCACACAAATAAGACTAAATCACCCAAGGTGAGACACTTGGTTGAATGAAGCCCTTATCAAGGAGCTCTTTCAATTTCTCTTTTAGCTCTTTCAACTCTAGTGGCCATTCTATATGGCTGAATAGATATAGGACGAGTGTCTAGAAGAATTTCCCTACCGAAGTCTATTTCTTTCTTAGGAGGAACTCCACTAAAATCAGGAAAGACTTTTGGAACTCTTTCACTATAGTAACTGATTGAATGAGAGGTATCTCAACTAAAGTTATTAAGTCGAGCTAAGTGATAGACACACCGTTCGAAACTATCTTTATTGATTTAAGGTATGAAATAAAATGACTCTTAGGCAATACTGAACTACTTTCTATTCTATGATTGGCTCATTCGGAAACTCAAACTTGACAACTTGAGTTCTACAATTAGCTGAGTCATAACAAGTATAAAGTCAGTCCATACCTAGAATGACATCAAAATATGTCATACATAATTCAACTAAATAAACAATGGTGTCCTTGTGATTGATGGAAATAACACAATTACGATATACTTGCTTAGCTAGAATGAGCTCCCCAATAGGTGCAGAAACATAAAAGGGTTCACAAAGCTTCTTCGAAAGAACATCAAAATATTTTGAAACATAAGGAGTCTCAAAATATAAACTTTCTCCTAGGTGTAGGAAATTATAAACATCAAGAGTAAAGACTTTTATCATATGAGGGACAACATCTAGGGAATTTTCTTGCTCTTAACGACTAGTGATCGCATAAATGTGATTGCTCTTCTACCAGTACCAGAAGTGGCTACTCTAAGTGCAATCGTGTCTTGCAGAGCAACTGATAAACATTGGGATCTACTACCCTGATTCACATTACCTTGCTGACTCTTAGAGCACTCTTTCATGAAGTGACCCTCTTTTTCACACTTGGAAAAACTTGTATAGACATTGCGACACTTACCCGGATGGGTTCTACCATACTTAGCACTTGTTGAAGTGCAGTTACCTCCTTGTGCCACACTATGCTAAGATTGAGCATGTCTAGCTCTGAAGTGTTGTGAATTCTGAATATTGTTCTCACTAATTTTTCAGTGCTGGTGCACTAGCAAATGATTGAGTAAGTCCCTTTTTCTTTTTTGAAAAGGGAGAATGGTTCACATTACGTATCTCCAGCCTAGATTCATTTCCTGAAATTTCTCAATATCCTTCAGTTTCTCTTCCTCATCATGCTGCACATATACCATTAACCTTGCTTTATTAATGTCCCTTACTATCATAGATGCCCTTCCCTCTTTTCTAGACAGACGGGACAACCTAGCAACAAAGACTCATCCTACTTCTCATATCTGCAAGCATCTCCAGATCATATCAGGACAATTGGTAGAACGTCAAACCATACTCATGAACACTTAATGTATCCTTCATAAGACTGAGCAAACTCTTGTATCTTTTCCTCTATCAGTTCTTGAGGAAAGAAACACCCCAAGAAGGCTTCTCAAAGTACACTCAACCTGCACGTGGCGCTTCCTTAACTCTACCCTTCTTTCATTGGTCAAACCAAGTCGTAAAAACATTCTTCAATTGATATACAAATAGTTCAACTCGCTCGATGTCGGAAGCATCCATAACATCAAATACCTTTTGCAGTTTCTTCATAAAGTTCTTTGGATCCTTAGAAGTGATTGAACCAGTGAAACTTAGATATCCATCCTCAAGAATTCAAGGATTCTCAAAGTACTAGTCTCTTCTTATCGAGCTCCTCTTTGTTTCCCAACCTGGTTAGTCACAACTTGACTTAACATTCTAATAACTTCTGTGATTTCATTGTTCGTGGATTCTCCTTGGGGTTTCACATCAGGTGCATTGGGTACCCCGTGTTCCTAAACGTTATACCTATCAGGACAACCTTTGACAGCTCTTCATGGAGGCATGATTAACTGAAAAACACATACAAGCACAAACCAGAAAGAAAAATTTTAGAGATCAACTATAATGTACAAAATGAGTATTAAAAAAGTGAGAATATTTTTCAAATTGTTGCATCCTCGTAATTATATATGTGGCGAGCTTCACACCGATTAATATAACAATCATATTTAATTTATTTTTATTAAGGTTTTAAGGGTATAACCCTATTAGGTTCAGCTTTCAAATCGTAGTATGCACCAAGATTTTAATTGAGATTTCAAGAAAAGAAAAGAGGAGAAAAAAGGAGAGGAAAGTATTTGTCGAGAGTCTTGCGTTTTGTTGCAGATTTTTGCCATGGTTTCAATCCCCAAGAGATATTCAAGATTTTATAGTATTGAATTTGTTTACTAGCACGCCAAACATGTTATTTTAAGCATAATTTTATTCTCAAAAAGTAAAAGGGTTTATGTTCTTGATAAGTGTTCTTGAAGTTCATAATCTTGTTTTATTGGGATTTCAATGATCTTTCAAGATGAAACTGATTGTTTTGAGTATTCTTTTGACTGGATTAGTGTTTACTTAGGTTAGATAATTTAATCTAAGGAAAAATTGAGCAAGGAAATCGATTAAAAGGAATTTAGGATCAGAAATTGCGCCCATATGTTGCTTATGAATAATAATAATAATAATAATAATAATAATAATAATAATAATAATAATAATAATAATAATAATAATAATAGTAGTAGTAGTAGTAATAGTAATAATAATAATAATAATAATACTAATAACACCCGATCCATATTCTATCCTGGTACCGGAACGTGGCACCCGATCCCCTAATCTCACCACTTTCGTTCATCAAGCCTTCTTTTATACCAAGGTATCATCATTAACAAAGTAGATTAGGGTTTCTCTTCAAGATTTGGGATTCAATAGCTTCATCATGCTTATTTATTCACAATTACATAATCACATCATTCATGCAAGCATACAATTAAGCATATAGAAGGTTTACAATACTACTAACACATATCATTCGCTATTAAGAGTTTACTACGAATAGCATGAAAACCATAACCTACCTCCACCGAAGAATTGAAATCAAGCAAGTTAATCCTCAAAGCTTGGTGCTTTCCTCTTCTCTCGATCGTTTCTCTCTCTCCCTTCTTGTTCTTTCTATTTTCTTATTCCAACCCTCTTTCTTTTACCCTAATTAGTATATAATTAAGGATAAAAGATGGCAATAATGCCCCACTAATTAACTTAAGGTTACCTCTTTTAACCCCCAAGTAATTAGACTTATTAACATTAACCCACTAACTTTATAATTAAGGCAAGAATAGTCAAAAACGTCCCTTAAAACGTATCAAGAAATTCGACCCAGACTGGGATTGTGCAACCTGCGACGGCCCGTCGTGCCTGCGATGGTCCGTCCTGCAGGTCGTCGCAAGGGTCAGAGACTCAATTTCCACTGAATAATCTGCTACGGTCCGTCACGCCTGTGACGGTCCGTCCTGCCATTCCGTTACGAAGTTCAGAGAGTCGATTTTCAGTACCCAATTTCAGATTTTCTAAGTGTTTTGAAACGAGACACCCTCGACGGTCCGTCGTGCCCATGACATTCCGTCGTGGGTTCCGTCGTCTCAGCCTGTTTTTCCAGAACAAAATCTGCTGCTCAAAACGACTAAACAGGTCGTTACAACTTCCTTTCAAATACTTAGGGGTTCCACTGTCATCAAAGAAGCTGAACACAATCCAATTGTATCCACTTATAGATAAAATCATGGCAAGAATCAACTCTTGGACAGCAAAAAAGTTGTCTTATGCAGGAAGAGCTCAACTAGTCAAGACTGTGTTGTTTGGAGTTCAAGCATATTGGGCACAGCTGTTTATTATACCTGCAAAGATTATCAAATTGATAGAAGGATTATGCAGAAGTTACTTATGGGCAGGGGTAGGATATGTAACAAAGAAGGCTCTAATAGCTTGGGACAAAGTGTGCAGTCCTAAATATGAAGGTGGTTTAGGCTTGATCAACCTGAAAACTTGGAACAGGTCAGCAATAGCTAAACTATGTTGGGATTTAGCAAA